>NC_091282.1:700841602-701159102 GCF_032444005.1 Ranitomeya imitator
AAAGTCCTATCGCACTGCATAGGCTCAGGTTTATGCTCAGATAATACCGCCAAATGGTGCACAGATTTACGCTCGCGCAAGCGTCGACCGATCTGAATGGCCAAAGACATAGACTCACTCAGACCAGCAGGCATAGGAAATCCCACCATGACATCCTTAAGGGCTTCAGAGAGACCCTTTCTGAAAATAGCTGCCAGCGCACATTCATTCCATTGAGTGAGCACGGACCACTTTCTAAACTTCTGACAATAAATCTCTATCTCATCCTGACCCTGACACAGAGCCAGCAAATTTTTCACTGCCTGATCCACTGAATTAGGTTCGTCGTACAGCAATCCGAGCGCCAGAAAAAACGCATCAATATTACATAATGCAGGATCTCCTGGCGCAAGGGAAAATGCCCAGTCTTGAGGGTCGCCACGTAATAAAGAAATAATGATTTTAACTTGTTGAACTGGGTCACCAGAGGAGCGGGGTTTCAAAGCCAGAAACAGTTTACAATTATTTTTAAAATTCAAAAACTTAGCTCTATCTCCAGAAAATAACTCAGGAATAGGAATTTTAGGTTCTAACATAGGATTCTGAACCACTAAATCTTGAATGTTCTGTACTCTTATAGTGAGATTATCCATCAAAGAGGACAGACCCTGAATATCCATGTCCACACCTGTGTTCTGAACCACCCTGATGTAAAGGGGAAAAGAAAGACAGAACACAGTGCAAAGAAAAAAAAAATGGTCTCAGAACTTCTCTTTTCCCTCTACTGAGAAGCATTAGTACTTTGGGCCTCCAGTACTGTTATGAACAGGTAATTCAGAACCACAATGGACCTTGAAGTTCAGAGCTCACAAGGTGACCTGACATTTACCAAAAACACAGGACAAGCTCTGAGACGTGGAAACTCTGCTGACCGCAATCCCTAATCCTAACACACCACACTAGAGGTAGCCGTGGATTGCGCCTAACGCTCCCTATGCAACTCGGCACAGCCTGAGAAACTAACTAGCCCTGAAGATAGAAAAATAAGCCTAACTTGCCTCAGAGAAATTCCCCAAAGGAAAAGGCAGCCCCCACATATAATGACTGTGAGTAAAGATGAAATACAAACACAGAGATGAAATAGATTTAGCAAAGTGAGGCCCGACTTACTGAATAGACCGAGGATAGGAAAGATAGCTTTGCGGTCAACACAAAAACCTACAAACAACAACGCAGAGGGGCAAAAAGACCCTCCGCACCGACTAACGGTACGGAGGTGCTCCCTCTGCGTCTCAGAGCTTCGAGCAAGCAAGAAAAAACCAATATAGCAAGCTGGACAGAAAATATAGCAAACAAAAATAACACAAGCAGAACTTAGCTTATGCAGGATAGAGAGGCCACAGGAACGATCCAGGAGGAAGCAAGACCAATACTAGAACATTGACTGGAGGCCAGGATCAAAGCACCAGGTGGAGTTAAATAGAGCAGCACCTAACGACTTAACCTCATCACCTGAGGAAGGAAACTCAGAAGCCGCAGTACCACTCTCATCCACCAAAGGAAGCTTATAGACAGAACCAGCCGCAGTACCACTCACGACCACAGGAGGGAGCTTGGCCACAGAATTCACAACACCTAACCCTACCCCTAACCCTAAGGGATCCTAACCATAACCCTACCCCTAACCCTATCCCTAACCCTAAGGGATCCTAACCCTAACCCTAATCCCTTTAGGGTTAGGGGTAGGGTTAGGGTTAGAATTCCTTAGGGTTAGAGGTAGGGTTAGGATCCCTTAGGGTTAGGGTTAGCGGTAGGGTTAGGGTTAGGATCCCTTAGGGTTAGAAGTAGGGTTAGGGTTAGGGATAGGGTTAGGGTTAGGATCCCTTAGGGTTAGGGTTAGCGGTAGGGTTAGGATCCCTTAGGGTTAGAGGTAGGGTTAGGGTTAGGGGTAGGGGTAGGGTTAGGGTTAGGATCCCTTAGAGTTAGGGTTAGCGGTAGGGTTAGGGTTAGGATCCCTTTAGGGTTAGGGTTATGATCCCTAACCCTACCCCTAACCCTAACTATTTCTGTTTATAGTGGGTTTTTTACTTTATTTTGATGATTGGCAGCTGTCACACATTTCTCAGCATGCGTTTAAAAAACGCAAACGCATGAAAAAACGCATGTAAACGCGTCAAAACGCCGCGTTTTTTTCACCACATGCAAAAACGCATGCGTCAAAAAAACGCAGCGTTTGCACGCGTTTACATGCGTTTTTTCACCATGCGTTTTTTTGCGTTTTTTACCGCAAAAACACACCCAAAAAAACGCAAATGTGAAACCAGCCTTAGATAGTTCATTTGGTGCCCTTACCTAAATTGCCTTCCTCTTCTGATTTGGTTCCGTTGTTCTTTCAGCATGTGGTTCGTTTGCATGGTATTCCGGAGAATATTGTGTCCGACAGAGGTTCCCAGTTTGTTTCTAGGTTTTGACGGGCCTTTTGTGCTAGGCTGGGCATAGATTTGTCTTTTTCTTCTGCATTTCATCCTCAGACAAATGGCCAGACCGAGCGTACTAATCAGACCTTGGAGACTTATTTGAGATGCTTTGTGTCTGCTGATCAGGATGATTGGGTGGCCTTTTTGCCATTGGCCGAGTTTGCCCTTAATAATCGGGCTAGTTATGCTACCTTGGTTTCGCCTTTCTTTTGTAATTTTGGTTTTCATCCTCGTTTTTCTTCTGGGCAAGTTGAGCCTTCTGACTGTCCTGGTGTGGATTCTGTGGTGGATAGGTTGCAGCAGATTTGGGCTCATGTGGTGGACAAGTTGGTGGTGTCTCAAGAGGAGGCTCAACTTTTTGCTAATCGTCGTCGGTGTGTTGGTTCCCGGCTTCGGGTTGGGGATCTGGTCTGGTTGTCTTCCCGTCATATTCCTATGAAGGTTTCTTCTCTTAAGTTTAAACCTCGGTTTATTGGTCCTTATAGGATTTCTGAGATTATTAATCCGGTGTCTTTTCGACTGGCGCTTCCGGCCTCTTTTGCTATCCATAATGTCTTCCATAGATAGATAGATGTTGCGGAAATATGTGGAGCCCATTGTTCCCTCTGCTGATCCTCCGGCCCCTGTGTTGGTTGATGGGGAGTTGGAATATGTTGTTGAGAAGATTTTGGATTCCCGCTTTTCGAGGCGGAAGCTTCAGTACCTGGTCAAATGGAAGGGTTATGGCCAGGAGGATAATTCTTGGGTTTTTGCCTCTGATGTCCATGCTGCTGATTTGGTCCGTGCCTTTCATCTGGCTCGTCCTGATCGTCCTGGGGGCCCTGGTGAGGGTTCGGTGACCCCTCCTCAAGGGGGGGTACTGTTGTGAATTCTACTCTTGGGTTCCCTCCGGTGGTTGTTGGTGGGAATGCAGTTGTCTCTGACTTGCAGTCCTGGCCAGGTGTATCGGATAATTACAATTCTGACTGGGATATTTAGGTGTGCAGGATCCTTTAGCCCCTGCCAGTTGTCAATGTTTCTCTGGAAGTGTTGGATCTCTGCCTGGCCTCTCCTGCTTATCTGCCAGTTCAGCAAAGATAAGTGTCTGTTTCTTTTCCTGTGACACACATGCAGTGTGCTTATTTTCAGTACTGTTCGTTTGTTTTTCTTTTGTCCAGATTAGACTGTGTCTGTGTTTTCTCAGTCTGGTTGGTTTCACTGGAGTTGCAGATTTACGCTCCTACATCTTTTAGTAGATGTAGGAAGTTTTTTGTATATTCTGCTGTGGATTTTTTGAAGGGTTTTAATACTGACCGCACAGAACTCTGTCCTATCCTGTCCTATCTAGCTAGAGTGGCCTCCTGTGCTAAATCCTGTTTTTTCTGCCTGTGTATGTTTTTTCCTCTCCCACTCACCGCCAATATTTGTGGGGGGCTGTCTATCCTTTGGGGATTTTCTCTGAGGCAAGACAGTATTCCGATTTCCATCTTTAGGGGTATTTAGTCCTCCGGCTGTGACGAGGTGTCTAGGTGTGTTAGGTACACTCCACGGCTACTTCTAGTTGCGGTGTAAAGTTCAGGTTTGCGGTCAGTATAGTGGCCACTTTCTCCAGTGAAAGTTCTCATGCAGCTCCAAGGTCACCGGATCATAACAGGCCCCATAAGATGCTCCATACAGATATTTGCCCCATATAATGCTGCACATGGCCCCATATAGATATTTGTCCCATATAATGCTGCACATGGCCCCAAAAGATGCTCCATACTGATGTTTGCCCCATATAATGCTGCACATGGCCCCATAAGATACTTTATACAGATATTTTCCCCATCTAATGCTGCACATGGCCCCATACAGATATTTGTCCCATATAATGCTGCACATGGCCCCATAAGATGCTCCATACAGATATTTGCCACATATAATGCTGCACATGGCCCCATACAGATATTTGTCCCATATAATGCTGCACATGGCCCCATAAGATGCTCCATACAGATATTTGCCCCATATAATGTTGCACATGGCCCCATAAGATGCTCCATACAGATATTTGCCCCATATGCTGTTGCTACGATTAAAAAAATAAAAAATCACATACTCACCTCTCAGGCCCCGGCAATTGCTATATTCACCTGCCGACCGCCACTGTGTCTTCCCATCCTCTGCACTGACATTCAGGCAGAGGGTGGCGTGCACTAATCGCGTCATCATGCCCTCTGACCTGAGCATCACTGCAGAGGGCACGGAAGACGCAGTGTCGCTGATGGTGGAATGGGGAGCAGGTGAATATCGCGCACTAAGTTATACTCACCTGCTCCTGGCGCGGTCCCTGCACGTCTGTTCCCCGGCACCGGAAGCTTCTTCCTGTAGTGATTGGTCACATGGTATCGCTCATTTCAGTAATGAATATGCGGCTTTACCCCTAGGGAGTGGGGTCCATATTCATTACTGTAATGAGCGGTACCATGTGACCGCTCACTACAGGAAGAAGCTTCTGGCGCCGGGGAAAAGACGTGCAGGGATCGCGCCATGAGCAGTTGAGTATTATTACACAGCTCCGCTCCCCCTCCCCTGCCGACCCCTGGGTATGACTCGAGTATAAGCCGAGAGGGTATAAGTGGGCTGAAAATCTTGGCTTATACTCGAGTATATACGGTATATTAAATATATACATATGTATAACATGTAAATTATTACGTGTCAGAGGTATCGATCATATTGATTTGGGTATCCGTGGTGGTAACATTTCCCAACGGCTGGCTCAACTTGAGTCCCGTTGGATCTGGACCCTGGGCACTGTTCAGCCACGTGGGCTGAACGAGAATTTGAGTTTTTCATCTTTCCTGTGATCACCGTCTGCTGTACATCTAGTATTTTTCAACCTTTACGCTTCACCAGGCGTGTTGTGTGTTTTTATCTATTTTATTTTTTATTTTTTTATTAATTCAATTTTTTTGTCGTAGGTGTTATGTCTGATGTTTAGGGCCTTGTATACGATTATCTCAACCCTGCGGAGCTGTGGAGTGAGCCGTCCTGCGATTTCTATGTGTTATATCTGGCCAGCTGGTTGCCAAGAAATTGGACTTCAATGTCTACTATAATGCTGGAAGGATTACTGAAAAAAGTTACCATCAAAGAGGAAGCCCATTGTGGGATTATTGTATTTACTGTCCCTCTTCTTTATTACTGGATGGTAGTCCTTCCTCCTCTTTATTGACTTTGTGCGTATATATATATTTTTTCTTTCTATTTAGGCACTTGCATGTGCCTGGCAATATCATTGCTTGTCCGTGTATAGAATCTCTTATATGGAATCTGAGTACGGCTATATCTACCATCTATATTAACATACCAACTTTATAATATTGGGGAAATAAGTTATATCCGCAGATATACTCCTTGCACTGTTTTGATAATATGCTGTATATATGTTTTTTTGTTTTTTATATATATATGTTATGTTTTCTTTACTCCCCACTTCCTGCTCTCCCTGCTCCAATATGGCACCGCTGGCCTCTCTTGCTATAGTGCGCATGCGCGATCTTTTGTCAGTGCCGCCGGATGCCTGCTTAGTGGCGCGTCCGCTGCCTGGCGCCACAGGGCCCTGTGGTAGCCGGGTGGACGGCGCGGTACGTGGCGGGCTCCGTGCGGACAGATCTTTATGATCGCTGCTGCGAACCTGCCGGCTGACTTTGCGCCTTTTGGCTGTGGGGGAAGTAGTGTATGTGGTTGTTGCCACGGTTACCGGAACTGACTTCCGGTGTTACCATGGTCACTTCCGGGTGGACGGATTATTTAAACCTGGGCCTGGCATCTTCCCACTAAGCCCCCTGAAGAAGGAGTGTTGCCGAAACGCGCGTCGGGGAGGGCACACGGTCCCCGGGGGAGGTTATTCTGCTGTATATACCTTGAGGTAAGCGCCGCACCATGGTCTCTATATGTACAATGTCTTAGTTGCGGTGCTGATATTTGGCTGACAGAGCTCTGGTATATGCACTAGCTTTGGGAGCGTACCAATTTTTTATAGGGTTTCTGTATATCCTTAGCACTGTGGGGCATTATGAGCCGTATATGGCTGTGGCTATCTCCAGCTTTGCTGTAGTTATTGTTTTACTCCTAAATGCAGATATTTCCCTTCCCAGGTGCCGTGTGCCTGTGGTGGTTCACACATCGGTGTTGCGGATGTGTACACCATGTGGTACTCGCCTCTACCTGTTTTTTCGATTGTCCGATATTTTTATTATCACAATATTAATAAAGTTTTTCTATGCTTATTTATATTGACTGTTTGGTCGTTTTTTTCTTGGTCCTTGTGGACCATCTTGCTTGGATATGTATAACATATTTAAATAGTTTTGTTTCTGTATGAATTTGATATTTAAATTTTATCTTTTATTTCTCCTTAGAATTTTCATTTCAAAGCAGGAATTGAACAAAAAAAAACCTCTAACATGGATTTATGTCTTTATTTACACAGGAAGTTATAATAATTGCATGATTTTATATATTTAACACTTAAAAGAAATAACACATAACTAATAATCTAGAATTTGTTTTCTTTGCATGGTAATAAATTATATATACCGTATATACTCGAGTATAAGCCGACCCGAGTATAAGCCGACCCCCTAATTTTGCCACAAAAAACTGGGAAAACTTATTGACTCGAGTATAAGCCTAGGGTGGAAATGCAGCATTTACCGGTGAATTTCAAAAATAAAAATAGATCATTCTTGCCCCATAGCTGTGCCATATAGTGCTCTGCACCGTTCATTATTGCCCCATAGCTGTGCCATATAGTGCTCTGCACCGTTCATATTTCCCCATTGCTGTGCCATATAGTGCTCTGCACCGTTCATATTGCCCCATAGCTCTGCCATATAGTGCTCTGCACCGTTAATATTGCCCCATAGCTGTGTCATATAGTGCTCTGCACCGTTCATATATCCCCATAGCTCTGCCATATAGTGCTCTGCACCGTTCATATTGCCCCATAGCTCTGCCATATAGTGCTCTGCACCTTTCATATTTCCCCATAGCTGTGCCATATAGTGCTCTGCACCGTTCATATTGCCCCATAGCTGTGCCATATAGTGCTCTGCACCGTTCATATTTCCCCATAGCTCTGCCATATAGTGCTCTGCACCGTTCATATTGCCCCATAGCTCTGCCATATAGTGCTCTGCACCGTTCATATTTCCCCATAGCTGTGCCATATAGTGCTCTGCACCGTTCATATTGCCCCATAGCTCTGCCATATAGTGCTCTGCACCGTTCATATTTCTCCATAGTTCTGCCATATAGTGCTCTGCACCGTTCATATTGCCCCATAGCTCTGCCATATAGTGCTCTGCATCGTTCATATTTCCCATAGCTGTGCCCCATATAGTGCTCTGCACCGTTCATATTTCCCCATAGATGCTCCACATATATCTGTACCATTGCTGCTGCTGCTGCAATAAAAAAAAAATGCCATACTCACCTCTCTTGCTTGCAGCTCCCCAGTGTCCGGTCCCGGCGTCTCTCCGCTCTGACTGATCAGGCAGAGGGCGCCGCGCACACTATATGCGTCATCGCGCCCTCTGACCTGCACAGTCAGAGCGGATAGACGCCGGGAAGATGGAGCGGCGCCGGGAAGATGGAGCGGCGCCCGGCGGCTGGAACGTGGACAGGTGACTATGGGATACTTACTTGCTCCCGGTGTCCCGCTCCTTCTCCCGCACAGCTGGTCTTCGGTACTGCAGCCTCTTCCTCTATCAGCGGTCACCGTTACCGCTGATTAGAGAAATGAATAGGCGGCTCCACCCCTATGGGAGGTGGAACCACTTATTCTTTTCTCTAATGAGCGGTCCCATGTGACCGCTGAACAGGGGAAGAGCTGCAGCACCGAAGACCGTGGGACAGGCGGGGAGCGCCAGGATCGCTGGAAGCAGGTAAGTATGCCTCAGCGCCCTCACCCCCTCACCCGCCGACCCTGCCACCCACCTTGACTCGAGTATAAGCCGAGAGGGGCACTTTCAGCCCAAAAATTTGGGCTGAAAATCTCGGCTTATACTCGAGTATATACGGTATATATATATATATATATATATATATTTTCTACATAGTACACTGGTAAACTATTGGTCTTCTTATGACCGAGGTCTTTGGTGATTTCTTCTGACTACTGCCAGCAGTTTGGTTTCCCACTTTGAATGGATTATTCCACAGATAGTTATATTTAGTTTGTTTTGTTTATTTTTTTTGGTTGCTTTTTACATTTTATTTATTTTTTCTGGATTATGTCTTTATTTTTCATGAGCACCTGATTATGGTATTTTTTTGTGGACTGACATTCCTGTGCACACGCCTCCTGCTTATATTTGCAGCGTTTTTCGCTATGGCGCCATTATCTGTGTCACCTTCCATTCATTTGTTTTAAACAAACATTAATAAAGTTTATACTTTTATATGATATTCTGTCTGACCGTGTATCATCTGTTTCCATGTTGCTATTATGTATTTTGATGATAGGTCTTTATGTCCTTTTTGACTAGTGGTACAGACTTCTGAAATAATTATTGTTACCATGCTAGTTGGCTATATCAGTTGTTACCCAATATGGTTAATAATGTAATATTTTATTTTTCAAAATATAAATTCCATATTAATATTCTGATAATAATTATATGGATATTACTGATTGCTATGGTACGCTGTTATATTACAGGTTAGGAAAATTACTAGATTTGGTATAGAATAGGGAATGGAGACTTCAATCATGATACTGAAGTTACTTTAATAAAGACTTTTCATATTTCTAAATTCAATTGAGCTTAAAAGTTGCAAGAAGACAAAAGCCACTATCCAGAAGTTCCACAAGGTAACAATGCTATATGATTTCTGAGTAATAATAGACTGTGTCAAATACAATTCATGTCATCACTGACAACCATGACTGCAGCATCCATCACTGACAACCACAACTGCAGTATCCATCACTGACAACTATGAGTACAGTATCTAAACTGCCAACCACAACTGGAGAGGACGATGATCCTATGATGCTAAGATGAACTGTGTTATTATGTTTTATCATGGTCCAGTGGTTTCCTATCACCTATAAGACTTCCATGAAAGCTGGTGAACAATTAGGTAATTGTCAGGACACTACAATCTTGACATGTGTCCTGTGCACTAAGGACTGGTTATGGTGCTATGTTTAGCAAGGAAGAGTCATTTTAACCCTTGCTGTGCAGACCAAAGACCAGTGCGGATAATATGGAAGGATTCCAGATGATTTCCAATCATGATTTCCTTAAAAAATTGTGAGGAAAGAATGGTTGTAGATGACGAGGAAAAAGCTAACATATTAAACACCTTCTTCTCCACGGTATTCACGGTGGAAAATGAAATGCTAGGTGAAATCCCAAGAAACAATGAAAACCCTATATTAAGGGTCACCAATCTAACCCAAGAAGAGGTGCGAAACCGGCTAAATAAGATTAAAATAGATAAATCTCTGGGTCCGGATGGCATACACCCACGAGTACTAAGAGAACTAAGTAATGTAATAGATAAACCATTTTTTCTTATTTTTAGGGACTCTATAGCGACGGGGTCTGTTCCGCAGGACTGGCGCATAGCAAATGTGGTGCCAATATTCAAAAAGGGCTCTAAAAGTGAACCTGGAAATTATAGGCCAGTAAGTCTAATCTCTATTGTTGGTAAAATATTTGAAGGGTTTATGAGGGATGTTATTCTGGATTATCTCAATGAGAATAACTGTTTAACTCCATATCAGCATGGGTTTATGAGAAATCGCTCCTGTCAAACCAATCTAATCAGTTTTTATGAAGAGGTAAGCTATAGTCTGGACCACGGTGAGTCATTTGACGTGTTATATCTCGATTTTTCCAAAGCGTTTGATACCGTGCCGCACAAGAGGTTGGTACACAAAATGAGAATGCTTGGTCTGGGGGAAAATGTGTGTAAATGGGTTAGTAACTGGCTTAGTGATAGAAAGCAGAGGGTGGTTATAAATGGTATAGTCTCTAACTGGGTCGCTGTGACCAGTGGGGTACCGCAGGGGTCGGTATTGGGACCTGTTCTCTTCAATATATTCATTAATGATCTGGTAGAAGGTTTACACAGTAAAATATCGATATTTGCAGATGATACAAAACTATGTAAAGCAGTTAATACAAGAGAAGATACTATTCTGCTACAGATGGATCTGGATAAGTTGGAAACTTGGGCTGAAAGGTGGCAGATGAGGTTTAACAATGATAAATGTAAGGTTATACACATGGGAAGAAGGAATCAATATCACTATTACACACTGAACGGGAAACCACTGGGTACATCTGACAGGGAGAAGGACTTGGGGATCCTAGTTAATGATAAACTTACCTGGAGCAGCCAGTGCCAGGCAGCAGCTGCCAAGGCAAACAGAATCATGGGGTGCATTAAAAGAGGTGATGAGAGCATTTTACTGCCTCTGTACAAATCCCTAGTTAGACCGCACATGGAGTATTGTGTCCAGTTTTGGGCACCGGTGCTCAGGAAGGATATAATGGAACTAGAGAGAGTACAAAGGAGGGCAACAAAATTGATAAAGGGGATGGGAGAACAACAATACCCAGATAGATTAGCGAAATTAGGATTATTTAGTCTAGAAAAAAGACGACTGAGGGGCGATCTAATAACCATGTATAAGTATATAAGGGGACAATACAAATATCTCGCTGAGGATCTGTTTATACCAAGGAAGGTGACGGGCACAAGGGGGAATTCTTTGCGTCTGGAGGAGAGAAGGTTTTTCCACCAACATAGAAAAGGATTCTTTACTGTTAGGGCAGTGAGAATCTGGAATTGCTTGCCTGAGGAGGTGGTGATGGCGAACTCAGTCGAGGGGTTCAAGAGAGGCCTGGATGTCTTCCTGGAGCAGAACAATATTGTATCATACAATTATTAGGTTCTGTAGAAGGACGTAGATCTGGGGATTTATTATGATGGAATATAGGCTGAACTAGATGGACAAATGTCTTTTTCGGCCTTACTAACTATGTTACTATGAGCCAATGTAAGTCCAGGTGTGTCCAGGTGCCACTGCACAGATATTAAAGCTACATTTCTTTTATGGACTTTGTTTTCCTATCAACATTTGAATTTATGGACTTGACATATGACACACAGTTTCTACAATATCTACATGCTAATAAAATCCATGGAGATCTCCGTCCATGGCCTACCGGGTACCCCTAGAGTATGTAATGAGCCAGCAAGACGGGAGCGAGGCATCTTAGCCCTACCACACATGGTACATGCTGATACGTACGAGACCACATCCTGTTGGATTTTGGGCCAGCAAAACCGATGCGACACCAACTCCAAGGTACCCCTAACCCCTCGATGGCCAGCCAGAACAACATCATGATGCTCACCCAACACCTTTAGGCGAAGATGGAGCGGTACAAATGATTTGTTAATGGGAAGCTCTGGTGGTACTTCCTCCTGAGCCTCGGCAATCTCAGCCTCAACCTCTGTCGTGAGAGTCAAGACCACTACACCCTTTTGGAGGATGGGTACCGGATCTTCCTGAGGTTCTCCCCCCGGATAACACCTGGATAAAGCATCTGCCTTAGTGTTCTTAGACCCCGGACGGTACATGACAAAAAAGTTGAATCGCATGAAAAACAATGCCCAGCGAGCCTGCCTGGGGGACAGACGCTTGGCTGACTCTAAATACAGCAGCTTTTTATGGTCGATGATAACTAACCTGGTGGACCAACCCCTCCAAGAAGTGTCGCCATTCTTCAAAAGCCAACTTCATAGTTAAAAACTCCCTGTTGCCGTTATCGTAGTTACGTTCGGCGGGCGACAGCTTCTTGGTAAAGTAGGTGCATGGACGCAACTCGCCCAAGGATGAGCCTTGTGACAGCATTGCCCCCACTCTAACCTCAGATGCATCGACTTCCATGGTAAATGGTTTTGATACGTCCGGTTGCACCAGAATGGGGGCCGAAGCAAAACTGTTCTTCAGAAATTCGAATGCGCACACAGCAGCCTCAGGCCAGGCGGAGAAATTGGTACCCTTTTTTGTCATGTCAGTAAGCGGTTTAGCAATGGTAGAAAAATCTTTGATAAATTTTCTATAATAATTAGAAAATCCAAGGAACCGCTGGAGTGCTTTTAGGTTATCAGGCCGTTCCCAATGCAGCACCACTTGCACCTTAGCGGTGTCCATTTTAAACCCTGAAGCAAACATAATATAACCCAAGAAAGGCAACGCCTGAACCGAAAATACACATTTCTCAAGTTTTGCATTGAGCTTATTTTCTCTGAGTAGCTGTAACACCTGCCTCACATGCTCTAAATGAGTATCACGGTCGCATGAATAAATGAGAATGTCATCTAGGTACACAATAACAAATTTCCCCAGTACTTGCGAGAACACATTATTTATGAAATGTTGAAATACAGCAGGCGCGTTTGTCAACCCAAATGGCAGCACCAAATTTTCAAAATGACCCTCAGGAGTATTAAAAGCCGTCTTCCACTCATCACCTTGACGGACTTGTATGAGGTTGTACGCCCCCCTGAGGTCAAGCTTGGAAAACCACTTAGCACCAGCCACCTGGTTGAACAAATCAGGTATCAGTGGCATAGGGTATGGATCACGAACCGTAATCTGGTTTAACTCCCTAAAATCCAGACACGGGCGTAGTCCGCCATCTTCTTAACGAAGAAGAACCCCGCTGCCACCGGCGAGGACGAAGGCCTGATGTGCCCTTTGCTCAAACTCTCAGCAATGTAGTCTTTTAAAGCTTGCCTCTCAGGACCAGAGATATTATCCTAGCTTTCGGCAATTTGGCCCCTGGTTTAAACCTAATAGTACTGTCATAGGGTCAATGTGGTGGCAATTCTGAGCAACCCTTCTCAGAGAACACATCTGCGAAATCCAGCAGTGACTCAGGAATGCTAGGAGTCACAGCGGACACACATGTGGCCAGGCAATTATCCTGGCAGAATCCGCTCCACTGGATTATATCCTGGGTTTTCCAGTCAATCACCGGGTTGTGCATAGACAACCATGGAAAACCCAGAACCATTTGTGCAGGAAGATTACTGAGCACCCTACATGTAACTTGCTCAGAATGTAGGACCCCGATGTGGAGTTTAACCTCAGCCACAAACACAGTAATCTCCCCGTGTGGGAGTGGAGTAGCATTGATGGTGACCACCCGGATAGGATGAGGCAGTTTATCGACCGTGAACCCGGCCGTGCGCGCAAACTCCTCATCAATGAGATTGGTGGCCGACCCACTATCCACAAAAACAGTGATTGGCAGCTCTCTGCCAGTGACCATAACTCTGGCAGGGAGCATACATGGAGAGACCCCCATGGAGGATATGCATAAGCTCAGATTTGCCTCCTCCACACCCTCTGAGCTTAGTTTTCCGCCGTTGCGCTTTTCTTAGAAAACAGAGGACAAGCATTTACATAATGCCCTTTTTTACCACAGCAAAAACAGGCTCCCTGCTTCCTGAGTGAGGAGGCTAGATGATGTGACACCCCTGCGATTTGCATAGGCTCCGCGGGCTCACCTGCAGCAACCTCACGTGCACCTACGCCCTCCCCCATAAGCGGCGTCTCTTGCACCCCCTAACGCAAACGGCGATCAATGTGGACAACAAGACTCATGGCAGACTCTAGAGAAGCAGGAGTCTCATACATCAGGAGGGCTTGTTTAACCCATCTCGAAATCCCATGTACACACTGACTCCGCAGCACAGGGTCATTCCATTGTGTGTCCACCGCCCAGCAGCGAAATTCAGAACAGTAATCCTCCGCCATTCGCTCCCCCTAGCGGAGAGCGCGTATTTTAGACTCTGTTAGAGCCATTCTGTCAGGATCATCATATATGAGTCCAAGAGCAGAAAAAAAAATCTCCACTGAGTTAAATGCAGCTGAATCAGATGGTAATGAAAATGCCCATGCTTGGGGGTCTCCGTTCAGTAATGACAATACCAGGCCCACACGCTGAGCCTCATTACCTAAGGAAACCGGGCGCATACGAAAATATAATTTGCAAGCTTCACGAAAAACAACAAATTTACTGCGTTCCCCAGCAAACTTCTCAGGTATAGGGATCTTTGGCTCTGCAATTCTACCTGCAGTTTCAGCTTGCACATTAGATACTACAAGACCCTGTTGCTGAACTGCCCCCTTCAACTCAGTGACCTGTAAGGACAGCGCCTCCAACTGGCGGGTTATGGAAGTCATGGGATCCATGGCATCCAAAATTTATTTAGGCCGATTATAATGTCATGGGGTACTGGGTAGACTACAGCTGATTACCCGGGCCCCTGCGATGTCCCTCAGACTAGGGAACACCCTGTCTGTCCCTCTCCCAGAATTTACACTGATGGGGTGCTTGTCTGGGCCGCCAGGCCTGACCCTGACTCCTGTTTCAGCCCTATGCTGAAACCTCCACCCGCCACCCAGTGATAAGACCACACACCAACCTCCACAGAAAGCACAGACAGGCAAAACTATAAAATGCACCACGCCGCAGACACACAGGAAAACACTATAATGTGCACAGGGCAAAACAAGCACAAATATAGGAAGGAGAAATATGACAAAGGATAATACACCACCAGATACGATATTTCTTCTCCTAGACCACCACTCCAGACCGAGATCACCAGGCACAAGACACAAGCTATAATCGGCGATGCCCAAAGTCGAGAATGACTATTTAAAGGCCACGGGCGTGACCCAGCCTCCAACCAGATTACCAGCTAGATTAACCCCGGATAACCTGGATAAAATCTAGCCTGCGTCACTGAGTGTATAGTGGACAAATGTGGAATTACCGCTGTCTGTAGGATGCCCTAGTGTGAATAGCGTCCGACATGACACACGGCTTACCATAACATGAATTTACATATCATTATGTTATTGAGTACGTATGACAATATTATTATTATGAACATTAAATTATTTTGCCAAAGAAAATAAAGATCTTATTATCAATATATTTACTTTGAGGGTTCCAATCAATGTCTGTCACCCTCAAAAGGGGGAATTGTTAAATTTTAATTATTAATTGAATTATTCTTATTCTCAATTCTGTACTGAGCACATTGTCTCTCGTTGACATTATAAAAGCTATTCCTGTATATATAGCTATATAAGTTAACACCATATAGAGAGGACACGTGGTCTGTGGAACATATATAATCACGTCTCTTAGGAGGTAGAGGGGATTGTCACGTGGGGCTGTCACCATGGGCCTCTTCTTTCCTTCATTCTCTACAGACTCCAGACAGACTACACACAGAAGAAACGAACAGCTGGTATGTGAGTTAACAAGGATGACTTCTACTAGGGACAGACACCATTTACCATTCAGAACTTTGGGAAGATGTGGAACAAATGCTGATATGGACAAATGGACAATCTATTTATAACTATTTTAATGATTTTATGTTTTGCTGCAATGTGTTTTTTTCTGTGGACAATCCAATAAGCCACTACATTTTTTATGAAAATATCATGCCATTTTTCTTTAAGAGTATCGAATCTGGTAAAGAGTCCTGATTAAATAAATGTGCGAAATAAGCATATTTAACAGTATATTTGGTTTTATGTCATATCACTTACTCATTGTTTTTTAAATGCTTTATGTACACTTGTATATATAGCATATACATGGGGCCCATTCTGTATAGAGCATTATATGGGGCCCATTCTGTATGGAGCATTACATGGGGCCCATTCTGTATGGAGCATTACATGGGGCCCATTCTGTATGGAGTATTATATGGGGCCCATTCTCTATGGAGCATCATATGGGGTCTGTTCTGTATGGAGCATTATATGGGGCCCATTCTATAAAAAGCATTATATGGAGCCCATTCTCTATGGAGAATTATATGGGGCTCATTCTGTATAGGGCATTATATGGGGCCCATTCTGTATAAAGCATTATGTTGGGCCCATTTTGCATGGTGCATTATATGGAGCATTATATGGAGCCCATTCTCTATGGAGCATTATATGCGTCCAATTTTGTAAGAAGCATTATATTGGGCCCATTCTGTATTTGGCACTATATGGGGCTCATTTTGTGTAAAGCATTATATGGGGCCCATTTTGCATGGAGCATTATATGGAGCCCATTCTCTATGGAGAATTATATGGGGCCCATTCTGTATGGGGCATTATATAGGGCCCATTCTGTATAAAGCATTATATCAGGCCCATTTTGTATGGAGCATGATATGGAACATTATATGGAGCCCATTCTCTATGGAGAATTATATGGGGCCCATTCTGTATAGGGCATTATATGGAGCACATTCTGTATGGAGCATTATATGGGGCACATTCTGTATAAAGTATTATATGGGGCTGTATGCAGCATTATATGGGACCATCTGCAAGAAACATTATATAGGGCCTATTATTCTGTTCGCAGCATTATATGGGGCCCATTATTCTGTATGGGGCAACATATGGACTATATTGGACTATGTGGTGCCCATAAGGTGGAGGACTATGTTGTCCCTATAATACCGTATGGAGGACTATACTGTCAGGTCTAAAATTAAAACTTTTTAACCCCCCCAGGGCATGCATTGTGTGCTGCGAGAATTCACTAGTTTCTGAGCTATTGTAGAATTTACAATAGATATCACTCATGTAATGTAAGGAGTTAAATCTTTGGCATTATACTATTCCTATATTTCTCCGCCATATCTGTGCATCATAATAATAATATTTATTTTTATATAGTGCTAACATTCCGCAGTGCTTTACAGTTTGCACACATTATTATCGCTGTCCCTGTAAATTCCCTATCAGTATGTCTTTGGAATCTGGGAGGAAATCGGAGAACCCAGAGGAAACCCATGCAAAGACGGGGAGCATATACAAACTCCTTGCAGATGTTGTCCTTGGTGGGATTTGAACCCAGGACTCCAGTGCTGCAAGGCTGCAGTGCCATCCACTGAGCCACCGTGCTGAATCATGGTATGTATTAAAGGGGCCCACTGAGACTCTTTTCCCGGGACCCACAAAAACCTGGAGCCGACCCTGTTGCTATGTGCCAGTAGGCCTCAAAACAGATAAGGGCAGAGCAGGACCCGGACCTGACTGTGTTTGATCTCAGACTAGGTGGCATAAACCTGGAAACAGATTCCCTTTAAAGAGATTTATTTCTCTAGACTGATGTATTGGTGTGATTGTTGAATTCATCTTTTAAATAGGATATTGCAAACACTGGAGACACATGCAATAATTTATAATTTCATAATTATAATCTGGTTTGGCAATTAGCAGGTAAATAACCATTATCTATTCATCTGCTGCAGATCTAAGTACCGAAGATATTGTCATGTATCAGTGTTATGCAGACTTTCTTTGGGGAAAAGTTTTATTAGATTTAGTTGCTGGCATGTCAGGCACAAAATTAGATATATGCACATGAGATACTGTATACCTAGTACTGTTGTTTGTATACAGCAACAGTGGAAAGTCACAAAGTCAGAGAGCATTTCTATAACAGCCTAACTTGAATGGAGTTTGAATGGATTTTTGTATCACTATCCATAGGATATGGTCACTGGGGGGGTTCTGACTCCCCTAAGTCCTCTGTGTGAATGCAGTGGTACTAACATGTGTGGCCTAGCCACTATATCAGTCACTGTCGGTAACTGCAAGGTGTACCTTTATTGATGAAGAAGTAACTGAATCTAAGCAAATGGGTCTGACTAAGCAAATGTAATCCACTGAGCGGACATATGTAATAGAAGTCAGTAGGTACAAGCCCAAAGAGAAATGTTGATATTAAGCAAGGAGAGGACTAGGAAATCTCTTCTATCCTGTCTTTGTTGAATTCACCAGGCCAGCATTGCTGTGATCCATTTATGATTAAGTAAGTATTCCATTCCATGACTATGATGCTAATTTGCAGTGGGGAAAAAAGTATTTAGTCAGCCACCAATTGTGCAATTTCTCCCACTTAAAAAGATGAGAGAGGCCTGTAATAGACAAAATAAGTAGTCCACAACTATGAGAGTGAAAATGAGAAAACAAATCCAGAAAATCACCTTGTCTGATTAGGCAAGAGTTGTTTTACAAATTATGGAGGAAAATAAGTATTTGGTCATTAATAAAAGTTCATCTCAATATTTTTTTATATATCCTTTGTTGGCAATGACAGTGGTCATACATTTTCTGTACGTCTTCACAAGGTTGGCACACACTATTGGTGGTATGTTGGCGCGTTCCTCCATGCAGATATCCTCTAGAGCAGTGATGTTTGGGCCTGTCGCTAGGCAACATGGACTTTCAACTGGAGCCCTCCAAAGGTTTTCAATGGGGTTGAGATCTGGAGACTGGCTATGCCACTCCAGGACCTTCATATGCTTATTACGAAGCCACTCTTTCGTTGCCCTGGTGGTGTGCTTGGGATCATTATCATGCTGAAAGACCCATCCACATTTCATCTTCAATGCCCTTGCTGATGGAAGGAGGCTTGCACTCAAAATCTCACGATACATAGCCCCATTCATTCTTTCATGTACTCGAATCAGTCGTCCTGGTTTGGTTTAATCAGACCATATGACATTCTCCCAATAGTCTTCTGGATAATCCAAATGCTCTCTAGCAAACTTCATATGGGCCCAGACATGTACTGGCTTAAGCAAGGGAACACGTCTGGCACTGCAGGCTCTGAGTTCTTGGCGTCGTAGTGTGTTACTGATGGTAGCCTTTGTTAGGGTGGTCCCAACTCTATTCAGGTCATTCACTAGGTCCCCCCGTGTGGTTCTGGGATTTTTGCTCACCGTTCTTGTGATCATTTTGACCCCACGTGGTGAGATCTTGAGTGGAACCCCAGATCGAGGGAGATTATCAGTTGTCTTGTATGTCTTCCAGTTTCTTATTGCTCCCACAGTTGATTTCATCACAATAAGCTGCTTGCCTATTGCAGATTCAGTCTTCCCAGCCTGATGCAGGGCTACAATGTTGTTTCTGGTGTCCTTCAACAGCTCTTTGGTTTTCACCATAGTGGAGTTTGGTGTGATAACAAGTTCAAACAGGTGCCATTACTACGGGTAATGAGTGGAGGAACGAAGGTCCTCTTAAAGAAGAAGTTACAGGTCTGTGAGAGCCAGAAATCTTGCATATTTTTAGGTGACCAAATACTTATTTTCCCCCATAATTTGCTAAATAAAACTTGCCAAATCCGACAAGGTGATTTTCTGGATTTGTTTTCTCATTTTGACTCTCATAGTTGTGGTCTACCTAAGATGTAAATTACTGGCCTCTCTCATCTTTTTAAATGGGAGAACTTGCACAATTGGTGGATGACTAAATACTTTTTCCCCACTGTATATACCTCCATGTACAGCCATAACTCTATTGAAGTGACTTTTTCTAAATGCATAGTACCTACAGTGACACATGGTGTTGGCACATAAGTGCTGCTGGTGTAAGGGAGATACATATCATTGATGGTGTCATGAATTCACAGATGTACTACTCTATTGAAAGAAAAAATGCTCCCATCACTTCGTGTTCTTGGTAGACATGCACTTTTCCCTCATGACAATGATCCAAAACACACATCTGTTGTATTTCTGAAGAAGAACAGGGTGAAAGTGATTCAGTGGCTAAGTGTCCCTGGCTTGACCCCAACCAAACACCTATGGCCTATGGACTGAAGACACTAGTTGAGCCTCACACTACATCCAACATCCAGGCTCTAACAGAGGTCTTCTTGAGAAGGGAAAAAGAAAGATGTTGGAATATCTCTCCATCTTGCTCATTCCATGCCTATAAGACTTGATGGTGTCATTAGAAATCATGGAGGTCAAACAAAACACTGGATGTAGTAGTTTTTGATGTGGGGTGTATTTATTTCTGCATTAACTAATTTGAGTAAAATTTAAGATTCTGTAATGAAAGTTATATTATTAACCTTAAATTTCTGTTATGGGTTAAAAAATGTTTTATGAAACTCAGTCTTGTCAAAACTTTAGAAATTGTTCTTGTGTTCAGTCACAGTGAGATATTGATTAGAATCTTACTTTTCAAAGTGTGTGTACTCATTTATGCTGAGCACTGTATATTTGCACATGTCTAGGTCTTTCCAATCCTTCTATTGTCTTTTTCCCTCTAGAGCAGTGGTCCCCAACTCCAGGCCTCGAGGGCCGCCAACAGTGCAGGTTTTCCTTAGTATTGCACAGGGGTTGGAATCATCACCTGTGCAGATGATCACATTACCACCGATGCAATACTAAAGAAATCCTGAAAACCTGCACTGTTGGCGGCCCTCGAGGCCTGGAGTTGGGGACCCCTGCTCTAGAGTTCTTTCATGGCCTATATAAGATCTTGTGCTCATTCTACTGGCAGGCAGATGCCCTAGATTGTAAGTGGCGACCTTGCAGGCATGGAAAGTATTTGGGGGTCTAATGGCTGCTAATATGAGTTTAGATTATGAGACCTTGTGGCTCGATTTGGATATGAGCAACACAGATATAGCTTTGCATAGAGCCCTTATTGGTTCCTTTGAGAGTTTATCCAACTTAATTTATAGATATATACATGTAAAAGTTCTTGTCATCCTAAACGTTTACCTCTAAAAACAATAGTTTGGGCATGGGCAGTAGCTAAGGCCAAGCCTCACTCCGATGTCAATGAAGTTTCCCCTTACTTTTCCCTGTGGAACAACCCTCATCTATGTCACACACTTGAACATCTCCCAGGGATTGTTCTAGGCGACGGAAGGTCTCAAGTGTTTCTGTCAAATCTTTGTTAACTCGTCCACCTTCCTTACCTTTGATTTCCTGAAATCTCAAAATGGCCTGTCTAATTCTACCTTCTTTCAGTATTTCGAGCATAGACTTGACTTTGGTGCACAGTTTGATTTACTTCAAGTACAACTGGGATCCACAAAGTTAGATTTGTTACGAAGATCGAGAGATCTAGATAAAACTTTAATATGTATGTATAATCTATTATCTCCATCTTTTACCAAACCTTTTGATAGTGCCATGGTTAAATGGAGGTTGGATCTACCGGATATTGAAGACAATGATTGAGGAGAGGCAATGGACTCCTTCCTGTCCTTGCTGGTAAGCTCTATAGGTGTTCTAATACAAGACATTATTATATAGAGCAGTATTTCCCAAACTCCAGTCCTCATGGACCCCAACAGGTCATGTTTTCAGGATTTCCGTAGTGCTGCCCAAGTGAGAGAACTCCTGATACTTCCATCACCTGTGCAATACTAAGGAAATCCTGAAAATATGACCTGTTGGGGTCCATGAGGACTGGAGTTTGGGAAACACTGATATAGAGTATACTATACTCCCACTACATTGAAAATAATGGGTTTCTCATCTCTCAACCTAACCCTCACCTCTGTTAAACAGACTTATTTCACAAACCTTGTATCTTCATTATCCTACAACCCAAAACAACTGTTCAGCACATTTAACGCTCTACTCCGCCCACCACTGCCACCTCCAACTCCCCTCATCTCTTCCGAGGACTTTGCCACCTACTTCAAAAACAAGATCTACCAAACAAGGCAAACCTTTACTGTTTCACCCCAAACACTCCATATACGAGACCTCTGCCCTTCCCTAATAACCTCCCTCTCCAACATCACTGAAGGAGAGCTTACTCACCTCCTTTCCAAATCACACCTCACCACCTGTGCACTTGACCCGATCCCTTCCCACCTGCTCCCCAACCTCACTAACACGCTCATTCCAGCCCTAACCCATCTCTTCAACCTATCGCTATCTCCTGGTACCTTCCCCTCTGCCGTCAAACATGCCACCATCGCACCCATCCTCAAAAAAACTAACCTTGACCCAACTGCTATGCCCAACTATCGCCCCATATTACTGCTCCCGTTTCCTTCAAAACTCCTTGAGCAGCATGTCCATGGACAACTTTCCTCCCACCTCTCATCTAACTCTCTCCTTGACAACCTCCAATCTGGCTTCCGCCCCCACCACTCCACCGAAACTGCTCTGACCAAAATTATTAATGACTTACTCACAGCCAACGCTAACAGACAGTTCTCCATCCTCCTCCTTCTCGACCTGTCCTCTGCCTTCGACACAGTCGACCACTGCCTACTGCTACAGATTCTTTCTTCCCTTGGCATCAAAGACCTTGCCCTGTCCAGGATTGCCTCATACCTTTTCGACCGCACATTTAGCGTTTCCCACTCCCACACTACCTCCTCATCCTGCCCTCTCTCTGTTGGAGTCCCTCAAGGCTCTGTCCTAGGGCCCCTACTTTTTTCCATCCATACCCTTGGCCTAGGACAACTCATAAAGTCCCATGGCTTCAAATACCACCTGCATAAGGACGACACTCAGATCTACCTCTCTGGCCCAGATGTCACCTCCCTGCTGTCCAGAATCCTAGAGTGTCTGGTAGCCATATCCTCCTTCTCCATCTCTCGCTTCCTAAAACTCAATGTAGACAAAACCGAACTCATCTTTCCCCCATCTCACTTATCCCCCCTACGTGATCTATCTATTATGGTAAACGGCATCACGCTCTCTCCCCCTCCTGAAATCCGCTGCCTCGGGGTAACTCTCGACTCTGACCTGTCCTTCAAACCGCACGTCCAAACTCTTGCCACCTACTGTCACCTCCAACTCAAAAATATTGCCAGAATCCGTCTCTTCCTCAGCCCACAATCTACCTAAACTCTTGTGCATGCCCTCATCATCTCCCGCCTCGATTAAAGCAACACCCTCCTCTGTGGCCTCCCCGCTAACTCTATTGCACCACTCCAGTCTGTCCTCATCTCTGCTGCCCAGCTAATCCACCTCTCTCCTCGCAACTCCCCTGCTTCTCCCTTCTGCAAATCCCTCCACTGGCTCCCAATTCCCCAAAGAATCCAGTTCAAACTACTAACACTGATTTATAAAGCCATCCATAACCTTTCCCCTCCGTATATCTCTGAACTAATATCCCAATATATTCCATCACTTAATCTCCAATCCTCCCAAGACCTCCTACTCTCCTCCACACTTATTCGTTCCCCACACAACCGCCTCCAAGATTTCTCCTAAATATCCCCCATCCTCTGCAATTCCACGCCTCAACACGTCTGATTATCCACCACCCTCGGATCCTTCAGACAGAACCTAAAAACCCATCTCTTCAGGAAAACCTACAGCCTGCAATAACCATTCAGGAGCAGTGCCTAGTAGAAAGTCTATAAAGGCACGGATGATTGACCTCGTGGAGACCAAAACATCCAACACCGCGGAGACACCATCACGTGTTTCTCAACGCAGTGATCCAGAACACTGCCCCCAAATATGCAAATGCATGTAGAGGAGCTACGGAGACACCATCACGTGTTTCTCAACGCAGGCAGTGAATAGCCAGGCCTTTCCCCGGGAAGGAACAACCAAGGGAAGGGCAGCATCCAATAAAGGAAAACATCCAATAAACGAAAACCACCTATGCCACTGCCTGCGTTGAGAAACACGTGATGGTGTGTCCGCAGCTCCTCTACATGCATTTGCATATTTGGGGGCAGTGTTCTGGATCACTGCGTTGAGAAACACGTGATGGTGTCTCTGCGGTGTTGGATGTTTTGGTCTCCACGAGGTCAATCATCCGTGCCTTTATAGACTTTCTACTATGCACTGCTCCTGATAGCCAGTTTCCTACTCCACACTGATGAGGGGCAAAAACCCCGAAACAGATGTCTATGGATGGATACCATGCTTGGCATAGGTGGTTATCCTTTATTGGATGTTTTCCTTTATTGGATGCTGCCCTTCCCTTGGTTGTTCCTTCCTGGGGAAAGGCCTGGCTATTCACTGCCTACATTGAGAAACACGTGATGGTGTCTCCGCAGCTCCTCTACATGCTTCTATTTTATGACAGAAAAGTTCCTATAATAGTGTGAAAATTGAAAAAGAAGCCACTTCTCCCCAAGAAAAATATCAAGGACAGGCTGACATTCTGCAGGAAGTACAGGTATTGGATGGTAGAGGACTTGGATAAAGTTATTTCTCTGATGAAACCCCCTTCAGACTATTTGGGACATCTACAAGAATACTGTAACTGAGGAGAATAAAAAATGAGCGTTACCATGAGTCATAGAATCATAGAATGTTAGAGTTGGAAGAGACCTCCAGGGTCATCGTGTCCCACCCCCTGCTCAATGCAGGATTCACTAAACCATCTCAGACAGTCCAGCCTCTGTTTGAAGACTTCCATTGGAGGAGAACTGTTATGACCTGGTGGTTAGGAGCACCTGGAATGACCTGATAGTTAAACCTCATACAAGACGAGCTCTGGGATGTGGGAGCTCTGCTGACCGCAAGCCCTAATCCTATCACACACACTAGAAATAGCCGTGGAACGCTCCTGACCAGACCTAGGCACCTCGTCACAGCCTAAGAACTATCTAGCCCTAGAGATAGAAAATAAAGCCTACCTTGCCTCAGAGAAATTCCCCAAAGGTAAAGGAAGCCCCCCACATATATTGACTGTGAGTAAAGATGAAAGTCACAAACGCAGAAATGAAACAGGTTTCAGCAAAGGGAGGCCAGACTTACTAAATAGACAGAGGATAGGAAAGGTAACTTTGCGATCAGCACAAAAACCTACAAAAGACCACGCAGAGTGTGCAAAAAAGACCTCCGCACCGACTCACGGTGCGGAGGAGCCACTCTGCATCCCAGAGCTTCCAGCTAGCAAGACAAAATCATGATAACCAGCTGGACAAGAAAACAGTGAACAAATAATGACTATCAGGAACTTAGCTTCTGCAGGAGAAGGCAGGTCACCAGAGAGATCCAGGAGAGAACTGAACCAATGCAAAAACATTGACAGCTGGCATGGGGTAACGATCTGAGAGGAGTTAAATAGAGCAACCAACCAAAGGATAAACCACGTCACCTGTGTAAGGAACCTCAGAAGCAGCAGCTTCACTCATAGCCACCAGAGGGAGCCCATAGACAGAACTCGCCGAAGTACCATTCACGACCACAGGAGGGAGTTTGACAACAGAATTCACAACAGTACCCCCCCCTTGAGGAGGGGTCACCGAACCCTCACCAGAGCCCCCACGCCGATCAGGACGAGCCAAATGAAAGGCACGAACAAGATCGGCAGCATGAACATTAGAGGCAAAAACCCAGGAATTATCTTCCTGACCATAACCCTTCCACTTGACCAGGTACTGGAATTTCCGTCTCGAAACACGAGAATCCAAAATCTTCTCCACCACATACTACAACTCCCCCTCGACCAACACCGGGGCAGGAGGATCAACGGAGGGAACCATAGGCGCCACGTATCTCCGCAACAACGACCTATGGAACACATTATGGATGGCAAAAGAAGCTGGAAGGTCCAAACAAAATGACACAGGATTAAGAACTTCAGAAATCTTATATGGCCCAATGAAACGAGGCTTAAACTTAGGAGAGGAAACCTTCATAGGAACGTGACGAGATGACAACCAAACCAAATCCCCAACACGTAGTCGGGGACCAACACAACGCCGGCGGTTAGCAAAACGTTGAGCCTTCTCCTGGGACAATGTCAAATTGTCCACCACATGAGTCCAAATCTGCTGCAACCTGTCCACCACCGCATCCACACCAGGACAGTCCGAAGGCTCAACCTGCCCTGAAGAGAAACGAGGATGGAAACCAGAATTACAGAAAAAAGGAGAAACTAAAGTAGCCGAGCTGGCCTGATTATTAAGGGCGAACTCAGCCAAAGGCAAGAAGGACACCCAATCATCCTGATCAGCAGAAACAAAGCATCTCAGATATGTCTCCAAAGTCTGATTAGTTCGTTCGGTTTGGCCATTAGTCTGAGGATGGAAAGCCGAAGAAAAAGACAAATCAATGCCCATCTTAGCGCAAAAGGACTGCCAAAACCTCGAAACAAACTGGGAACCTCTGTCCGAGACTATGTTCTCTGGAATGCCATGCAAACGAACCACATGCTGGAAAAACAATGGCACCAAATCAGAGGAGGAAGGCAATTTAGATAAGGGTACCAAATGGACCATCTTAGAGAAGCGATCACAAACCACCCAAATGACCGACATCTTTTGAGAAACAGGGAGATCAGAAATAAAATCCATGGAAATATGCGTCCAGGGCCTCTTCGGGATCGGCAAGGGCAAAAGCAACCCACTGGCACGAGAACAGCAGGGCTTAGCCCGAGCACAAGTCCCACAGGACTGCACAAAAGAACGCACATCCCGTGACAAAGAAGGCCACCAAAAGGATCTAGCCACCAAATCTCTGGTACCAAAGATTCCAGGATGACCAGCCAACACTGAACAATGAATCTCAGAGATAACTCTACTAGTCCATCTATCAGGGACAAACAGTTTCTCCGTAGGACAACGGTCAGGTCTATCAGCCTGAAACTTTTGCAGCACACGCCGCAAATCAGGGGAAATGGCAGACAAAATTACCCCTTCTTTAAGAATACCCGCCGGCTCCGGAACACCCGGAGAGTCAGGCACAAAACTCCTTGACAGGGCGTCAGCCTTCACATTCTTAGATCCCGGAAGGTATGAAACCACAAAATCAAAACGGGAGAAAAAAAGAGCGACCATCGAGCCTGTCTAGGATTCAACCGTTTGGCAGACTTGAGAAAAGTCAAATTCTTGTGATCCGTCAAGACCACCACGCGATGTTTAGCTCCTTCAAGCCAATGTCGCCACTCCTCGAATGCCCACTTCATGGCCAACAACTCCCGATTGCCCACATCATAATTGCGCTCAGCAGGCGAGAATTTTCTAGAAAAGAAGGCACATGGTTTCATCACCGAGCCATCAGAACTTCTTTGCGACAAAACAGCCCCTGCTCCAATCTCAGAAGCATCAACCTCGACCTGAAATGGGAGCGAAACATCTGGCTGGCGCAACACAGGGGCAGAAGCAAAACGACGCTTCAACTCCTGAAAAGCCTCTACAGCCGCAGAGGACCAATTGACCACATCAGCACCTTTCTTGGTCAAATCAGTCAACGGTTTAGCAATACTGGAAAAATTAGCGATGAAGCGACGATAAAAATTAGCAAAGCCCAGGAACTTCTGCAAGCTCTTCACAGATGTCGGCTGAGTCCAATCGTAAATGGCCTGAACTTTAACAAGGTCCATCTCGATAGTAGAAGGGGAAGAAATGAAACCCAAAAATGAAACCTTCTGAACTCCAAAGAGACACTTTGACCCCTTCACAAACAAGGAATTCGCACGAAGGACCTGGAACACCATTCTGACCTGCTTCACATGAGACTCCCAATCATCCGAAAAGACCAAAATGTCATCCAAATATACAATCATGAATCTATCCAGGTACTCTCGGAAGATGTCATGCATAAAGGACTGAAACACAGATGGAGCATTAGAAAGCCCGAATGGCATAACCAGGTACTCAAAATGGCCCTCGGGCGTATTAAATGCCGTTTTCCATTCATCACCCTGTTTAATTCGCACAAGATTATACGCACCACGAAGATCTATCTTGGTGAACCAACTAGCCCCCTTAATCCGAGCAAATAAATCAGACAGCAGCGGCAAAGGATACTGAAATTTGACTGTGATCTTATTTAGAAGGCGGTAATCAATACAAGATCTTAAAGAACCATCCTTCTTGGCCACAAAAAAGAACCCTGCTCCCAATGGTGACGACGACGGACGAATATGACCCTTCTCCAAGGATTCCTTTATATACAGTTAGGGCCAGAAATATTTGGACAGTGACACAAGTTTTGTTATTTTAGCTGTTTACAAAAACATGTTCAGAAATACAATTATATATATAATATGGGCTGAAAGTGCACACTCCCAGCTGCAATATGATAGTTTCCACATCCAAATCGGAGAAAGGGTTTAGGAATCATAGCTCTGTAATGCATAGCGTCCTCTTTTTCAAGGGACCAAAAGTAATTGGACAATGGACTCTAAGGGCTGCAATTAACTCTGAAGGCGTCTCCCTCGTTAACCTGTAATCAATGAAGTAGGTAAAAGGTCAGGGGTGGATTCCAGGTGTGTGGTTTTGCATTTGGAAGCTGTTGCTGTGAGCAGACAACATGCGGTCAAAGGAACTCTCAATTGAGGTGAAGCAGAACATCCTGAGGCTGAAAAAAAAGAAAAAATCCATCAGAGAGATAGCAGATATGCTTGGAGTAGCAAAATCAACAGTTGGGTACATTCTGAGAAAAAAGGAATTGACTGGTGAGCTTGGGAACTCAAAAAGGCCTGGGCGTCCACGGATGACAACAGTGGTGGATGATCGCCGCATACTTAATTTGGTGAAGAAGAACCCGTTCACAACATCAACTGAAGTCCAGAACACTCTCAGTGAAGTAGGTGTATCTGTCTCTAAGTCAACAGTAAAGAGAAGACTCCATGACAGTAAATACAAAGGGTTCACATCTAGATGCAAACCATTCATCAATACCAAAAATAGACAGGCCAGAGTTAAAATAGCAAAAATAGCCAGCTCAGTTCTGGAAAAGTATTCTATGGACAGATGAGACAAAGATCAACCTGTACCAGAATGATGGGAAGAAAAAAGTTTGGAGAAGAAAGGGAACGGCACATGATCCAAGGCACACCACATCCTCTGTAAAACATGGTGGAGGCAACGTGATGGCATGGGCATGCATGGCTTTCAATGGCACTGTGTCACTTGTGTTTATTGATGACATAAGAGCAGACAAGAGTAGCCGGATGAATTCTGAAGTGTACCGGGATATACTTTCAGCCCAGATTCAGCCAAATGCTGCAAAGTTGATTGGACGGCGCTTCATAGTACAGATGGACAATTACCCCAAGCATACAGCCAAAGCTACCCAGGAGTTCATGAGTGCCAAAAAGTGGAACATTCTGCAATGGCCAAGTCAATCTCCAGATCTAAACCCAATTGAGCATGCATTTCACTTGCTGAAATCCAGACTTAAGACGGAAAGACCCACAAACAAGCAAGACCTGAAGGCTGCGGCTGTAAAGGCCTGGCAAAGCATTAAGAAGGAGGAAACCCAGCGTTTGGTGATGTCCATGGGTTCCAGACTTAAGGCAGTGATTGCCTCCAAAGGATTTGCAACAAAATATTGAAAATAAAAATATTTTGTTTGGGTTATGTTTATTTGTCCAATTACTTTTGACCTCCTAAAATGTGGAGTGTTTGTAAAGAAATGTGTACAATTCCTACATTTTCTATCAGATAGTTTTGTTCAACCCTTCAAATTTAACGTTACAATCTGCACTTGAATTCTGTTGTAGAGGTTTCATTTCAAATCCAATGTGGTGGCATGCAGAGCCCAACTCGCGAAAATTGTGTCACTGTCCAAATATTTCTGGCCCTAACTGTAACTCCGCATAGCGGCGTGCTCTGGCACAGATAAATTAAACAGACGGCCCTTAGGAAACTTACTACCAGGAATCAAATTAAAGGGAACCTGTCACCCCGTTTTTTGAGATTGAGCTATAAATACTGTTAAATAGGGCCTGCGCTGTGTGTTCCTATAGTGTATGTAGTGTACCCCGATTCCCCATGTATGCTGAGAAATAACTTACCAAAGTCGCCGTTTTCGCCTGTCAATCAGGCTGGTCAGGTCGGGAGGGCGTGGTGACATCGCTGGTTCTTCCTCAGCTTTACGTTGGTGGCGTAGTGGCGTAGTGGTGAACAAGCAGCGCGCGATCTGCGCTGTAATCCCTTGCATCGGTGGGGGCGGCCATCTTCCTGGGGCCGCGCGTGCGCAGATCGAGTGCTCTGCTGCACGGGGCTTCAGGAAAATGGCCGCGGGATGCCGCGCGTGCGCATTAGAGATCGCGGCGGCCATTTTCCCAAAGCCGAGATGCAAACCGGGGTACACTACATACACTATAGGAACACACAGCGCAGGCCCTATTTAACAGTATTTATAGCTCAATCTCAAAAAACGGGGTGACAGGTTCCCTTTAATAGCACAGTCGCAATCCCTATGAGGAGGTAGGGCACCAGATTTGGGCTCTTCAAATACATCCCGGTAATCTGATAAAAACTCAGGGACTTCAGAAGGAGTGGAAGGCGAAATTGACAGCAATGGAACATCACCATGTACCCCCTGACAACCCCAGCTGGACACAGACATAGATTTCCAATCCAGCACTGGATTATGGACCTGTAGCCATGGCAACCCCAAAACGACCACATCATGCAGATTATGCAACACCAAAAAGCGAATATCCTCCTGATGTGCAGGAGCCATGCACATGGTCAATTGAGCCCAGTACTGAGGCTTATTCTTAACCAAAGGCATAGCATCAATTCCTCTCAATGGAATAGGATACTGCAAGGGCTCCAAGAAAAAACCACAGCGCCTGGCAAACTCCAAGTCCATCAAATTCAGGGCAGCGCCTGAATCCACAAATGCCATTACAGAATAGGACGACAGAGAGCAAATCAGAGTAACGGACAAAAGAAATTTAGACTGTACCGTACCAATGGTGGCAGACCTAGCGAACCGCTTAGTGCGCTTAGGACAATCGGAGATAGCATGAGTGAATTCACCACAGTAAAAACATAGCCCATTCCGACGTCTGTGTTCTTGCCGTTCAGCTCTGGTCAAAGTCCTATCACACTGCATAGGCTCAGGCCTATGTTCAGAGAATACCGCCAGATGGTGCACAGCTTTGCGCTCACGCATGCGCCGATCGATCTGAATGGCCAAAGACATAGACTCATTCAGACCAGCAGGCGTGGGAAATCCCACCATGACATCCTTAAGGGCTTCAGAAATACCCTTTCTGAAAATTGCCGCCAGGGCACATTCATTCCACTGAGTAAGCACAGACCACTTTCTAAACTTCTGACAGTACACCTGCGCTTCATCCTGACCCTGACACAAAGCCAGCAAGATTTTCTCTGCCTGATCCACTGAATTTGGTTCATCATAAAGCAATCCAAGCGCCAGAAAAAACGCATCAACATCACGCAATGCAGGATCTCCTGGCGCAAGGGAAAATGCCCAGTCCTGAGGGTCACCACGCAACAAAGAAATAATGATTTTTACCTGTTGAACGGGGTCACCAGAGGAGCGGAGTTTCAAAGCTAGAAACAGTTTACAATTATTTTTGAAATTCAAGAACCTAGATCTATCCCCAGAAAATAAGTCAGGAATAGGAATTCTAGGCTCTAACATAGGATTCTGAACCACAAAATCTTGAATGTTTTGTACCCTTTCAGTGAGATGATCCACACAAGAGGACAGAGCTTGAATGTCCATATCTACACATGTGTCCTGAACCACCCAAAGGTCTAGGGGAAAAGAAAGACAAAACACAGTGCAAAGAAAAAAAAAAAGGTCTCAGAAGTTCTCTTATCCCTCTATTGAGATGCATTAATACTTTTGGCCAGCTGTACTGTTATGACCTGGTGGTTAGGAGCACCCGGAATGACCTGATAGTTAAACCTCATACAAGACGAGCTCTGGGATGTGGGAGCTCTGCTGACCGCAAGCCCTAATCCTATCACACACACTAGAAATAGCCGTGGAGCGCTCCTGACCAGACCTAGGCGCCTCGTCACAGCCTAAGAACTATCTAGCCCTAGAGATAGAAAATAAAGCCTACCTTGCCTCAGAGAAATTCCCCAAAGGTAAAGGAAGCCCCCCACATATATTGACTGTGAGTAAAGATGAAAGTCACAAACGCAGAAATGAAACAGGTTTCAGCAAAGGGAGGCCAGACTTACTAAATAGACAGAGGATAGGAAAGGTAACTTTGCGATCAGCACAAAAACCTACAAAAGACCACGCAGAGTGTGCAAAAAAGACCTCCGCACCGACTCACGGTGCGGAGGGGCCACTCTGCATCCCAGAGCTTCCAGCTAGCAAGACAAAATCATGATAACCAGCTGGACAAGAAAACAGTGAACAAATAATGACTATCAGGAACTTAGCTTCTGCAGGAGAAGGCAGGTCACCAGAGAGATCCAGGAGCGAACTGAACCAATGCAAAAACATTGACAGCTGGCATGGGGTAACGATCTGAGAGGAGTTAAATAGAGCAGCCAACCAAAGGATAAACCACGTCACCTGTGTAAGGAACCTCAGAAGCAGCAGCTTCACTCATAGCCACCAGAGGGAGCCCATAAACAGAACTCGCCGAAGTACCATTCACGACCACAGGAGGGAGTTTGACAACAGAATTCACAACAGAGAACTCACCACATCTCATGGCAGCCTGTTCTACTCATTGATCCCCCTCACTGTCAAAAAGTTTTTTCTAATATCTAATCTGTATCTTCTCCCTTTCAGTTTCATTCCATTGCTTCTCGAGTTTCCATGTGAAAATGAGAATAATGATGATCCCTCTACACTGTGACATCCTTTTAGTCCTGTGTTTGCCAACAATAAAACATACTAAGACCATTCATGTGTGGAGTTGTTTTTCATCCATGAAGGGAGCTTACTAATAATTTTTCCTGAGAACACTGCCATGAATAAAGAACGGGATCTACACAATATCCAAAAGCAACTTCTCCCAACCATCTATGATTAAATTGGTGATGAACAATGCTTTCTCCAGCATGACCTATAATTAATGCTATTTGTCTACAGTATATTTCTACACTACCTGTGTATTTATTTCTACTTTAGATATAAATATATGTTGAATATTGTTTATGTCAGATGTCACCTCTCTGCTCTCCAGAATCCCAGAGTGTCTATCAGCCATATCCTCCTTCTTCTCCTCTCGCTTCCTCAAGCTCAATGTGGACAAATCTGAACTAATTATCTTTCCTCCATCTTGCATATCTTCCCTACCTGATCTATCAAAATAAATTTCCCCTGTCCCCAAAAATCTGCTGCCTTGGAGTAACCCTGGATTCTGCCCTATCCTTCAAACCGCACATCCAAGCTCTCGCCACCTCCTGTCACCTCCTGCTTAAATTTTTTTACCAGAATGCGTCCTTTCCTCAACCCTCACTCTAGCAAAATGCTTGTGCATGCCCTAATCATTACCCGCCTCGACTACTGCAACATCCTCCTCTATGGCCTACCCTCTAACACTCTCGCACATAACCTTTCTCCTCCATATATTTCCAAACTAATCTCTCAGTATCTTCCCTCACATAATCTCCGGTCCTCCCAATACCTCCTTCTCTCCTCCACACTTATTCGCTTCTCACCCAATCGCCTCCAAGTCTTCTCCCGAATATCCCCCATGCTCTGAAATTATGTGCCCCAACACATCCGGTTATCGACCACATTTGGATCCTGCAAAAGAAACTTGAAAACCCACTTCTTCAAAGAAGCTTACAGCCTGTAATGACCACACGGCCACCTCAACACCATCGGAGCTACCGCAACCCTCAACCTACTGTCTCCTTCCCCATAATCCTGTAGAATGTAAGCCCGCAAGGGCAGGGTCCTCACCCCTCTGTATCAGTCTGTCATTGTTAGTTTTGTTTACTGTAAGTGATATTTGTATTTTGATGTAACCCCTTCTCATGTACAGCACCATGGAATTAATGGTGCTATATAAATAAATAATAATAATATCAATAATAATGTCATAGAGGACTTTATACTTTATATTTATTTATCATATTACATATTCAGGAATTTTTATGCACAGTGCACTTTTTATATTTGAATTGATAATGTATTATACCATCTTGTTACATCCTCCCCCTCTTATTAAATCGCCTTTTTTAATCATAGAATCCTAGAATGTTAGAGCTGGAAGGGACCTCCAGGGTCATCATGTCCAACCCCCTGCTCCATGTTAGAATCACTAAAGCATCTCAGCTAGATGTCTATTTTGTTCTATATGTTATTTTAATACTGTATGTCATTCTTTTCTATGCAATAAAGTAACTTATTTGACATTTTTGCGTGGTTTTGCATGTATTTTGCTGTTTCACACCTTAACACTCTTGTCCATGGGCATTTTGTGGTATATCAGCCCAATGCTATTCAAAGTGGCTGAACCCCAAGAACGGGCACATATCAAGGACAGGAACGGTGTAGTTTCAACATTTCATCCTACCTCATTAAGGCTAAAGAACAAATAGCTACGTACTTATCTTATAGAAATCGACATGGTTCATCCTCTGATTTGCGCATGCAATCAGTATAATCTGATGGAGTCATCATTATTAGTTGCTATAGTCTTCTTGTATCAATATAAGCATATTTGCTATTAGAGGATACATTCTTGGCCTCGTAGTTATGCGGTGAAGGAAACGATAGGAAAGTAGCCGCTAATACAAAGTTGTTACAGTGTTTTCCGATTTTAGGCAGAGTTTTGGATGTCAGTGTGTGTCTGTGTGTATCAGGAGTTAAATAAAAATGAAAAATGACTCTCAAAGACAATCCTCTCTGCTGGCTCATATTCTTAGCAAAGATATGATTTGTTGTTTTTTTTTCTGCTTGGCATGAGGGAAAGGAATTAGCCTCCACATCAGAATGAAGAGAGATATTGCATTCCCATTTCCCTGCAAAATCGGCAGTCATATAAGTCGCAGATTGCAAAGCACTGGTAATTTAAAACCATAACCAGCTCAGCTTGATGTAAAGGGTGAGAGAGAGAAGCTAACACGTTCTGCCTTATAATTAAAGTGGAATAGGATGAAAATAGGCCTTGTCTCTCGCTAGATTGGTTATTCTTATTTTTGTCCATGATGAAAGTCTTTGTGATATTGATATGGCCTATGGGTCAATGAGAAAGCGCCAAATGACACTTCTTAACAGAAAAGCAAAACTTAACACTCTAAGTATTAAAAATAACTAAATAATCTTTCCCACCCTCCCCAGGTCCATCGCTGTGTCTCATGCTGATCCCAGTGTTAGTGCAGCCAGTAACTGAGCTAAGCACGTGATGAGAGGATTCCTCGCGCCGACGACAGTCTGACCGCAAGTATGTGATTTTCATACATGTGGTCACATGCCAACTAGACGTGCACAGCCTCGCTCAATGGAGGTGTTTTGAGCGAGGCTGGACATCTCTAGTTGAAATGTGGCCGCAAGTATGTAAATCGCACGTGACCACCGACTCAATGTGACGGCAATGGGAATCCTCACAGCGTGCAGCACGCGCGTTGAGAGGATTCACAAGTCTTCAAAAACATAAAGTGATCGGATGACAACTTTACAGTTACTATCAACTACTTATGGGTGGCCAAACACCTTCCCTAGTGGGATTTATATAAACTGACAGCTATTAGTCTCCCTGACGCCCCATACATCTGCATGCATGTGTTCTGAATGAGAAGAGATGAATAATTTGCTGCCATACTCCTCTGGCAGTGACTTATCTCATGTGGGAACAAATGGTTGGACAGTTTTAAGTTCAGCATGCCCAATCTTTCTTTCCCTTGGCATCTGCCTTTAGGTAAGAGTAAATGGAAAGTAGGAAGGAGATGTCTTCAACTGCACTGCTGATAAGGGCTGAGTTGCAGGATAAAATCAATGAATTTTATTAAAAGGTTTACAGGTCAAAGCATTTCAAGGTCACACACTACCTCTTTGGCCGGTTTCACATGTCAGTGGCTCCGGTACGTGAGGTGACAGTTTCCTCACGTACCGGAGCCACTGACACACGTAGACACATAAAAATCACTGCATCTGTGCAGATGTGAATGATTTTTTGTGGACCGTGTCTCCGTGCGCCAAACACGGAGACATGTCAGTGTTCGTGGGAGCGCACGTATTACACGGACCCATTAAAGTCAATGGGTCCGTGTAAAACACGTACCGCACACAGACATTGTCCGTGTGCAGTCCGTGTGCTGTGCAGGAGACAGCGCTACATTAAGCACTGTCCCCCCCACTGGTGCTGAAGCCGCGATTCATATCTTCCCTGCAGCAGCGTTTGCTGTAGAGAAGATATGAATAATTGTATGTAAAATCAAGATCTATGTGTCCACCGCCCGCCCACCCCCTGTGCGCCCCCCCGCTGTTCTGAAAATACTCACCCAGCTCCCTCGTTGGCTGTCGCTGCTTCCTGTCCTGGCCGCACCTTCTACTGTATGCGGTCACGTGGGGCCACCGATTACAGTCATGAATATGCGGCTCCACCTCCCATAGGGGTGGAGCCGCATATTCATTACTGTAAATGAGCGTCCCCACGTGACCGCATACAGTAGAAGGTGCGGCCAGGAGAGGAAGCAGCGACAGCTAACAAGGGAGCTGGGTGAGTATTTTCAGAACAGCGGGGGGGGGGGGGGGGGTAGGGACAGTACCGATTTTTTCCGGCACCGGAATTATCTGGATGTGTGAGACTGCCCTTTATCAGGACAAAAAGGGAGGTTTGCAACCACATCAGGTGAGTGGTCTCACATTAATAGTCTCCCGTTATCATCAGATAAAACCCTATTGCGCTCCTTTCTTTCTCCTAGTCCTTTTTTTCTTCCGTTAGGTAAGAGTAGGCACAATCCTTATACCCATGCAAAAAAATTGATGGAATTGGCCAACTTTAATATTATGGAAATTGGGCACCTGTATAGAAACTGTAGACAGGCTAATTAAAAAAAAATTGCATGAGCTTGAAGAGCCAATGGAAGTTCATGGTTTGCTCTAGAAAATGAGCACAAACTATAGAATAAGCATCACAATGTTTGATGACAGATACGAGTCTCCTGGTAACCACCTACCTACTTCATGTCTGATATCTCCTCATACTTGTGGGACTCCAGTTTTTAAAGAAGCATTATTTATTTGACCCTAATTTTGCTACTAAGGCTTTTATTACAATTGTATTCATATGATCACGTATTAAAAGAGATATTCCCATATTGAATGTTTATGGGATATCCACTGAAATCAGTGAGTGCCTGCAGAATTCAGCGCCCTTTGATCATGAATTGATTTCCATTTTATGAAGCGGTAAAATCCTTTTAAAGGGGTCTGTCAGTTGAAAGTAATCACATAGCTTTGTAGAGGATATAGTCCCTATAAAAAACCGTACCTGTAGTGTTCTAATTGCTGTCTCCATTCTCCGAAAAATGTAATTTGATTGAATATGGTAATAGGGTGCTCGATGTACCCTTGGCTGGGCGACTCACTGCATTGCTCTTTCTACATGTTTTGCATGCATCTGCCCCCCTATCTGTTGTTTGACAGCATTTGCCTCAATTACTCCAAAATTAGCGCTTGCTCTGGGCAAGCCAGATTAGTCAATAAAAAGGGAAGGGGCAATATGCAAAACGAGTGTGAGGATCAGTGCTCTAAACAGCTCGGATATGACAAGGGGGCACCAAGCACCCTATTTAGCATATCAGAACAAAGTTCATTTTCTGGAGAATGGAAGAGGCGACTGAAAAGTAATTTTAAGTATTTATAGTGTCTGTATCCTCTACAAGGCGATGTGCTTACTTTATACTGTCAGTTTGGTCAGGCTCCCTTAAAGCATTTTCTGTTTCCTTTATAGCTAATATATATATATATATATATATATATATATATATATATATATATCTAAAGTATGGCTAATTTGTAAAGTAGAACTCGGTCCTACGATTAACCCAAAAACATTAATAGCCCAATAGGGTTAAACTATAGCCATGATGCACATTGACCTAAGCACACAGATAAAGCAATATGGTACTATATGGTACAATATGGTAATATAGTTGCCTAACCTGTAAATGGATGGCCACACTCACCCTGATGCATCTTTTATAGCTTATACTTTGACAAGGTTCCATATGGCTTTATCTGCTATGTAGTTTTGATTGATGAATACTGGTAGATTGAATAGCTTTATATTGACGAGCAAAAGGGTAACAATGTTTTGAACTTTTGACTGTCACTACTCTGTTGTCGGGTGTCCTGGGACCAGGGGCTCCTTCCTTGTCCCTAACGCTAGGGGCCTCCTAGCTCGCCCTGTTCCCCGGATTTCCTTTTGATGGTGAAGACGCCACGTACTTTGCCTTAGCTCCTGAATCTGCCCTCAGTCTGTATTCTTCCCCCACCCAGGGAAAAAGAGAGTAGTAGTATACTGTAATACACAAACCAGACTAACAAGGTAATATGAAAAGGGATAACGAAAAATACAAAATATACAAATATAATCACACAGACAACAAAGGAATGCACCGGGGAGTGTAGTATAGGGTTAAACCAAAGTAGGAGAATAAAAGGAAACATACACTCAAAACCTAGCAACATTCACAGATAAATCCACCAAACACCTTCTCCAATAAAAATCAACAACAACCACCAGCCATGCAGCATAAGCTTTCTCTGACAATGAGTGCTAGCCATATCCCAGATTATATAGGAGATGAGAGTGGCTAACAGTGTACAGCTGAGAGCCTTAATGCAGGAAAGCTTCCAGGAGCTCTCAACTGAGCAGATTAAGCCCTGCACTGCTAAAATAAACTTACACCGCTTAATATGAAGGTGAAGTGCCTCTAAACAGTGCAGGAGTAGGAGAAATCAGACGCTGTGGCCTTCTCTGTCACGGTAAACCTGTAACATTGACTTTCAGGCTCCATATCTCATCATCTACTACAGCTTTGAACTTGAGACTAACATCATTTTATATGTCATTTTGGAAAGGCTTCATTTCAAATTCTTCCAACTGTCATGTCATGATACAATTTGGCAATTTTCTGTGCCAAGAGATGGCTATCGATGAGATGGATGATGCCTTTTCTCGAGAAATCGAACTAGAATTCGAACCAGTGGTCTTTCACTTGGTAATCAACCTAATAACATACTGAGCTATTAGGGAATGTGAGAACAGGTCGTATTTTGTAGCATTCAGGAAGAAAAAGATGTTTCCACCACCAGGATCAAAACAGTAGCAATGCAGTGACATGACAAGAATCTGCAATACTAATTACAGTGCCTTGCGAAAGTATTCAGCTCCCTGGAACTTTTCAACCTTTTCTCACATATCATGCTTCAAACATAAAGATACCAAATGTAAATTTTTGGTGAAGAATCAACAACAAGTGGAACACAATTGTGAAGTTGAACAAAATTTATTGGTTATTTTACATTTTTGTGGAAATTCAAAAACTGAAAAGTGGGGCGTGCAATATTATTTGGCCCCTTTACTTTCAGTGCAGCAAACTCACTCCAGCAGTTCATTGTGGATCTCTGAATGATCCAATATTGTCTAATGTATATAATCCCTATCTGATGTATTGAAAAACCTGATCATCTGTATAGTACCTCAGAGAGAAAATATCCACGTTGAACATGCGAGATGGAACAGCTACAATGCAAATGACCCAAAAAGGAGTGGTGAACTCCCCAGTCTTGTAGAAACAAGAGAACAATTATAAAACCAAAAGCACATGGGCCACCTGCATAGCGAACAAGTCTGTAGGAACCTGTTCACACCACCAAAGAACTTGAAAACACAAAAGCGCACAGAGAGGTCAAAAAATACTTTGTTGTAAAAAAGTCACAGTAAATAAACAAGTGCTAGTCAAAAAATGAAAAAATACAGGGTATTTAGTTAATACATTTTTTGCAAAAAATACATCAGATAGGGATTATATACATTAGACAGGACTGCTCTATTATGGGTATACCTTGGCGATTGGTGTAGCAGCTTAACATACTTTTTTTTGCAAAAAAACGTATTAACCTAATACCCTGTATTTTTTCATTTTTTGAAAAAAATGAAAAAACACAGGGTATTTAGTTAATACGTTTTTTTGCCAAAGAAAAGTATGTTAAGCAGCTTTTTTTTTATATTTTTATTTTTATATTTTTTGACTAGCATTTTTATATTTTTTGACTAGCACTTGTTTATTTACTGTGACTTTTTTACAACAGAGTATTTTTTGACCTCTCTGTGCGCTTTTGTGATTTCAAGTTCTTTGGTGGTGTGAACAGGTTCCTACAGACTTGTTTGCTATGCAGGTGGCCCATGTGTTTTTGGTTTTATAATTGTTCTCTTGTTTCTACAAGAATGTGGAGGTCACCACTCCTTTGTGGGTCATTTGCATTGTAGCTGTTTCATCTCGCATGTTCAACGTGGATATTTTCTCTCTGAGCCCTGTTCATACAGGTACTATACAGATGATCAGGTTTTTAAATACATCAGATAGGGATTATATACATTAGACTGGACTGCTCTATTATGGGTATACCTTGGCGATTGGTGGAGCAGCTTAACATACTTTTTTTTGCAAAAAAACGTATTAACCTAATACCCTGTATTTTTTCATTCTTTGAAAAAAAATGAAAAAATACAGGGTATTTAGTTAATAGGTTTTTTTGCCAAAAAAAAGTATGTTAAGCAGCTTTTTTTTAATATTTTTATTTTTATATTTTTTGACTAGCATTTTTATATTTTTTGACTAGCACTTGTTTATTTACGGTGACTTTTTTACAACAGAGTATGTGTTGACCTCTCTGTGCACTTTTGTGTTTTCAAGTTCTTTGGTGGTGTGAACAGGTTCCTACAGACTTGTTCGCTATGCAGGTGGCCCATGTGTTTTTGGTTTTATAATTGTTCTCTTGTTTCTACAAGACTGGGGAGTTCACCACTCCTTTGTGGGTCATTTGCATTGTAGCTGTTCCATCTCGCATGTTCAACATGGATATTTTCTCTCTGAGCCCTGTTCATACAGGTACTATACAGATGATCAGGTTTTTAAATACATCAGATAGGGATTATATACATTAGACAGGACTGCTCTATTATGGGTATACCTTGACGATTGGTGGAGCAGCTTAGCATACATTTTTTGCAAAAAAAAACATTAACTAAATACCCTGTATATTTTCATTTTTTGACTAGCACTTGTTTATTTACGGTGACTTTTTTACAACAGAGTATGTGTTGACCTCTCTGTGCGCTTTTGTGTTTTCAAGTTCTTTGGTGGTGTGAACAGGTTCCTACAGACTTGTTCGCTATGCAGGTGGCCCATGTGTTTTTGGTTTTATAATTGTTCTCTTGTTTCTACAAGACTGGGAAGTTCACCACTCCTTTGTGGGTCATTTGCATTGTAGCTGTTCCATCTCGCATGTTCAACGTGGATATTTTCTCTCTGAGCCCTGTTCATACAGGTACTATACAGATGATCAGGTTTTTAAATACATCAGATAGGGATTATATACATTAGACTGGACTGCTCTATTATGGGTATACCTTGGCGATTGGTGGAGCAGCTTAACATACTTTTTTTTTTGCAAAAAAACCTATTAACTAAATACCCTGTATTTTTTCATTTTTTGACTAGCACTTGTTTATTTACTGTGACTTTTTTACAACAGAGTATTTTTTTACCTCTCTGTGCGCTTTTGTGTTTTCAAGTCTCCATATAAATGCACCTGATCTGTGATAGTCTCAGGGTTCTCTTTGAAGCACAGAGAGCATCATGAAGACAACGAACACAACACGCAGGTCCATGATACTATTGTGGAGAAGTTTAAAGCCGGATTTGGATACAAAATGATTTCCAAAACTTTAAACATCCCAAGGAGCACTGTGCAAGCGATCATATTGAAATGGAAGGAGTATCATACCACTGCAAATCTACCAAGACCCGGCCATCCCTCTAAACTCATCTCAAACAAAGAGAAGACTGATCAGAGATGCAGCCAAGAGGCCCATGATCACTCTGGATGAACTGCAGAGATCTACAGCTGAGGTGGGACAGTCTGTCCATAGGACAACAATCAGTCGTACACTGAACAAATCTAGCCTTTATGGAAGAGTGGCAAGAAAAAAGCCATTTCTCAAAGATATCCATGAAAAGTGTCATTTAAAGTTTGCAACAAGCCACCTGGGAGACACACCAAACGTGGAAGAAGGTGCTCTGGTCAGATGAAATCAAAATCGAACTTTTTGGTTTCAGTTTTTGATTTTTCCACAAAATTTTAAAATAACCAATAAATTTCGTTCAACTTCACAATTGTGTTCCACTTGTTGTTGATTCTTCACCCAAAATTTACATTTGGTATGTTTATGTTTGAAGCATGATATGTGGGAAAAGGTTGAAAAGTTCCAGGGAGCCGAATACTTTCGCAAGGCACTGTATATGCTAAATAGTTGCAAGTCAAATTTATGTATGAGATATCCAAGATGATTGTCTATAAAATGATGGGAGACTCATGTTCGAAGCAGTAGTGGATGGTGAGATATGGAGCCTGAAAGACAAAAGTTCAAAACAATGTTACCCTTTTACATGTCAATGTATACTTTATTACTATTTATTCATGCAAAGTCTGGTAAATCGTGCCAGTATGTGTGAATATTCATCTTGGATTTATGCCTCTTAATTGAATGTCCTTTTATGAGCATTTTTCTGTTTCACCTATTTTTCAAAAACATTTTTTGGGGTGTATAATAAAAATTATATTTTTAATCTTAAAAGTCTGGTAAATTTTTTGTAGTACTTACATTACATTTGTACACACTTGAACACCCTATTGTAAATTGTATTTCCTGTCAATTTACGCTGCGGGTATATTCCACAGCATGTGTATGAGACTCATGCACTATGCTGGCATGTTACTATATTTTTACATTGTGGGAACCCAACCTTACGGGGTAAAGCCAAACCCACTGACTCAGTCAGTAAGTTTTGTTATGTACTGTAATAAGGCTGGATTGTAGCGGAAGCAATCATCACCGGCAAGCTAACCACAATTTCTTATTACCTGGTTTTTCATCTGTGGGTGGAGGCGCAAACGTAATGGTTTAATCCTTGGTCTAATGGACTTTGGCAACAGGTTGGTAAAGGTGAACCATTGGTTGCTTGGGAAGAGCCAGGGGAGGTGCAAGGGCACTGCTGGCTTCTATTCTGTCAATGGGCTGGGGGCAGGCGTGCCTCGGCCCATTGTGTGAAGTGCCAACATTGGTCAGGTGTGCCAAATAGTGTTGTCTATGAAGAGTGACTAGTTACAAAAATATGTTGCCATGTTTGATGTGATTATTTATTTTAGATGACTGGGAGTTTATCAGTAGACATAGATCAGTACCAGGACATCCAGTCAATCAGTTCTGGAGCAGGCACAAGGACAGTGAAGACAGGAAAAGTGATGTTATCAGTGGGAGCTATTTTCCCGGTTTATATATAAGCCGCACAATAAACCTTTTGCCAACATTTGTACCAACTTTTGAATACACATTGTTCTGTCTCCATCATACAATTTGTTCATATCTTTATTTGTTTTTTTAGTGCTTTGGCTCCCTCTAGCGGTCAGAGTTATGTTGGCAGTTCAATCTTCTGTTTTTGTATTATCCATGTCTGATTCTCCTCCTCCTTTGCAATGCATTATGGTAGCTCAGCCTCCATTTCCCTCCATTTTTCCTTTCACTTTCTTCAGTTTGCCTTCAAGGAAAGACGCTTCACTTCATCCCCCTTGCGATTGCATTGCCAGTATGTCTTTATGCTTTCTGTAGATATTTCTGCTCCATATTAGCCTAGCCTAGCCAGTTGTACTCCCAGTTCAGTTACTAGCTTTCTAAATGTTATGCATAATGTATATCATGTGTAGTATGTATCTGTTCTATACCATGCACTGATTCTATGTATATCATTGTTCACAGTTTCACCGCATCAATATACCACTACGTTTAATAAAGCACAGACTCAACCACAGTCTCCTTATTGGACCCCGGTATAGCGGTTTAGCTGACTGGATAGCTACGTGAGCCTGTCTCATTTAGTGAGGACAGAACACACATACTTCCTTACGCCCATCATGAACAAACTATGATTTTAGCATGCAATAGTATCTATTTCACTATTGTCTAGAAATACACAAATATAACCAGATCTGGGTTGACAACCATCCAAAAATTTTAAGACAGTCAATAAAAATTGTTCAATTATTTCCCTGTACGTCTGCAATTTTTTTAAACTGTAGAAACATATACAAATTATTTTTACTGTAATTTTTATTTTACAGTTTATAGTGAATGCAGCTGATATCTTCATATCAGAATGATGGACTGTAGATATTTACTGTATAACCATAATGTTTTATTATGGTTTTACAATGTGTCAGCAAAAAATATTGTCTGGCCGTGATTTTTTGATAAGTTGTCCAGAAAACATAAAAAGTCAAGTTGGTGACCCTGAGCTTGATCACTAGACCTTTGCCCAAAGATCTAATCTTGGGAAATGACACTTGATATCACTCTCTGCATCACATGATGATGAGACATGAGTAGTCCTGAAAGGTTGCAATTTGTTACCATCTTTTCAGTTAGCCATTAAAATGTATCAACCACTGAGGACTCTCAATTCTAAATATTTTTCTCTGCATCACATTCTTCTCATCCCATTCCAATTTGTGTATTAGATTAAACCATGATGTAATGGTACTTTCTCATTCTCTGGCAGAGAAGCAGTTAATCTTAGTCTCCTATCCCAGACTAGCAAGAATCCTTCTCGCTGTGGGAATCTCATTAGGGAATTCCATGTGCTGGAAGTTAATAAGGAGGGAACTCATGAATGGCTCACATGCACTATTCATGGTACCTCCTCCATCTCTGGAGGCCTGGGGATGCTGTATGATGTAACTTGCCTCCCTGCAGCTTCCATTCACATCTATTAGGCAGATGGCCAGGACTCCTCCTTCTATGTAGATGAAGTCATCCTGTCCCTATTTTTTTTATGTCTACTACGCCTTCTGCACTATAGCAGCACGGGGTCACACTGCTTCTCCTGCTCAGAAGCTGCATGAATTTCTCAAACCCTTTCACCACCAGCTCCTTACATCCTAAGCCATGAGTTAGGTCTTTCCCTGATTACACAGGAAGCAGCATCAGCACCAATGGTTCTCCGGTTTGTCAGTATTCCCACGAGCAGTGATAAACACTGGATACGAATCCCAGAGAAGCCTATCTGATTTAATGCTATACTTGCCTTATACAAGACGCAACCTCCCTGCAATCTGTGTTCTGGTAGCAGCCAGACGGAAGAGATAACCAGCTCTGTGTCCTCTACAACTGATGCCGAGTACCTTGGAGAATGCAGCGAGAAGCAGCATGGTTTCCAATGCCGAGCTAACCTTAAGCACCGTAAAGGTCATTGGCATACATCATTGCAGCAGATTCTGCCGTATTCTTTTGCACTGAACTATGTTCTTTTGGGAAATGAATTGCAGAACGTAGAAGTTGAGGTCTACGCCTGACTTGGTGGACGCGTCCAGTTACACCCCAGGGGTACAGCATGAGATCAAAACCTGATATCTGCATAACTTTGGCGAAAAAGAACCTCCGAATGGTTTGTTTGGAGGACCTAGAATGAAAACATCCTTTTTCTTCTGTAACCCATTGCAGTATTGACCAGAAGGAATTTACAATCCTGGGAAAACCAGAAAGAACCGATTGGCATCACGATGGCAAACGAACCGGTGATACTAAATGTTTATGATATGGTAAGTCCTGTATGCCATCCGTGTCATCAAAGTGTTAAATATTCAACCTCTCTATAGGTGGAAAGCTGAAATGCTGCAGCTCTTTCTTGGAGAGCAGCACCCTTCTCGCTTGCTTGTTTGCCTGCCGATTCAAAATCCCTAGGTTTCCTGCAATATATATGCGGGTCCATTCATTACAGTTCTTGGTAGTTTTTTTTTTTTTTTTCAGTTGATGTCAGTGAGAATTTTCCCTAGTTTGTAAAACATCTCTTGGCTTTTTTACTGATGATTTAGGTTATGAAATACATTGTAATGATTGATTGTGGTCTACAGAAGTAAAACACTATGGGTGGCAATCATTCATCGGTCCTATAAATCATGGCAGCTATTAAGTTCACTCGTGCCAACCGCCATTAATCTATAATTTATACGCACAGATCAGATTTGTTTTAGGCAATGTTGTCTTAATTTACCAAAAAGATTGTTTTGTGGCTTGCCTATTTCTGGCTAGCTTAGGGTGTCTGTTCCTATGAGGTCAAATGCCGCATCTGTGGGGTCAATAATAAAGTTTTATATGCAATCGACAGCTTTTTTTTACCAACAAATGCATCCAAATTTATATTTGTTCTTTGCGCCCATTGTATTATATGATTATATTATGAAAAAAAATTATATTATCTTTAGATTGTTTTAGACCTCGCCATCTCATCTTCTGTAAGTAACTGTTTACAAGATATATGCACTAATAATATAATTTTGGGGTCACTGCTGTCATAAGTGGGTTAAATAGAGAAGTCTATTGGTGCTTATGCCAAGCACAGATGGGCTTGTGACTGATACCGAGGGAGTTGCCAACTGTATATAAAGAATAGCACGTGTCTGGTCATCAATTGTGAGCCAATTAAGCACTAAATACGGTCGTGGAAGTTGTGGTAATGGGTATTGTCATAATTTAGTGAGAACATATGCAGTGTTAGACTGGAGGGTTCTATGGATCCATCAAAGGAAAAGATTGGGACTGAGGCCCACTCGCCATCCATACAGAATGTATGAGTAAAATTATAATTGTAAATTTCATCTTTCCATATGAAGGAAATGTTATGAATGTGGTCTAATAGGCATATGTTGTGAATAAACCCATAAGAATAGACACTTGTGGAAAGTGGTTGGCTCTAAAGTCAGTTCCAAATAAGGCTATTATCTGTGAAATTTGGAGAAAGTCAACGTTCAAAGGGTTCAGTTGGGAGGCCTGTACGTATTCTTGTTTTATGGACATCTCTTATCTTTATTCTTTATTTTTTTATATAGCGCTAACATATTTCGCAGCGCTTTACACACATTATCATCACTGTCCCCAATGGGGCTCACAATCTAAATTCCTTATCTGTATGTCTTTGGAATGTGGGAGGAAACCGGAGTGCCCGGAGGAAACCCACGCAAACACGGGGAGAACATGCAAACTCCTTGCAGATGTTGTCCAAGGTGGGATTAGAACCCAGGACTCCAGTGCTGCAATGCTAACCACTGAGCTACCGTGCTGCCCTGCGACATGACCATGGACATAACTTTGTGGCTGCACTACCAAACCATTTTATAACTAGCAAGCATTTTATCATTTCCAACCATCTTATTGCTTTTACACCAAGTATGTATATAGGTGGAAATGGAATATAATGCCCTACAGTGCATCTCCAATATTGTGGGGTTGTGGTGTACAGTACAGTTGATCAAAACAATTCTCAGTACTCTGGTCCATTGGAAATGTTGATACTGCATGGCAGGTGGAACAGAGCACTGAAAACTTCATACCATCTGAAGGCATCCACGGCACCAGATTAGGAGATCCTGAGATGTCATGATTAATTCGAAGTGGCGTCGCAAATGTCGGCAGGTAGTAAAGTCACAGTAATCTGTAGCAATTGGTAATTCAGACTGAAATAAGCAAAACCACAAAGGAAAATATGTAGAAACAAAGTGTAAAGAACCAAACCAGAATATGTGTTAAACCTTAGATTCCTAAAGTACCCCTTTTTTTTAACTCTGATAACATCTTTATGCACCATTGGCATTCTCTTAACACATTGGCCGCTGCCCACTGATATATCAGTAGCTGAGTTTATTCTTTCAGTGCTGTCTACTGATATATACGTTCCCCAATTAATTAAAATTATACGGTATTATATGAACAATATTAGCGTCCTAGGGACTTTCCATTTGCGTCTCAGTAATGTCATCAGCAGATTGGGGGCAAAAATGACGGTGGTCAATGTGTTAAGCAGTCTCATAAGGGTGTTACCTGGAATGGCTTCCAACAGTTTTAAAGGAGCTCATAGAGGTGCTGTTGACTGCTTTACCTTCATTCTGTGGTCCAATTTACCCCAAACCATCTCAGTTGGGTTGAGATCAAGTGCTTGTGGAGGCTATGTCATCTGAAACAACAATTATCCCTTTCATTCTTGGTCACATAGCCTCTACGTGGCCTGTTGTTGTCCTGTTGCAACACAGATGATGCCCTAAGTGAAAACCAGATGGGATGGCATGTCACTGCAGAATGCTGTGGTAGCCATGCTGGGTAAGTGTGCCATGAATGTGGACTAAATCATCAACAATGTCACCAGTAAAGCACCAGCACACCATCATATCTCTCCCACCATGCTTAACTGTGAGCACCACACATGTAGAAACCATTTACTTACGTTTTTATCATCTCACCAAGATATGGCATTTAATAACAAAAATCTCAAATTTTCACTCATCAGACGACAGTACACATTTCCACTGATCTAAAGACCAGTCCTTATGTTGCTTGGCCCACACAAGTCTCTTTTTGTTTGCGGTCCTTGGAAGTGACTTCTTTGCAGTAATTTTACAATAAAGCACTGCTTCCCACAGTCTCCTCTAAAGAATTGATGTTTCAAAAGTGTCTGCTACTTCGATTTGTGCATCATTTATGTTATTTGAGTTGCTGTGTTTTCTGAAGCTGGTAACTCTGATGAACTTATCCTCTGCAGCAGAGATAATTATTGGTCTTCCTTTGCTAGGATGTTCCTAATGAGAGCCAGTTTGATCATAAGGATTGATGGTTTTCATGATTGCACTTGAGTATACCTTCAAGGTACTAGCAATTTTCCAGATTTACTGGTCTTCATGTCCTAAAATAAAGTAATTTCTCTTTACTTGGTTGAGTGGTCCTTGGCTTAAAACAGTTGTGGATTAGAATATATTTAATATGTAGCGGCGCTATTGTGGATGCACAAAATCAGCTGCAAGTGTAGCCCTAAACCACATAGGGAAATACTGATACTACAAGAAGGAAAAACACTGTACTTGCGCTATATAAAATGCATAGATTAGACACCAATGTAATGTGATTACCTGTAAAATAGGAGTAAGCTTTATGGGATTTGGTGCTAAACGAATGCAGATAGAGATGTATCGATCTGAACTGGAGTCTAAAAAATATAGAAAGGGAGGAGTAGGGGGGTAGTTAGTAGAACTTAAAACTCCGGGTAAATAAAAAGCTGCTAAGAGGTACACTCTTGTATGTAAATGGACATATCAAAAAAGGAGGGAGCAGATACTGTGATGGACAGGTAAATGCAGAGAATAAAGAACGTTTCCCCTAATTAAAAAAAATATATATATATCCACGTGCAATGGGACAATCTGGTGGCTAGACATACAAACTAAAATACAAAACTGTAAAAGTTCGGTACCTGTTTCCAGGTACAAGTGTAGCTTGATCCAAAAAGTGTTAAAAACAACCTTGCTGTTAATGAAAAGAAGGCTTTCATATACTTATCTTCACTTCCTTGGTTGAAGACTGGTGTATGCGTCCTGAGCGCACTGTCCCGGCCGGTGACAGGCGCTCGAGCAGTAGGAAGTAAGGGGATCGGTGCGCGATGCTTAGTTTCACTGCAGCTAGCAGGACCTGCGTAGCGTTCGGGATCACGTGACTCGTGGGTCACGTGGTGTGTTATGACCTGGTGGTCAGGACAATAATGGACCTGGTGGTTAAGAGCACACGGAATGACCTGATAGTTACTGATAATAAGGACGAGCTCTGGGACGTGGGAACTCTGCTGACCGCAATCCCTAAACCTATCAAACACACTAGAAATTGCCGTGGATTGCGCCTAACGCTCCCTATGCAACTCGGCACAGCCTAAGAAACTAGTTAGCCCTGAAGATAGAAAAATAAAGCCTACCTTGCCTCATAGAAATTCCCCAAAGGAAAAGGCAGCCCCCCACATATAATGACTGTGAGTAAAGATGAAAATACAAACACAGAAATGAAATAGATTTAGCAAAGTGAGGCCCGACTTACTGAACAGACCGAGGATAGGAAAGGTTACTTTGCGGTCAGCACAAAAACCTACAAAAAGACCACGCGGAGGGCGCAAAAAGACCCTCCGCACCGACTCACGGCGCGGAGGCGCTCCCTCTGCGTCCCAGAGGTTCCAGCAAGCAAGACAACAAATTAAATAGCAAGCTGGACAGAAAAATAGCAAACCAAAGAAATACAAGCTGGAACTTAGCTTCTGAAGGGAAGACAGGTCACAAGAACGATCCAGGAGTGAACAGACCAATACTGGAACATTGACAGGTGGCATGGAGCAAAGATCTAAGTGGAGTTAAATAGAGCAGCAGCTAACGAATTAACCTCGTCACCTGTGAAACTCAGGAACACCCACCAGAGGAAGTCCATGGACAGAACCAGCCGAAGTACCATTCATGACCACAGGAGGGAGCCCGACAACAGAATTCACAACAGTACCCCCCCTTGAGGAGGGGTCACCGAACCCTCACCAGAGCCCCCAGGCCGACCAGGATGAGCCAAGTGAAAGGCACGAACCAGATCGGCAGCATGAACATCAGAGGCAAAAACCCAGGAATTATCTTCCTGACCATAACCCTTCCTCTTGACCAGGTACTGGAGTTTCCGTCTCAAAACACGAGAATCCAAAATCTTCTCCACCACATACTCCAACTCCCCCTCAACTAACACCGGGGCAGGAGGATCAACGGATGGAACCACAGGTGCCACGTATCTCCGCAATAACGACCTATGGAACACATTATGGATGGCAAAAGAAGCAGGAAGGGCCAAACGAAATGACACAGGATTGATAACCTCAGAAATCTTATACGGACCAATGAAACGAGGTTTAAACTTAGGAGAGGAAACCTTCATAGGAACATAACGAGATGACAACCAAACCAAATCCCCAACACGAAGTCGGGGACCCACACAGCGCCGGCGGTTAGCGAAACGTTGAGCCTTCTCCTGGGACAATGTCAAATTGTCCACCACATGAGTCCAAATCTGCTGCAACCTATCCACCACAGTATCTACACCAGGACAGTCTGAAGACTCAACCTGCCCTGAAGAAAAACGAGGAAGGAAACCAGAATTGCAGAAAAACGGCGAAACCAAAGTAGCCGAGCTGGCCCGATTATTAAGGGCGAACTCAGCCAACGGCAAAAAGGACACCCAATCATCCTGATCAGCAGAAACAAAGCATCTCAGATATGTTTCCAAAGTCTGATTAGTTCGTTCGGTTTGGCCATTTGTCTGAGGATGGAAAGCCGAGGAAAAAGACAAATCAATGCCCATCCTAGCACAAAAGGATCGCCAAAACCTTGAAACAAACTGGGAACCTCTGTCAGAAACGATGTTCTCCGGGATACCATGTAAACGAACCACATGCTGGAAGAATAATGGCACCAAATCAGAGGAGGAAGGCAATTTAGACAAAGGTACCAAATGGACCATCTTAGAAAAGCGATCACAAACCACCCAAATGACCGACATCTTTTGAGAGACAGGGAGATCCGAAATACAATCCATAGAAATATGCGTCCAGGGCCTCTTCGGGACCGGCAAGGGCAAAAGCAACCCACTGGCACGAGAACAGCAGGGCTTAGCCCGAGCACAAGTCCCACAGGACTGCACAAAAGAACGCACATCCCGCGACAAAGATGGCCATCAGAAGGATCTAGCCACCAAATCTCTGGTACCAAAGATTCCAGGATGCCCAGCCAACACTGAACAATGAATCTCAGAGATAACTCTACTAGTCCATCTATCAGGGACAAACAGTTTCTCCGCTGGGCAACGGTCAGGTCTATCAGCCTGAAATTTTTGCAGCACCCGCCGCAAATCAGGGAAGATGGCAGACAAAATTACCCCCTCTTTGAGAATACCCGCCGGCTCAGGAACACCCGGAGAGTCAGGCACAAAACTCCTTGACAGGGCATCAGCCTTCACATTCTTAGAGCCCGGAAGGTACGAAACCACAAAATCAAAACGGGAGAAAATTAATGACCATCGAGCCTGTCTCGGATTCAACCGTTTGGCAGACTCAAGATAAGTCAAATTCTTGTGATCTGTCAAGACCACCACGCGATGCTTGGCTCCTTCCAGCCAATGACGCCACTCCTCGAATGCCCACTTCATGGCCAACAATTCACGATTACCAACATCATAGTTACGCTCAGCAGGTGAAAACTTTCTAGAAAAGAAAGCACATGGCTTCATCACCGAGCCCTCAGAACTTCTTTGCGACAAAACAGCCCCTGCTCCAATCTCAGAAGCATCAACCTCAACCTGAAATGGAAGCGAAACATCTGGCTGGCACAACACAAGGGCAGAAGAAAAACGACACTTCAACTCCTGAAAAGCCTCTACAGCCGCAGAAGACCAATTGACCACATCAGCACCCTTCTTGGTCAAATCAGTCAACGGTTTAGCAAAGGTAGAAAAATTAGCGATGAAGCGCCGATAAAAATTAGCAAAGCCCAGGAACTTTTGCAGGCTCTTCACAGATGTCGGCTGAGTCCAATCGTAAATGGCCTGGACTTTAACAGGGTCCATCTCGATAGTAGAAGGGGAAAAAATGAACCCCAAAAATGAAACCTTCTGAACTCCAAAGAGACACTTTGACCCCTTCACAAACAAGGAATTCGCACGAAGGACCTGGAACACCATTCTGACCTGCTTCACATGAGACTTCCAATCATCCGAAAAGACCAAAATACCATCCAAATACACAATCAGGAATTTATCCAGGTACTCTCGGAAGATGTCATGCATAAAGGACTGAAATACTGATGGAGCATTGGAAAGCCCGAATGGCATAACCAGGTACTCAAAATGGCCCTAGGGCATATTAAATGCTGTTTTCCATTCATCGCCTTGTTTAATACGCACAAGATTATACGCCCCTCGAAGATCTATCTTGGTGAACCAACTAGCCCCTTTAATACGAGCAAACAAATCTGACAGCAACGGCAAAGGATACTGAAATTTGACTGTAATTTTATTAAGAAGGCGGTAATCAATACAAGGTCTCAAAGAACCATCCTTCTTGGCCACAAAAAAGAACCCTGCTCCTAACAGTGATGACGACGGGCGAATATGGCCTTTCTCCAAGGATTCCTTTATATAACACCGCATAGCGGCGTGTTCTGGCACAGATAAATTGAACAATCGGCCCTTAGGAAACTTACTACCAGGAATCAAATTAATTGCACAATTGCAATCCCTATGAGGAGGTAGGGCACTGGCTTTGGGCTCATCAAATACATCCCGATAATCCGACAAAAACTCTGGAACTTCAGAAGGAGTGGAAGACGAAATAGACAAAAGTGGAACATCACCATGTACCCCCTGGCAACCCCAGCTGGACACAGACATAGATTTCCAGTCCAAAACTGGATTATGAACCTGTAGCCATGGCAACCCCAAAACGACCACGTCATGCAGATTATGCAACACCAGAAAGCGGATATCCTCCTGATGTGCAGGAGCCATGCACATGGTCAATTGGGTCCAATACTGAAGCTTATTCTTGGCCAAAGGCGTAGCATCAATTCCTCTCAATGGAATAGGATACTGCAAGGGCTCCAAGAAAAAACCACAGCGCCTAGCATACTCCAAGTCCATCAAATTCAGGGCAGTGCCTGAATCCACAAATGCCATAACAGAATAGGATGACAAAGAGCAAATCAGAGTAACAGACAATAGAAATTTAGTCTGTACCGTACCAATGGTGGCAGACCTAGCGAACCGCTTAGTGCGCTTAGGACAATCGGAGATAGCATGAGTGGAATCACCACAGTAAAAACATAGCCCATTCCGACGTCTGTGTTCTTGCCGTTCAGCTCTGGTCAAAGTCCTATCACATTGCATAGGCTCAGGCCCATGCTCAGATAGTACCGCCAAATGGTGCACAGCTTTACGCTCACGCAAGCGTCGATCGATCTGAATGGCCAAGGACATCGACTCATTCAGACCAGCAGGCATGGGAAACCTGTCATGATTCCAATGGCAGGGAATCACAAAAGGACAAGCACCAACGAGCTCTAGGGTGATGGAACCTGAGCTGACCGCGACCCTAAACCTGAACACACAAATAACAATAGCTGGGGAACGTGCCTACGTTGATCCTAGACGTCTCGCACCAGCCGAAGATCTAACTTCCCCTATTAGAAGAAACACAGACCTCTCTTGCCTCCAGAGAAATACCCCACAGAAATAGCAGCCCCCCACATATAATGACGGTGAAATGAGAGGAAGGCACATACACAGTATGAAAACAGATTCAGCAAAATGAGGCCCGCTAAAACTAGATAGCAGAGGATACAAAAGTAAACTGCGCGGTCAGCAAAAAACCCTTCAAAAAACCATCCTGCAATTACTTGAACTCATGTTCCAACTCATGGAACATGAGGAGCAATTACAGCCCACTAGAGCAACCAGCAGCAAAGAAACAATTATATGCAAGCTGGACAAGACAAAAATAAAGCAAAACGTGGAACAAGAAAATCAAAAACTTAGCTTGTCCTGAAGATTACTGAAGCCAGAAGCTGAGGTAACAAAACACTCTGATAACCTTGATAGCCGGCGGGGAAATGACAAGAAAGCCCGGTTAATTAGGAAACTCCCAAATCCTAATAGAACAGGTGGACACCAGAGACAGCAGAACACAAATCACCCAGTACCATCAGTAACCACCAGAGGGAGCCCAAAAACAGAACTCACAACAGTACCCCCCCCTTGAGGAGGGGTCACCGAACCCTCACGAGAACCACCAGGGCGACCAGGATGAGCCCTATGAAAAGCGCGGACCAAATCATCAGCATGAACATCAGAGGCAACCACCCAAGAATTATCCTCCTGACCATAACCCTTCCACTTGACCAAATATTGGAGTTTCCGTCTGGAAACACGAGAATCCAAGATCTTCTCCACAACATACTCCAATTCTCCCTCCACCAGCAGCGGAGCAGGAGGCTCAAGCGAAGGAACAACAGGTACCTCATACCTCCGCAACAACGACCGATGGAACACATTATGAATAGCAAACAATGCCGGGAGATCCAAACGAAACGACACAGGGTTAAGAATTTCCAAGATCCTATAAGGACCGATGAACCGAGGCTTGAACTTAGGAGAAGAGACCTTCATAGGAACAAAACGAGAAGACAACCACACCAAGTCCCCAACACGAAGTCGAGGACCCACGCGGCGACGGCGATTAGGAAACTGCTGAGCCTTCTCCTGGGACAACTTCAAATTGTCCACCACATGACTCCAAATCCGATGCAACCCATCCACCACCATGTCCACTCCAGGACAATCAGAAGGCTCCACCTGACCAGAGGAAAAACGAGGATGAAACCCCGAATTACAAAAGAAAGGAGAAACCAAGGTAGCAGAACTAGCCCGATTATTAAGGGCAAACTCGGCCAGCGGCAAAAAGGTAACCCAGTCATCCTGAACAGCAGAACCAAAACACCTCAAGTAAGTTTCCAAGGTCTGATTAGTTCGCTCCGTCTGGCCATTCGTCTGAGGATGGAATGCAGACAAAAAGGACAAATCAATGCCCATCTTAGCACAGAACGTCCCCCAAAATCTAGACACAAACTGGGATCCCCTGTCAGAAACGATGTTCTCCGGAATCCCATGCAAACGAACCACGTTCTGGAAAAACAGAGGGACCAACTCAGAGGAGGAAGGCAACTTAGGCAAGGGTGCAAGATGAACCATTTTAGAAAAGCGGTCACACACAACCCAGATGACAGACATTTTTTGAGAGACAGGGAGATCCGAAATAAAGTCCATGGAAATGTGCGTCCAAGGCCTCTTCGGGATAGGCAAAGGTGACAACAATCCACTGGCTCGAGAACAGCAAGGCTTAGCCCGAGCACAAACCTCACAAGACTGCACAAAAGAACGCACATCCCTCGACAAGGAAGGCCACCAAAAGGACCTGGCCACCAAGTCTCTAGTACCAAATATTCCAGGATGACCTGCCAACGCAGAAGAATGGACCTCGGAGATGACTCTACTGGTCCAACTATCCGGAACAAACAGTCTCTCAGGCGGACAACGATCAGGTTTACCCGCCTGAAACTCCTGCAAAGCACGTCGCAAGTCTGGGAAGACGGCCGACAAAATCACCCCATCCCTAAGGATACCAGTGGGCTCAGAATTTCCAGGGGAGTCAGGCACAAAACTCCTAGAAAGAGCATCCGCCTTCACATTCTTTGAACCTGGCAGGTATGAAACCACAAAATTGAAACGAGAGAAAAACAGTGACCAACGAGCCTGTCTAGGATTCAGACGCCTGGCAGACTCAAGGTAAATCAGATTTTTGTGATCAGTCAAGACCACCACACGATGTCTAGCACCCTCCAGCCAATGACGCCACTCCTCAAATGCCCACTTCATGGCCAAAAGTTTCCGATTACCCACATCATAATTCCGCTCAACGGGCGAAAATTTTCTAGAAAAGAACGCACATGGCTTCATCACCGAGCAATCGGAGCTTCTCTGTGACAAAACCGCCCCCGCTCCAATCTCGGAAGCATCAACCTCAACTTGGAAAGGAAGCGAAACATCAGGCTGACGCAACACAGGAGCAGAAGAAAACCGGCGTTTAAGTTCCTGAATGGCCTCCACAGCCGCAGGAGACCAATCAGCAACATCAGCACCCTTCTTAGTCAAATCCGTCAAAGGCTTAACAACACTAGAAAAATTAGTTATAAAACGACGATAGAAATTAGCAAAGCCCAAGAACTTCTGCAGACTCTTAAGAGATGCAGGCTGCGTCCAGTCACAAATAGCCCGAACCTTGACGGGATCCATCTCAATAGTAGAAGGGGAAAAAATATACCCCAAGAAAGAAATCTTCTGGACTCCAAAGAGACACTTTGAGCCCTTTACAAACAAGGAATTAGCCCGCAGGACCTGAAACACCTTCCTGACCTGCTGAACATGAGACTCCCAGTCATCAGAAAAAAACAAAATATCATCCAAATACACAATCATAAATTTATCCAGATATTCACGGAAAATATCGTGCATAAAGGACTGGAAGACTGAAGGAGCATTAGAAAGTCCGAAAGGCATTACCAAATACTCAAAATGGCCCTCAGGCGTATTGAATGCGGTTTTCCACTCATCACCTTGCTTTATTCGTATAAGATTATACGCACCCCGAAGATCAATCAGTCAACAAAGGCAAAGGATACTGATATTTTACGGTAATCTTATTCAAAAGACGATAATCTATACAAGGCCTCAAGGACCCATCTTTTTTGGCCACGAAAAAAAAACCTGCTCCCAAAGGGGACGAAGATGGACGGATATGTCCCTTTTCCAAGGAATCCTTAACATAATCCCGCATAGCAGTATGCTCTGGCACTGACAGATTGAACAAACGACCTTTAGGAAATTTACTACCAGGAATTAAATCTATAGCACAATCGCAATCCCTGTGAGGAGGAAGCGAACTGAGCTTAGGCTCCTCAAAAACATCCCGATAATCAGACAAAAATACAGGAACCTCAGAAGGAGTAGATGAAGCGATAGAAATCGGAGGTGCATCATCATGAACCCCCTGACATCCCCAGCTTAACACAGACATTGTTTTCCAGTCAAGGACTGGATTATGAGTTTGTAACCATGGCAGAACAAGTACTAGAACATCATGTAAATTATACAATACCAGGAAGCGAATCACCTCCTGATGAACGGGAGTCATACGCATGGTCACTTGTGTCCAGTACTGAGGTTTATTCATAGCTAAAGGTGTAGAGTCAATTCCCTTCAAAGGAATAGGGACTTCCAGAGGCTCAAGACTAAACCCACATCGCTTGGCAAATGACCAATCCATAAGACTCAGGGCAGCGCCTGAATCCACATAGGCATCGACGGAAATGGATGATAATGAGCAAATCAGAGTCACAGACAGAATGAACTTAGACTGTAACGTACTAATGGCAACAGACTTATCAACCTTTTTTGTGCGTTTAGAGCATGCTGATATAACATGAGCTGAATCACCACAATAAAAACACAAACCATTTTTCCGCCTATAGTTTTGCCGTTCACTTCTAGACTGAACTCTATCACATTGCATTGTCTCAAGTGCCTGTTCAGAAGACACCGCCAAATGGTGCACAGGTTTGCGCTCCCGTAAACGCCGATCAATCTGAATAGCCATAGTCATAGACTCATTCAGACCTGTAGGCGCAGGGAACCCCACCATAACATCTTTAATGGCCTCAGAAAGGCCATCTCTGAACTCTGCGTGGTCTTTTTGTAGTTTTTTGTGCTGACCGCAAAGTTGCCTTTCCTATCCTCAGTCTGTTCAGTAAGTCGGGCCTCACTTTGCTAAATCTATTTCATCTCTGTGTTTGTAATTTTCATCTTTACTCACAGTCATTATATGTGGGGGGCTGCCTTTTCCTTTGGGGAATTTCTCTGAGGCAAGGTAGGCTTTGTTTTTCTATCTTCAGGGCTAGCTAGTTTCTTAAGCTGTGACGAGTTGCATAGGGAGCGTTAGGAGCAATCCACGGCTATTTCTAGTGTGTGTGATAGGATTAGGGATTGCGGTCAGCAGAGTTCCCACGTCTCAGAGCTCGTCCTATATTATTAGTAACTATCAGGTCATTCCGTGTGCTCTTAACCACCAGGTCCAGTATTGTCCTAGCCACCAGGTCATAACAGTACAGGTGGCCCAAAGTACTAATGCATCTCAATAGAGGGATAAGAGAAGTTCTGAGACCATTTTTTTTTCTTTGCAGTGTGTTTTGTCTCTCTTTTCCCCCTTACCTCTGGGTGGTTCAGGATACAGGTGTAGATATGGACATTCAAGGTCTGTCCTCTTGTATGGATAATCTCACTGCAAGGGTACAAAACATTCAAGATTTTGTGGTTCAGAATCCGATGTTAGAGCCTAGGATTCCTATTCCTGATTTGTTTTTTGGGGATAGATCTAAGTTTCTGAATTTCAAAAATAATTGTAAATTGTTTCTTGCTTTGAAACCTCGCTCCTCAGGTGACCCTGTTCAACAAGTGAAAATCATTATTTCTTTGTTATGTGGCGACCCTCAAGACTGGGCATTTTCCCTTGCGCCAGGAGATCCGGCATTGCGTAATGTTGATGCGTTTTTTCTGGCGCTCGGATTGCTTTATGATGAACCTAATTCAGTGGATCAGGCAGAGAAAATCTTGCTGGCTCTGTGTCAGGGTCAGGATGAGGTAGAGATATATTGTCAGAAGTTTAGGAAGTGGTCTGTACTCACTCAGTGGAATGAATGTGCCCTGGCAGCAATTTTCAGAAAGGTTCTCTCTGAAGCCCTTAAGGATGTCATGGTGGGATTTCCCATGCCTGCTGGTCTGAATGAGTCTATGTCTTTGGCCATTCAGATCGATCGACGCTTGCGTGAGCGTAAAGCTGTGCACCATTTGGCGGTATTATCTGAGCATAGACCTGAGCCTATGCAATGTGATAGGACTTTGACCAGAGCTGAACAGCAAGAACACAGACGTCGGAATGGGCTGTGTTTTTACTGTGGTGATTCCACTCATGCTATCTCCGATTGTCCTAAGCGCACTAAGCGTTTCGCTAGGTCTGCCACCATTGGTACGGTACAGTCGAAATTTCTTTTGTCCGTTACTCTGATTTGCTCTTTGTCATCCTATTCTGTTATGGCATTTGTGGATTCAGGCGCTGCCCTGAATTTGATGGACTTGGAGTTTGCTAGGCGCTGTGGTTTTTTCTTGGAGCCCTTGCAGTATGCTATTCCATTGAGAGGAATTGATGCTACGCCTTTGGCCAAGAATAAGCCTCAGTACTGGACCCAATTGACCATGTGCATGGCTCCTGCACATCAGGAGGATATTCGCTTTTTGGTGTTGCATAATCTGCATGATGTGGTCGTTTTGGGGTTGCCATGGCTACAGGTCCATAATCCAGTATTGGATTGGAAATCTATGTCTGTGTCCAGCTGGGGTTGTCAGGGGGTGCATGGTGATGTTCCATTTTTGTCTATTTCGTCATCCACCCCTTCTGAAGTTCCGGAGTTTTTGTCGGATTACCGGGATGTATTTGATGTGCCCAAATCCAGTGCCCTACCTCCTCATAGGGATTGCGATTGTGCTATCAATTTGATTCCTGGTAGTAAGTTTCCTAAGGGCCGACTGTTCAATTTATCTGTGCCAGAGCACGCCGCTATGCGGAGTTATGTAAAGGAATCCTTGGAGAAGGGTCATATTCGCCCGTCGTCGTCACCATTGGGAGCAGGGTTCTTTTTTGTGGCCAAGAAGGATCGTTCTTTGAGACCTTGTATTGATTACCGCCTTCTTAATAAGATCACAGTTAAATTTCAGTACATTTTGGCGCTGCTGTCTGATTTATTTGCTCGGATTAAGGGGGCTAGTTGGTTCACCAAGATAGATCTTCGTGGTGCGTATAATCTTGTGCGTATTAAACAGGGCGATGAATGGAAAACAGCATTTAATACGCCCGAGGGCCATTTTGAGTACCTGGTTATGCCATTCGGGCTTTCCAATGCTCCATCAGTATTTCAGTCCTTTATGCATGACATCTTCCGAGAGTACCTGGATAAATTCCTGATTGTATATTTGGATGATATTTTGGTCTTCTCGGATGATTGGGAGTCTCACTTGAAGCAGGTCAGAATGGTGTTCCAGGTCCTTCGTGCGAATTCTTTGTTTGTGAAGGGGTCAAAGTTTCTCTTTGGAGTTCAGAAGGTTTCATTTTTGGGTTTCATTTTTTCCCCTTCTACTATCGAGATGGACAAAAGAACCACTCAAAGCAAATAGTATCAGGATCCTAGAGAACAACCAAAAAACCAAAACGCAACAAGGATCCTTAAAATATAACTTTTAATATTTAAAGCTAAAAAAAAAAGTTTGTTCCAATATATACAACAAAGGTATTACAAGTTATAATCGAGATGGATCCTGTTAAAGTCCAGGCCATTTATGATTGGACTCAGCCGACATCTGTGAAGAGTCTGCAAAAGTTCCTGGGCTTTGCTAATTTTTATCGTCGCTTCATCAGTAATTTTTCTAGTGTTGCTAAACCGTTGACTGATTTGACCAAGAAGGGTGCTGATGTGGTCAATTGGTCTTCTGCGGCTGTGGAAGCTTTTCAGGAGTTAAAGCGTCGTTTTTCTTCTGCCCCTGTGTTGTGCCAGCCAGATGTTTCGCTCCCGTTTCAGGTCGAGGTTGATGCTTCTGAGATTGGAGCAGGGGCTGTTTTGTCGCAAAGAAGTTCTGATGGCTCGGTGATGAAACCATGTGCCTTCTTTTCTAGAAAGTTTTCACCTGCTGAGCGCAATTATGATGTTGGCAATCGAGAGTTGTTGGCCATGAAGTGGGCATTCGAGGAGTGGCGTCATTGGCTTGAAGGAGCCAAGCATCGCGTGGTGGTCTTGACGGATCACAAGAATTTGACTTATCTCGAGTCTGCCAAACGGTTGAATCCTAGACAGGCTCGTTGGTCGCTATTTTTCTCCCGTTTTGATTTTGTGGTTTCGTACCTTCCAGGCTCTAAGAATGTGAAGGCTGATGTCCTGTCAAGGAGTTTTGTGCCCGACTCTCCGGGTGTTCCTGAGCCGGCGGGTATTCTCAAAGAGGGGGTAATTTTGTCTGCCATCTCCCCTGATTTGCGGCGGGTGCTGCAAAAGTTTCAGGCTGATAGACCTGACCGTTGCCCAGCGGAAAAACTGTTTGTCCCTGATAAATGGACTAGTAGAGTTATCTCTGAGGTTCATTGTTCGGTGTTGGCTGGTCATCCTGGAATCTTTGGTACCAGAGATTTGGTCGCTAGATCCTTTTGGTGGCCGTCTTTGTCGCGGGATGTGCGTTCTTTTGTGCAGTCCTGTGGGACTTGTGCTCGGGCTAAGCCCTGCTGTTCTCGTGCCAGTGGGTTGCTTTTGCCCTTGCCGATCCCGAAGAGGCCCTGGACGCATATCTCTATGGATTTTATTTCGGATCTCCCTGTCTCTCAAAAGATGTCGGTCATTTGGGTGGTTTGTGATCGCTTCTCTAAGATGGTCCATTTGGTACCCTTGTCTAAATTGCCTTCCTCATCTGATTTGGTGCCATTGTTTTTCCAGCATGTGGTTCGTTTACATGGCATTCCGGAGAACATCATTTCGGACAGAGGTTCCCAGTTTGTTTTGAGGTTTTGGTGAGCCTTTTGTGCTAGGATGGGCATTGATTTGTCTTTTTCCTCGGCTTTCCATCCTCAGACAAATGGCCAAACCGAACGAACTAATCAGACTTTGGAAACATATCTGAGATGCTTTGTTTCTGCTGATCAGGATGATTGGGTGTCCTTTTAGCCTTTGGCTGAGTTCGCCCTTAATAATCGGGCCAGCTCGGCTACTTTGGTTTCGCCGTTTTTCTGCAATTCTGGTTTCCATCCTCGTTTCTCTTCAGGGCAGGTTGAGTCTTCGGACTGTCCTGGTGTAGATACTGTGGTGGATAGGTTGCAGCAGATTTAGACTCATGTGGTGGACAATTTGACATTGTCCCAGGAGAAGGCTCAACGTTTCGCTAACCGCCGGCGCTGTGTGGGTCCCCGACTTCGTGTTGGGGATTTGGTTTGGTTGTCGTCTCGTTATGTTCCTATGAAGGTTTCCTCTCCTAAGTTTAAGCCTCGTTTCATTGGTCCGTATAAGATTTCTGAGGTTCTCAATCCTGTGTCGTTTCGTTTGACCCTTCCAGCTTCTTTTGCCATCCATAATGTATTCCATCGGTCGTTGTTGCGGAGATACGTGGCGCCTGTGGTTCCATCCGTTGATCCTCCTGCCCCGGTGTTGGTTGAGGGGGAGTTGGAGTATGTGGTGGAGAAGATTTTGGATTCTCGTATTTCAAGACGGAAACTCCAGTACCTGGTCAAGTGGAAGGGTTATGGTCAGGAAGATAATTCCTGGGTTTTTGCCTCCGATGTTCATGCTGCCGATCTGGTTTGTGCCTTTCATTTGGCTCGTCCTGGTCGGCCTGGGGGCTCTGGTGAGGGTTCGGTGACCCCTCCTCAAAGGGGGGGTACTGTTGTGAATTCTGTTGTCAAGCTCCCTCCTGTGGTCGTGAATGGTACTTCGGCTGGTTCTGTCCATGGGCTTCCTCTGGTGGTTGTGAGTGGGGCTGCGGCTTCTGAGTTTCCTTCCACAGGTGACGAGGTTAATTCGTTAGCTGGCTGCTCTATTTAACTCCACTTAGATAATTGCTCCATGCCACCTGTCAATGTTCCAGTATTGGTCTTGTTCTCTCCTGGATCGTTCTTGTGACCTGTCTTCCCAGCAGAAGCTAAGTTCCTGCTTGTTTTTCTCTTGTTTGCTGTTTTTCTGTCCAGCTTGCTATTTTTATTTTTGTCTTGCTTGCTGGAAGCTCTGGGACGCAGATGGACGCGTCTTTTTGCGTCCTCTGCGTGGTCTTTTTGTAGTTTTTTGTGCTGACCGCAAAGTTGCCTTTCCTATCCTCAGTCTGTTCAGTAAGTCGGGCCTCACTTTGCTAAATCTATTTCATCTCTGTGTTTGTAATTTTCATCTTTACTCACAGTCATTATATGTGGGGGGCTGCCTTTTCCTTTGGGGAATTTCTCTGAGGCAAGGTAGGCTTTGTTTTTCTATCTTCAGGGCTAGCTAGTTTCTTAGGCTGTGACGAGTTGCATAGGGAGTGTTAGGAGCAATCCACGGCTATTTCTAGTGTGTGTGATAGGATTAGGGATTGCAGTCAGCAGAGTTCCCACGTCTCAGAGCTCGTCCTATATTATTAGTAACTATCAGGTCATTCCGTGTGCTCTTAACCACCAGGTCCAGTATTGTCCTAACCACCAGGTCATAACAGTATACCTCTTAGCAGCTTTTTATTTACCCAGAGTTTTAAGTTTTACTAACTACCCCCCTCCTCCTCCCTTTCTATATTTTTTTAGACTTCAGTTCATATCGATACATCTCTATCCGCATTCATTTAGCACCAAATCCCATAAAACTTACAGCTTACTCCTATTTTACAGGTAATTACATTACATTGGTGTCTAATCTATGCATTTTATATAGCGCAAGTAAAGGTGTGGATTAGGGCTCATATCTGTATGAAACTGTGTACCAACATTTTCTCTGCAAAACACGCTAAATAGTCTGAAGGCCGGTGATTTCACAAACTAACTCTTGATGAGGTATAACTGTTCATTGTAAGCCATTCGAAGTTAAACCTGATGAAACTGCGTGAGAGAATGCCAAGGGGTGTAAAGCTGTCATCATAGTAAAATAGGGGTACTTTGAAGCTTTAATAACATATATTCAGGTTTGGTTCTTGCATTTCTTTACTCCTTGTTTCCACATGTGTTTCTTTGTGGTTTTGCTACCTTCAGTCTGAATCTACAATGTTCGCATTCCGATAAGAACAAGGAAAACCATTTGAGGAACAGGAGTGTGCAAACATTTGACTGGTACTTTATATAATACTACTTTTGCTTAAGCAGTTAAATATTTTTTTCCTGTTATGATAGGGAAGTTTTTTTTAGGTGAAACAACCACTTTAATAAAATAGTTTTGATACCACTTTTAACTTCAATTCAGTTCTCCAATCATCCTCCAAGGCAGACAACTATGCAGGAGTGGTCACATGTAAAAGAAGGCCCCAGAATAAAAAAATATATATATATTGGCTCTTTGCAGTCCAGTAGCTCATCATAATGGGCAATTCCACTTGCTTTGGAGGTGGTAGAGGCCACCTTACTTCCTGGGCCCCATTACGACTGCGCAGGTTGCACCAATGGTATGGCTGCCTTTGCAACTGTGCTATACTCTGACAACACTAACAATGTTATATTTATCCCATTTTCAATGCAGAATTGAAGCTGATTTGGTCAGGCCAAAGTTATGAGAGGTTAAATCAATACTAAACTTGTTAGGCTAATTCATAAGTGACATCTAGTATGGCTGCACTTCCTGCTGGCACTTTTACAAAAAGACTGGTTTAATAAGAGCAAAAAAAGATGCCAACATCTCTGTAGATAAAAGAAACATGACTATGGGTATGTACATTACTTATAGCCTAGACGTGTAAGTGCAGTGATTTCTGTACATGATGCTGACATGCGGGGCAAAAGAGCATGCAAGTTTATGGTAACACTAAGCTATTAATGCCAAAGTCTTGTGCTAATTTAACCCCGGCTTGGCATTGGTTTATAGACCACAGGACTCTACCTTGTCCCATTTCAAAAATATGTTTTTTTTTTGAATAACATATGAAATATGATCTAACTTGCAGAATAGAATTCCAACTTCCGCACAATGAATGCTCCGCTTGCTAGGTCATGCATACACATACTTCAAGCTGTCAGGCATAATGGCTATTTTATTCTGCCCACATATTTATCTTAGTTTAAATAATGTTGTCCATAATGCAAAAGTTAAAATCTTTCTAAGGTTTTATACAGCTGCATCAGTTAGACGTAATAATTTCAGGTGAAGGGAATGGCACAAAATGACACACCTTACAATCTGTAAAGCCTGTGAGCCATAATGTTGTGCCCACAGATAGCGGATAGGCCAGATCTTCTGATCCCTAAGACAGTGGTTACAGAATATCACCCCTACAATCATTCCTTGAAGTCCAGCATGATAGCGGTTATCTACACTGCTCAAAAAAATCAAGGGAACACTAAAATCCCACATCCTAGATATCACTGAATGAAATATTCCGGTTGTAAATCTTTATTCATTACATAGTGGAATGTGGTGAGAACAATAAAACCTAAAAATGATCAACGTAAATCACAACTAATATCTCACGGAGGTCTGGCGTTGGAATGATGCTCAAAATCAAAGTGGAAAATGAAGTTACAGGCTGATCCAACTTCAGTGGAAATGCTTCAAGACAAGGAAATGATGCTCAGTAGTGTGTTTGGCCTCTATGTGCCTGTATGACCTCCCTACAATGCCTGGGCATGCTGCTGATGAGGCGGCAGATGGTCTCCTGAAGGATCTCCTCCCAGACCTGGACTAAAGCATCCGCCAAATCCTGGACAGTCTGTGGTGCAATGTGACGTTGGTGGATGGTGCGAGACATGATGTGCCAGATGTGTTCAATTGGATTCAGGTCTGGGGAACGGGCGTGCCAGTCCATAGCTTCAATGCCTTCATCTTGCTGGATCTGCTGACACACTCCAGCCACATGAGGTCTGGCATTGTCCTGCATTGTCCTGCATTAAGAGGAACCCAAGGCCATCTGCATCAGTATATGGTCTCACAAGGGGTGTGAGGATCTCATCTCGGTACCTAATGGCAGTCAGGCTACCTCTGACTGGTCATGCTGAAGGATGTTGCAGGCAGCAGATCGCTCTCCACAGTGTCTCCAGATTCTGTCACGTCTGTCACATATGCTCAATGTGAACTTGCTTTCATCTGTCCCCACCTGCAGGACCACTCCTTTATTGAGGGTGTCTTGATAATTGCCAATAATTTCCATCTGTTGTCCATTCCATTTGCTCAACAGCATGTGAAATTGATTGTCAAACAGTGTTGCTTCCTATGTGGTCAGTTTGATTTCACAGAAGTTTTATTTACTTGGAGTTATATTTTGTTGTTTAAGTGTTCCCTTTATTTTTTGAGCAGTGTATTTGCGAAAATGAGTTCCCACAAACTCTAGTCTTTCAATTCAATGACTTACTCATTTGCATCAAGTCCCATCATCCTCTTTAGGTCTGGACGGCCACACAACCACATTTCTTTATTAGCGTCTTCAGTTCTCCATATACCTACTGTTCTTTTATTGGCTCTGTATATACAGTATGTATATACACATTATCTGCCACCTGATGTTTGCTCTCTTTATATAACTATGTTAATTAAATTGTGTGCCTCTCCTAATGCCTTAGGTGGCTGAGTGCTCCACCTTACCCTTGTGTTGGTTCTCCCTGTAGACTTCTATTGGAGACCTGCTGACTCTTCCTATGCCTCCCATGTCGGATAGAGGCAACTCTTAAAAACTCCAGCATAAAAAAAATTGGGGCATGCTTCATTGTAGCATTAAATGCTTGTGTGATAATATTTATGGTTAGTTTGTCCAATTAGTTTTCAGCTTGTAAAAACAGAATGAATATGGAAATTGGCAATTCCTAAACAGTTATGCTTAAAGTCATCCTCAACATGTTGTGGTACAGCGCACTAATCATGGTACTTGACTTTCCTTATAAAGGATCGGTGGGGGGACCACCACTGAGACCATCACTGAACGCCAGAAGTAAAGTATGTGCACTGCCCTATGGGACTGACTGCCTGAGATAGTCAATCGCTGTCCAACCAATGGGACCTCCGAAGGATCTAGTACTTTTTCCCGTGTCTTAGGCTACTTTCACACTAGCGTTTTCTGCAATCCGTCACAATGCGTCGTTTTGCAGAAAAAACGCATCCTGCAAAAGTGCTTGCAGGATGCGTTTTTTCCCCATAGACTTGTATTGACGATGCATTTGCGACGGATTGCCACACGTCGCATCCGTCGAGCGACGGATGCGTCGTGCTTCTGCGGACCGTCGGGAGCAAAAAACACTACATGTAACGTTTTTTGCTCCTGACGGACCGCTTTTTCCGACCGCGTATGCGCGTCCGGAACTCCGCCCCCACCTCCCCGCACCTTACAATGGGGCAGCGGATGCGCCGGAGAAATGCATCCGCTGCTTCCATTGTGCAATGCGCTAAACGCTAGCGTCGGAATCTCTCCCCGACGCATTGCGACGGGGAGATTCCGACGCTAGTGTGAAAGAAGCCTTATTCTTACTGGAATACCCATTCAGTGCATAGGTTTATGATACCACTTGAATTATTGCTGAAAGTCTATACTTCTATCACATCTTGATAGATATGTTCCACTGGTGTGCTAAGACTAAATTCTGTAGCTACGTAAATACTTCTGAGCTGAACTATATATATCTTCAGAGCACAAAGTTAACTGTGAAATAGTTGTTGCACCTCTGAGAGTCAAGTGAGATCCAAGATGCTCTCCAAATACTCATGTCATGTGGATGATTTTGACATAAATAGCAATTACATCAGTCTAAAGCATCGGTCTAATAAAATTAAGAAACCCTAAAGCGTGCAGCCAAGAGGCAATGTAATCCCATTACTTCATTTGAGAGACGTAGTTCTGTTCCGATGATCAATGTCTCTTGCTAAGAATGAGCTTCCATCATTAGATTTGTTAATCTACTGTAAACCAGGTTTCTATTTTTCCATTTTGTAGCCTCATCTGTGAAATTCTGGTGGTGTTCACCAATGGAAAATGTATTCTTCAGCTAAGTCATTTCAATCATCCAATAGATTGAGTCATAAATAAATCTCAGAGCAAAAAAGGCGAGAAGCCAGCGCAGCCTAAGGTTAAGACGCAATACATAAAGTGCAAATGCACATATTAATTTCTAACTGTATTTTCAAAATGAGACATTTAGCAAACAATTGATCAATTCTTTGAGCCACCCCGCCTCTTCACGGCAATCTCATATTGGGGCAGTCCTACACTACGTTTTTTATATTCGCTGTGCCATAAAGGCCTCCTAAATGAACTAAAAGCAAGACCACATTAAAAGCATGCTGTACCTGGAGCATTACTGAGTCACCCCCATGGCGCCAGAGTAGGCAAGCGAGGATAAAGGTTGACCAGGTCCAGACAGACATTTCGGATCCAACCTCCACACTGCCCATCCAGAGCCACAGATGAAGAGTGAGACAGGCTGAGGCACAGGTGCATAATTAAACAAAGCCTGAGGCAGGGCAGGGCTGCTGTGTGTGTACAGCAGCCTATCAATCACTGAGACACAGAAAGAATGGCGCACATAACCAGGACCTGGTCAACCTTTATCCTCGCTTGCCTACTCTGGCGCCATGGGAGTGACTCAGTAATGCTCCAGGTACAGCATGCTTTTAATGTGGTCTTGCTTTTAGTTCATTTAGGAGGCCTTTATGGCACAGCGAATATAAAAAACGTAGTGTAGGACTGCCCCAATTTGAGATTGCCGTGAAGAGGCGGGGTGGCTCAAAGAATTGATCAATTGTTTGCTAAATGTCTCATTTTGAAAATACAGTTAGAAATTAATATGTGCATTTGCACTTTATGTATTGCGTCTTAACCTTAGGCTGCGCTGGCTTCTCCCCTTTTTTGCTCTGTTATTGGTAAGTGGCTGACCACCACTGTTGCCGTGCGCCGCGCCTGGTTATGTGCGCCATTCTTTCTGTGTCTCAGTGATTGATAGGCTGCTGTACACACACAGCAGCCCTGCCCTGCCTCAGGCTTTGTTTAATTATGCACCTGTGCCTCAGCCTGTCTCACTCTTCATCTGTGGCTCTGGATGGGCAGTGTGGAGGTTGGATCCGAAATGTCTGTCTGGACCTGGTCAACCTTTATCCTCGCTTGCCTACTCTGGCGCCATGGGGGTGACTCAGTAATGCTCCAGGTACAGCATGCTTTTAATGTGGTCTTGCTTTTAGTTCATTTAGGAGGCCTTTATGGCACAGCGAATATAAAAAACGTAGTGTAGGACTGCCCCAATATGAGATTGCCGTGAAGAGGCGGGGTGGCTCAAAGAATTGATCAATTGTTTGCTAAATGTCTCATTTTGAAAATACAGTTAGAAATTAATATGTGCATTTGCACTTTATGTATTGCGTCTTAACCTTAGGCTGTGCTGGCTTCTCCCCTTTTTTGCTCCATAAATAAATCTCCTCTTGATCATATACAGTAATAGCTGAGAGTGTTGGCACCCTTGAAATTGTGTGTGTATTTGGACAACACAAAAAAGGTAAATTGGACATAATTTCACACAAAACCACATAAATGGGCAGGACAAAATTGTTGGCACCTGTCCAAAAATGTGGGTAAACAACTTTGTTTCAAGTATGTGATGCTTGTTTAAACTCACCTGTAGCAAGTAACAGTTATGGGCAATATGAAAATCACATAAAAAGGGGAGAAGTTGACTCAGTCTTTGTATTGTGTGTCTATGTGTGCTACATTAAGTATGGAGAACAGAGAGAAGAGAACTGTCTGAAGACTTGAGAACCAAAATTGTTGAAAAATAGCAACAATCACAATGTTACAAGTCCATCTCCAGATATCTTGATATTACTTTGTCCACTGTGTGCAACAAAATCAAGAAGTTTACAACCCATGACACTGTAGCTAATCTCTCTAGAAGTGGATGGCAGAGAAAAATTGATGAAAGGTTGCAACACAGGATTTTCCGGATGGTGCATAAGCAGCCCCAATCAATTTCCAAAGAAATTCAAGCTCTCTTGCAGGCTCAGGATGCATCAGTGTCAACGTGAGCTATCCACTGACATTTGAAGTAAATGAAATGCTGTGGCAGGAGACACAGGAGGATCCCACTGGTGACACAGAGACATAAAAAAGTTAGACTGCAGTTTGCAAAAATGTACGTGAGTAAGCCAAAGTCCTTCTGAGAAAGCGTTTTGTGGACATGAGACCAAAGTAGTGTTTTTTTTATGAAGCACATCATACTACTGCTTACCAAAATGGAATGAGGAATTCAAAGAAAAGAACACAGTAACTACAGTCAAATATGGTAGAGGTCCAAAGATGGTTTGAGGTTATTTTGCTGCCTTTGGTACTGGGTGTCTTGACTGTGTGCAAGGCATCACGAAATCTGAAGATTAACAAAGGATTTTGGGTTGCAATGTAGTGCCCAGTGTCAGAAAGCTGGGTTTGCCTCCTGGGTCATGGGTTTTTCCACAGGACAATGACCCCAAACATACTTCAAGAAGCACCCAGAAATGGATGGAAACAAAGCGCTGGAGAGTTCTGAAGTGGCCACGAATAAGTCCGGATCTACAGTAAATCCCATTGAACACCTGTGAAGAAATCTTTGGGGTTTTTCCATGAAATGATGTCCAGTTTGCCCTTTTTCTTAGTTTTTTTATGTTGTTCCAATACACACAAAGGAATTAAACGTGTATAACAAAACATGTGTAATTACAATAATTTTCTAGGAGAAATACATCATTTTGTGGACTAATTTCAAGGGTGCCAATACTTTCAGCCATGACTGACGGCTGACCAACATTGATGGCTTACCATCAGAAAGGGTCATTACTTAAAATACTGTAGATGCCCACCTTACTCTTTTACCGAGAGTATAGGTGCAACGCATGATAATGTAGAACGTGATCAAAACTTGACATCATAACGTAACATAATGTCATAACTTATGACCATAAAGGGTCTAAGGATCTGGCCACACTACTACCTGTCCAAGCTGTCAGAATCCAGATAGTACATAACAGTATCAATCTTGCCTGAAGTGTTACATTGAAAAAAAAGTGTTATTTTGTTATATTGAATGTCTCATTGATGAATTATGACGCATTTACTATTGAATCTCACGAATCAGGTGGGAAGTTATAATCAGCCAAAGTAAATCCAATTATGCAGACAGTGTGTCATCCTTAATTATTGTTAACCTGTTCGATTGTTTTCCATCCTTCATCCTCCACATTTTATTTTTTTTGCATTTTTCTAACACTATGCACGTTCTTTTATACATCTTACACGAAACAATGGGGGAATTATATGGGATGGGTTTATATTGAAAAATATCTAAAAAATAAACTGAATATGAAATAAAAGCTGCTCTGTGCTTGGCTGCTATGGGAAACAAAGACATTGCCCCCGATTTATCAGTACCAGTGATTTGCTCACCGATCATGATGATTAGGCATGGTGGAGACAGACACTCCTAATTCCTGAAGAGGTGTACGCCTCTTCATGAATCCGGAGTGCGTAAAGAGTGGCATGCGCCTCCCACGCCAGAAATCTCATGCTAGTAAGAGACTAGAGTGAGATTTCTGGTATTGGGCATGGCACAGCAGATCATGAATTAAACGAGCTGTGGTGACATAAATTAGATGAGCTGTGGTCTCTCCGTGCTGCCGTCCCGCTGCGCCACCGTCTGGCCCCAGCTCCACCTTTTTTAGGGTAAATTAAAGTTTTATTTAGTTTAAGAGGGTAAATCATAACAGGAAAGTGAAGTGAAAAAGTTGAACTGCAATAATAAAAATAGTTATACAGGTCCTTCTCAAAAAATTAGCATATAGTGTTAAATTTCATTATTTACCATAATGTAATGATTACAATTAAACTTTCATATATTATAGATTCATTATCCACCAACTGAAATTTGTCAGGTCTTTTATTGTTTTAATACTGATGATTTTGGCATACAACTCCTGATAACCCAAAAAACCTGTCTCAATAAATTAGCATATCAAGAAAAGGTTCTCTAAACGACCTATTACCCTAATCTTCTGAATCAACTAATTAACTCTAAACACATGCAAAAGATACCTGAGGCTTTTATAAACTCCCTGCCTGGTTCATTACTCAAAACCCCCATCATGGGTAAGACTAGCGACCTGACAGATGTCAAGAAGGCCATCATTGACACCCTCAAGCAAGAGGGTAAGACCCAGAAAGAAATTTCTCAACAAATAGGCTGTTCCCAGAGTGCTGTATCAAGGCACCTCAATGGTAAGTCTGTTGGAAGGAAACAATGTGGCAGAAAACGCTGTACAACGAGAAGAGGAGACCGGACCCTGAGGAAGATTGTGGAGAAGGACCGATTCCAGACCTTGGGGAACCTGAGGAAGCAGTGGACTGAGTCTGGTGTGGAAACATCCAGAGCCACCGTGCACAGGCGTGTGCAGGAAATGGGCTACAGGTGCCGCATTCCTCAGGTAAAGCCACTTTTGAGCTACAGAGAAGCAGCACTGGACTGTTGCTAAGTGGTCCCAAGTACTTTTTTCTGATGAAAGCAAATTTTGCATGTCATTCGGAAATCAAGGTGCCAGAGTCTGGAGGAAGACTGGGGAGAAGGAAATGCCAAAATGCCTGAAGTCCAGTGTCAAGTACCCACAGTCAGTGATGGTGTGGGGTGCCATGTCAGCTGCTGGTGTTGGTCCACTGTGTTTCATCAAGGGCAGGGTCAATGCAGCTAGCTATCAGGAGATTTTGGAGCACTTCATGCTTCCATCGGCTGAAATGCTTTATGGAGATGAAGATTTCATTTTTCAGCACGACCTGGCACCTGCTCACAGTGCCAAAACCACTGGTAAATGGTTTACTGACCATGGTATTACTGTGCTCAATTGGCCTGCCAACTCTCCTGACCTGAACCCCATAGAGAATCTGTGGGATATTGTGAAGAGAAAGTTGAGAGACGCAAGACCCAACACTCTGGATGAGCTTAAGGCCGCTATTGAAGCATCCTGGGCCTCCATAACATCTCAGCAGTGTCACAGGCTGATTGCCTCCATGCCACGCCGCATTGAAGCAGTCATTTCTGCCAAAGGATTCCCGACCAAGTATTGAGTGCATAACTGAACATTATTATTTGTTGGTTTTTTTGTTTGTTATTAAAAAACACTTTTATTTGATTGGATGGGTGAAATATGCTAATTTATTGAGACAGGTTTTTTGGGTTATCAGGAGTTGTATGCCAAAATCATCAGTATTAAAACAATAAAAGACCTGACAAATTTCAGTTGGTGGATAATGAATCTATAATATATGAAAGTTTAATTGTAATCATTACATTATGGTAAATAATGAAATTTAACACTATATGCTAATTTTTTGAGAAGGACCTGTACAATGTAGTTAGAGTTCACATTTTACATTCACTAGCTATTGGACCCATTCTACGCCCGGGTGGAGAGTCTGTCTCTGTCTCTCTCTCTGTTTCTCTCTCCCGGTGAAGCTCCTGCTGCTCCAACCAACGTCCTGGTATGCGCTGACTCCTGAGCATGGGCCGGAGGCTTTGGACAGAAGGATATGGAGCGCCCCCAGACACAGGGCCATGAGTTCTCGGTACCGGGCCTCTCTGGTTCGGTTCTGAGGCTGTCACGGTGGCTAGACCCGGTCCGCGACCCTGCTAAGGGGCGTCCAATAAAGGTGGTACTGTCTGTCAGGGATTCGTGATGCCACCTGTGGTGTTCAGTCAGGGTGACCGACGCTGCTGTGGGGTCCAATGGGGTGATGGAATGGCAGCTAGATGGTATACCTTCCCACAGGTGAAGTATGTCGATAGGGCTTCCCAGTAAAGTGGATGGTGATGGTGTGAGGTGCAGTCAATAACGAGGACACAAGGTTGCAGTCTCTTTACCTCTTTACTGAAGATTTCAGGATCCTCAATCCAGAGCACGCTTAACAGGGCTATCTGAGACCGGCCGGTCCGATGGGCACATCCAGAATTCCCTTTGCAGGTGGAAATCGTTGCCTACCACTAGCGCCTGTGTGTTGTAGTTCTACCCTGCTGAGCATTCGGAATAGTCCTCACAACTTCTGTTCTCATTCGTTCGTTCTTTCTAATTCGTTCCAGATCTTTCTAGTTCAACGTCCCCAAGGTATGTTATGGCTAGGACGCACCCGTATGACGGGAAGGCCTGGAGTTCTTCCGGGACCCTAGAGACGCCCCTCTCCCACAATTGCCCCCTATGTCTTCGTAGGTGTTTAGGTGAGACAGCCAACCTATAATTAACTGTCCTGCGGAATTTGAAGTAAAGCGTAGAGTCAATTACTCCCTCGGTGTTCCGGCCACCGGCTACGCGCCTCAGTAGGATGTTGCCTCGGTCTCACGGCACGACTCTTACTGGTTCTCCTTTGTGCTTGATCTCGTTTCTCACTGTTTCTCACTGAAGAGGGGACGGGAAGAAAAACATTAGACTCGAACAAAGACGACCCAGGAAAACATACTCAGAAGGGAGGTAAGAACATTTCTAAAACAATCCACAGTGAAGAGATTGGAACAAAACAAAATCCTCTAAACTGCATGCTCGCAAACGCCAGAAGCCTGACAAACAAGATGGAAGAACTAGAAGCAGAAATATCTACAGGTAACTTTGACATAGTGGGAATAACCGAGACATGGTTAGATGAAAGCTATGACTGGGCAGTTAACTTACAGGGTTACAGTCTGTTTAGAAATGATCGTAAAAATCGGAGAGGAGGAGGGGTTTGTCTCTATGTAAAGTCTTGTCTAAAGTCCACTTTAAGGGAGGATATTAGCGAAGGGAATGAGGATGTCGAGTCCATATGTGTTGAAATTCATGGAGGGAAAAATGGTAACAAAATTCTCATTGGGGTCTGTTACAAACCCCCAAATATAACAGAAAGCATGGAAAGTCTACTTCTAAAGCAGATAGATGAAGCTGCAACCCATAATGAGGTCCTGGTTATGGGGGACTTTAACTACTCGGATATTAACTGGGAAACAGAAACCTGTGAAACCCATAAAGGCAACAGGTTTCTGCTAATAACCAAGAAAAATTATCTTTCACAATTGGTGCAGAATCCAACCAGAGGAGCAGCACTTTTAGACCTAATACTATCTAATAGACCTGACAGAATAACAAATCTGCAGGTGGTTGGGCATTTAGGAAATAGCGACCACAATATTGTGCAGTTTCACCTGTCTTTCACTAGGGGGACTTGTCAGGGAGTCACAAAAACATTGAACTTTAGGAAGGCAAAGTTTGAACAGCTTAGAGATGCCCTTAATCTGGTAGACTGGGACAATATCCTCAGAAATGAGAATACAGATAATAAATGGGAAATGTTTAAGAACATCCTAAATAGGCAGTGTAAGCGGTTTATACCTTGTGGGAATAAAAGGACTAGAAATAGGAAAAACCCAATGTGGCTAAACAAAGAAGTAAGACAGGCAATTAACAGTAAAAAGAAAGCATTTGCACTACTAAAGCAGGATGGCACCATTGAAGCTCTAAAAAACTATAGGGAGAAAAATACTTTATCTAAAAAACTAATTAAAGCTGCCAAAAAGGAAACAGAGAAGCACATTGCTAAGGAGAGTAAAACTAATCCCAAACTGTTCTTCAACTATATCAATAGTAAAAGAATAAAAACTGAAAATGTAGGCCCCTTAAAAAATAGTGAGGAAAGAATGGTTGTAGATGACGAGGAAAAAGCTAACATATTAAACACCTTCTTCTCCACGGTATTCACGGTGGAAAATGAAATGCTAGGTGAAATCCCAAGAAACAATGAAAACCCTATATTAAGGGTCACCAATCTAACCCAAGAAGAGGTGCGAAATCGGCTAAATAAGATTAAAATAGATAAATCTCCGGGTCCGGATGGCATACACCCACGAGTACTAAGAGAACTAAGTAATGTAATAGATAAACCATTATTTCTTATTTTTAGTGACTCTATAGCGACGGGGTCTGTTCCGCAGGACTGGCGCATAGCAAATGTGGTGCCAATATTCAAAAAGGGCTCTAAAAGTGAACCTGGAAATTATAGGCCAGTAAGTCTAACCTCTATTGTTGGTAAAATATTTGAAGGGTTTCTGAGGGATGTTATTCTGGATTATCTCAATGAGAATAACTGTTTAACTCCATATCAGCATGGGTTTATGAGAAATCGCTCCTGTCAAACCAATCTAATCAGTTTTTATGAAGAGGTAAGCTATAGGCTGGACCACGGTGAGTCATTGGACGTGGTATATCTCGATTTTTCCAAAGCGTTTGATACCGTGCCGCACAAGAGGTTGGTACACAAAATGAGAATGCTTGGTCTGGGGGAAAATGTGTGTAAATAAGTTAGTAACTGGCTTAGTGATAGAAAGCAGAGGGTGGTTATAAATGGTATAGTCTCTAACTGGGTCGCTGTGACCAGTGGGGTACCGCAGGGGTCAGTATTGGGACCTGTTCTCTTCAACATATTCATTAATGATCTGGTAGAAGGTTTACACAGTAAAATATCGATATTTGCAGATGATACAAAACTATGTAAAGCAGTTAATACAAGAGAAGATAGTATTCTGCTACAGATGGATCTGGATAAGTTGGAAACTTGGGCTGAAAGGTGGCAGATGAGGTTTAACAATGATAAATGTAAGGTTATACACATGGGAAGAGGGAATCAATATCACCATTACACACTGAACGGGAAACCACTGGGTAAATCTGACAGGGAGAAGGACTTGGGGATCCTAGTTAATGATAAACTTACCTGGAGCAGCCAGTGCCAGGCAGCAGCTGCCAAGGCAAACAGGATCATGGGGTGCATTAAAAGAGGTCTGGATACACATGATGAGAGCATTATACTGCCTCTGTACAAATCCCTAGTTAGACCGCACATGGAGTACTGTGTCCAGTTTTGGGCACCGGTGCTCAGGAAGGATATAATGGAACTAGAGAGAGTACAAAGGAGGGCAACAAAATTAATAAAGGGGATGGGAGAACTACAATACCCAGATAGATTAGCGAAATTAGGATTATTTAGTCTAGAAAAAAGACGACTGAGGGGCGATCTAATAACCATGTATAAGTATATAAGGGGACAATACAAATATCTCGCTGAGGATCTGTTTATACCAAGGAAGGTGACGGGCACAAGGGGGCATTCTTTGCGTCTGGAGGAGAGAAGGTTTTTCCACCAACATAGAAGAGGATTCTTTACTGTTAGGGCAGTGAGAATCTGGAATTGCTTGCCTGAGGAGGTGGTGATGGCGAACTCAGTCGAGGGGTTCAAGAGAGGCCTGGATGTCTTCCTGGAGCAGAACAATATTGTATCATACAATTATTAGGTTCTGTAGAAGGACGTAGATCTGGGTATTTATTATGATGAAATATAGGCTGAACTGGATGGACAAATGTCTTTTTTCGGCCTTACTAACTATGTTACTATGTTACTATGTTACTATGTTACTGTTCCACAATATCCTTCGCTTTGTGTCTCTTTCTTAGGATACCGCCGCGGGGTGTGCAGGCGCGGTTCCGTAACGTTCTATTCTGGTCTCTAGGTGCCTGCCAGGTTCCCACACCTGACAGGGACCCCCCTGTGTCTTCTCCCTGCAACACCCCCTGCCACGGGATGTTGCCTGAATCCAACCCAGTCAGCTTCTGACTAACTTCCTATCCAACCCCTAGTTTTACCAGTTTGAGGAGTGGCCCAATAAATAAAGCCCTTTGCTCCCCCTAGTGGCTGGAGTGTGAAGTGTAATGTGTGCTGGTGATACCTGGTCAGTAGAATTCCTTCAGTGCCATCAGACGTACCATCACTCCCCTTAGTGGCAGTGTCATACTGCAACGACCAGATCTCTGGGGCGCTGTAGATACATCTCCAGTTACCGTATATTATAGAAAACAACAACTATCTCAAACAATCTTATTGAACTTTGTGTTCTGACCAAATATAAAAAGAGAGGGGAAGAAAGAAGAAATGAGACGAACAGGGCAAAGGGGGATAGGGGAGGAAGGTCAGATTGGGGAAAATCTAATAAAGGATTAGGACAGGAGGAGACTAAGGGAAGTATATGGGATTGTGAAAGAAGGAGAGGGGGAGAAGAGATTCTCACCTAGATGGGTACCAGTCTGGAAATGAAAGTGTAAGATGATATAGAGGCAGAACACTTTGTGTAGGAGTCAACCAAGTTGTTAATTCCTGTGACTCTCTGATCATGATCCAAGGTGCCCAAGTGCCTAAAACTCCACTGTACCTGAGACTTGAGCAGTTAGTTCCTACATTCCAAGGGTGTTATTTAGCTCAGTCACAAATTCTGCACAAGTAGGAGATTCCTTTTGTTTCCAATGTCTAGGGATGAGTATCCTAGCTGCTGACATGAAGTGTCTAAGCAGCCCCTTTTTAAAGCCAGTAGCTATATTATCACTAAAAGATAGAAGTGCTAAGGCCATACATAACTCTACCTTAGTTATAGAGACTTTATTGAACAGTTAAAACACTGACTCCCAAAAATGTCTTATATTGGGGAATGACCACCATATGTGGGAATAAAAACCCGTCTAATTGAGACATCTCCCAACACGTGTCTGAGGCTGAGGCAAATATTATTTGGATAGCCAAGGGGCATCTTTACCACCTAGTTAGGATATTGTAGTTCCTCTCCAGTGACAATGAACAGAACAAGGATTTATGCGTGAGAAGTATTTTGTAACATTCCTCTAATGAAAGGAGTCTTCCTAGCTCTTTGTTCCATTTTCCAAAGATGGAATGGATATTAGAAGTTTTGTAGTCCTGAAAAATCCCATACAACAGCGAGATGGTGTGGTCTGGAGGATCCTTTAATAGGCAGAAACCTTCAAAGGGGATCAGGGGCCTAAAAATGTGCGGACATAGATTTTATAAAGCTCCTTAGTTGCTCATAGAAAAACCATGAGTCTAGGGGAACATTAGAATTTGGAAAACAGTATATACTTCAACCCATTTCTTTGTCATAGTATGATGAAATAGATCGAAGATGCATGTGCCAAGGGAAGCGCAGCATTAATGAAGAAAATCTGGGAGAGCCATCCCATCCTATTACTCCCATCCCACCCGATTGTTTCGCTTTGCTCAGTAAATGATGAGGGTTATAAAATGTCCCTGCTCCTGTCACCGGTGTGATTCTACAGGACATCAACCCAAAGACCATGGTTCCCACTGGTGGAACACAGATCTGCTCCACTGCCCAACACTGAGCCCACAAGGTCGTTTGGATAGATAACTCAGGTTGGGACAATCAGGACACCTGTCCACATACCTCTTCCTCAGCTTGCGGCTACCTCCTATCTGTGGGGCTGCCAAAAGCAGGGTGCTGCTGGTTGGGGTAGTTGTCCCTAGATGCCCCAAAGACGTGAAGGTTCTAATCCCCAGCGAGCCAGCGGAAGGGTAAGATGCTGTCATTTGCACCATCTTGTGTCTTTGCTGGAAATGTAATATATTTAAGAAAAAAGGAGCGCACTCAGCTATCTTAAGTTGGTGCTGGCTGTACTTGGGAAAACCCAACAACAAGTCCAATATAGAAAAATCAGCCGCACTCTTATGGTATATCTTTGCAAAAATGTGATGTATTTATGCACATGTGTTGAGACAAAAATTGTATATATATATATACACACACAGCAGGGAGTATAAACGGAGTAGTAACGTTTCGACCCTGCCTCGGGTCTTTCTCAAACTGTGTCTTCTAGATAGTGTGCAAAATTAGAAGTGTGGTCCCTTTAAGGGCTCCAATTGTTGTGGTGTCAGGATGTCCTGCTTGTGTGGGCGTCCACACACGCCCACACAAGCAGGACATCCTGACACCACAACAATTGGAGACGCATTGGAGACACAACAATTAGAAGACGCAGTTTGAGAAAGACCCGAAGCAGGGTCGAAACGTTACTACTCAGTTTATACTCCCTGCTGTGTGTGTGTATATATATATACAATTTTTGTCTCAACACATGTGAATAAATACATCACATTTTTGCAAAGATATACCATAAGAGTGCGGCTGATTTTTCTATATTGGAAATGTAATATATGCTTATAACTTTTAGTAGCCCAATAAATTCTTACTGGAGTGTGGTACCCTCTCTCTGTGTTGTCTGAGTAGTGTCCTGCCCAAGGGGAAGGAGTACAGGTGTTCAGCGAGATTTTTCTAAAGACAGCCAGACCAGCAGAAGAAAGCACCCAGTGACCCTTGTGTCACCACAGCCAGATCGCCTGGTTCCATCTATGAGAGATAAAGTCTCAATGGTGTTATCTATGGCTTCACAGCCAGGTACATTCCCTACCTGGTCTTGGGTTATCATCTAGGGCAAGAGGGACTGCAGCCTATAAGAAATTTGCTTTGCATATAAGTTTATATCTGTGCAGATTAGATACATCGGGAGATACAGTGGGGAGAAAAAGTATTTAGTCAGCCACCAATTGTGCAAGTTCTTCCACTTAAAAAGATGAGAGAGGCCTGTAATTGACATCATAGGAAGACCACAACTATGAGAGTCAAAATATGAAAACAAATCCAGAAATCACCTTGTTTGATTTGGCAATATTTATTTTGCAAATTATGGTGGAAAATAAGTATTCGGTCATTAACAAAAGTTCATCTCAGTATTTTGTTATATATCCTTTGTTGGCAATGACAGAGGTGAAACGTTTAATGTAAGTCTTCACAAGGTTGGCACACACTGTTGGTGGTATGTTGGCTGTCGTGATTCCAATGGCAGGGAATCACAAAAGGACAAGCACCAACGAGCTCTAGGGTGATGGAACCTGAGCTGACCGCGACCCTAAACCTGAACACACAAATAACAATAGCCGGGGAACGTGCCTACGTTGATCCTAGACGTCTCGCACCAGCCGAAGATCTAACTTCCCCTATTAGAAGAAACACAGACCTCTCTTGCCTCCAGAGAAATACCCCACAGAAATAGCAGCCCCCCACATATAATGACGGTGAAATGAGAGGAAGGCACATACACAGTATGAAAACAGATTCAGCAAAATGAGGCCCGCTAAAACTAGATAGCAGAGGATACAAAAGTAAACTGCGCGGTCAGCAAAAAACCCTTCAAAAAAACCATCCTGCAATTACTTGAACTCATGTTCCAACTCATGGAACATGAGGAGCAATTACAGCCCACTAGAGCAACCAGCAGCAAAGAAACAATTATATGCAAGCTGGACAAGACAAAAATAAAACAAAACGTGGAACAAGAAAATCAAAAACTTAGCTTGCCCTGAAGATTACTGAAGCCAGAAGCTGAGGTAACAAAACACTCTGATAACCTTGATAGCCGGCGGGGAAATGACAAGAAGGCCCGGTTAAATAGGAAACTCCCAAATCCTAATAAAACAGGTGGACACCAGAGACAGCAGAACACAAATCACCCAGTACCACCAGTAACCACCAGAGGGAGCCCAAAAACAGAACTCACAACAGTACCCCCCCCTTGAGGAGGGGTCACCGAACCCTCACGAGAACCACCAGGGCGACCAGGATGAGCCCTATGAAAAGCGCGGACCAAATCATCAGCATGAACATCAGAGGCAACCACCCAAGAATTATCCTCCTGACCATAACCCTTCCACTTGACCAAATATTGGAGTTTCCGTCTGGAAACACGAGAATCCAAGATCTTCTCTACAACATACTCCAACTCTCCCTCCACCAGCACCAGAGCAGGAGGCTCAAGCGAAGGAACAACAGGTACCTCATACCTCCGCAACAACGACCGATGGAACACATTATGAATAGCAAACGATGCCGGGAGATCCAAATGAAACGACACAGGGTTAAGAATTTCCAAGATCCTATAGGGACCGATGAACCGAGGCTTGAACTTAGGAGAAGAGACCTTCATAGGAACAAAACGAGAAGACAACCACACCAAGTCCCCAACACGAAGTCGAGGACCCACGCGGCGACGGCGATTAGCAAACTGCTGAGCCTTCTCCTGGGACAACTTCAAATTATCCACCACATGACTCCAAATCCGATGCAACCCATCCACCACCATGTCCACTCCAGGACAATCAGAAGGCTCCACCTGACCAGAGGAAAAACGAGGATGAAACCCCGACGCTGCGTCTTCCGTGCCCTCTGCAGTGACGCTCAGGTCAGAGGGCATGATGACGCGATTAGTGCACACCACCCTCTGCCTGAATGTCAGTGCAGAGGATGGGAAGACACAGTGGCGGTCGGCAGGTGAATATAGCAATTGCCGGGGCCTGAGAGGTGAGTATGTGATTTTTTATTTTTTTAATCGTAGCAACAGCATATGGGGCAAATATCTGTATGGAGCATCTTATGGGGCCATGTGCAACATTATATGGGGCAAATATCTGTATGGAGCATCTTATGGGGCCATGTGCAGCATTATATGGGACAAATATCTGTATGGGGCCATGTGCAGCATTATATGTGGCAAATATCTGTATGGAGCATCTTATGGGGCCATGTGCAGCATTATATGGGACAAATATCTGTATGGGGCCATGTGCAGCGTTAGATGGGGAAAATATCTGTATAAAGTATCTTATGGGGCCATGTGCAGCATTATATGGGGCAAACATCAGTATGGAGCATCTTTTGGGGCCATGTGCAGCATTATATGGGACAAATATCTATATGGGGCCATGTGCAGCGTTAGATGGGGAAAATATCTGTATAAAGTATCTTATGGGGCCATGTGCAGCATTATATGGGGCAAATATCTGTATGGAGCATCTTATGGGGCCTGTTATGATCCGGTGACCTTGGAGCTGCATGAGAACTTTCACTGGAGAAAGTGGCCACTATACTGACCGCAAACCTGAACTTTACACCGCAACTAGAAGTAGCCGTGGAGTGTACCTAACACACCTAGACACCTCGTCACAGCCGGAGGACTAAATACCCCTACAGATGGAAATCGGAATACTGTCTTGCCTCAGAGAAAATCCCCAAAGGATAGACAGCCCCCCACAAATATTGGCGGTGAGTGGGAGAGGAAAAAACATACACAGGCAGAAAAAACAGGATTTAGCACAGGAGGCCACTCTAGCTAGATAGGACAGGATAGGACAGAGTTCTGTGCGGTCAGTATTAAAACCCTTCAAAAAATCCACAGCAGAATATACAAAAAACTTCCTACATCTACTAAAAGATGTAGGAGCGTAAATCTGCAACTCCAGTGAAACCAACCAGACTGAGAAAACACAGACACAGTCTAATCTGGACAAAAGAGAAACAAACGAACAGTACTGAAAATAAGCACACTGCATGTGTGTCACAGGAAAAGAAACAGACACTTATCTTTGCTGAACTGGCAGATAAGCAGGAGAGGCCAGGCAGAGATCCAACACTTCCAGAGAAACATTGACAACTGGCAGGGGCTAAAGGATCCTGCACACCTAAATATCCCAGTCAGAATTGTAATTATCCGATACACCTGGCCAGGACTGCAAGTCAGAGACAACTGCATTCCCACCAACAACCACCGGAGGGAACCCAAGAGCAGAATTCACAACAGTACCCCCCCCTTGAGGAGGGGTCACCGAACCCTCACCAGGGCCCCCAGGACGATCAGGACGAGCCAGATGAAAGGTACAGACCAAATCAGCAGCATGGACATCAGAGGCAAAAACCCAAGAATTATCCTCCTGGCCATAACCCTTCCATTTGACCAGGTACTGAAGCTTCCGCCTCGAAAAACGGGAATCCAAAATCTTCTCAACAACATATTCCAACTCCCCATCAACCAACACAGGGGCCGGAGGATCAGCAGAGGGAACAATGGGCTCCACATATTTCCGCAACATCTATCTATCTATGGAAGACATTATGGATAGCAAAAGAGGCCGGAAGCGCCAGTCGAAAAGACACCGGATTAATAATCTCAGAAATCCTATAAGGACCAATAAACCGAGGTTTAAACTTAAGAGAAGAAACCTTCATAGGAATATGACGGGAAGACAACCAGACCAGATCCCCAACCCGAAGCCGGGAACCAACACACCGACGACGATTAGCAAAACGTTGAGCCTCCTCTTGAGACACCACCAACTTGTCCACCACATGAGCCCAAATCTGCTGCAACCTATCCACCACAGAATCCACACCAGGACAGTCAGAAGGCTCAACTTGCCCAGAAGAAAAACGAGGATGAAAACCAAAATTACAAAAGAAAGGCGAAAGCAAGGTAGCATAACTAGCCCGATTATTAAGGGCAAACTCGGCCAGCGGCAAAAAGGTAACCCAGTCATCCTGATCAGCAGAAACAAAACACCTCAAATAAGTTTCCAAGGTCTGATTAGTTCACTCCGTCTGGCCATTCGTCTGAGGATGGAATGCAGACGAAAAGGACAAATCAATGCCCATCTTAGCACAGAACGTCCGCCAAAATCTAGACACAAACTGGGATCCCCTGTCAGAAACGATGTTCTCCGGAATCCCATGCAAACGAACCACGTTCTGGAAAAACAGAGGGACCAACTCAGAGGAGGAAGGCAACTTAGGCAAGGGTACAAGATGAACCATTTTAGAAAAGCGGTCACACACAACCCAGATGACAGACATTTTTTGAGAGACAGGGAGATCCGAAATAAAGTCCATGGAAATGTGCGTCCAAGGCCTCTTCGGGATAGGCAAAGGTGACAACAATCCACTGGCTCGAGAACAGCAAGGCTTAGCCCGAGCACAAACCTCACAAGACTGCACAAAAGAACGCACATCCCTCGACAAGGAAGGCCACCAAAAAGACCTGGCCACCAAGTCTCTAGTACCAAATATTCCAGGATGACCTGCCAACGCAGAAGAATGGACCTCGGAGATGACTCTACTGGTCCAACTATCCGGAACAAACAGTCTCTCAGGCGGACAACGATCAGGTTTACCCGCCTGAAACTCCTGCAAAGCACGTCGCAAGTCTGGGAAGACGGCCGACAAAATCACCCCATCCCTAAGGATACCAGTGGGCTCAGAATTTCCAGGGGAGTCAGGCACAAAACTCCTAGAAAGAGCATCCGCCTTCACATTCTTTGAACCTGGCAGGTATGAAACCACAAAATTGAAACGAGAGAAAAACAGTGACCAACGAGCCTGTCTAGGATTCAGACGCCTGGCAGACTCAAGGTAAATCAGATTTTTGTGATCAGTCAAGACCACCACACGATGTCTAGCACCCTCCAGCCAATGACGCCACTCCTCAAATGCCCACTTCATGGCCAAAAGTTCCCGATTAAGTACATCATAATTCCGCTCAGCGGGCGAAAATTTTCTAGAAAAGAACGCACATGGCTTCATCACCGAGCAATCGGAGCTTCTCTGTGACAAAACCGCCCCCGCTCCAATCTCGGAAGCATCAACCTCAACTTGGAAAGGAAGCGAAACATCAGGCTGACGCAACACAGGAGCAGAAGAAAACCGGCGTTTAAGTTCCTGAAAGGCCTCCACAGCCGCAGGAGACCAATCAGCAACATCAGCACCCTTCTTAGTCAAATCCGTCAAAGGCTTAACAACACTAGAAAAATTAGTTATAAAACGACGATAGAAATTAGCAAAGCCCAAGAACTTCTGCAGACTCTTAAGAGATGCAGGCTGCGTCCAGTCACAAATAGCCCGAACCTTGACGGGATCCATCTCAATAGTAGAAGGGGAAAAAATATACCCCAAGAAAGAAATCTTCTGGACTCCAAAGAGACACTTTGAGCCCTTTACAAACAAGGAATTAGCCCGCAGGACCTGAAACACCTTCCTGACCTGCTGAACATGAGACTCCCAGTCATCAGAAAAAAACAAAATATCATCCAAATACACAATCATAAATTTATCCAGATATTCATGGAAAATATCGTGCATAAAGGACTGAAAGACTGAAGGAGCATTAGAAAGTCCGAAAGGCATTACCAAATACTCAAAATGGCCCTCAGGCGTATTAAATGCGGTTTTCCACTCATCACCTTGCTTTATTCGTATAAGATTATATGCACCCCGAAGATCAATCTTAGTGAACCATTTAGCCCCCTTAATGCGAGCAAACAAATCAGTCAACAAAGGCAAAGGATACTGATATTTTACGGTAATCTTATTCAAAAGACGATAATCTATACAAGGCCTCAAGGACCCATCTTTTTTGGCCACGAAAAAAAAACCTGCTCCCAAAGGGGACGAAGATGGACGGATATGTCCCTTTTCCAAGGACTCCTTAACATAATCCCGCATAGCAGTATGCTCTGGCACTGACAGATTGAACAAACGACCTTTAGGAAATTTACTACCAGGAATTAAATCTATAGCACAATCGCAATCCCTGTGAGGAGGAAGCGAACTGAGCTTAGGCTCCTCAAAAACATCCCGTTAATCAGACAAAAATACAGGAACCTCAGAAGGAGTAGATGAAGCGATAGAAATCGGAGGTGCATCATCATGAACCCCCTGACATCCCCAGCTTAACACAGACATTGTTTTCCAGTCCAGGACTGGGTTATGAGTTTGTAACCATGGCAGACCAAGTACTAGAACATCATGTAAATTATACAGTACCAGGAAGCGAATCACCTCCTGATGAACGTGAGTCATACGCATGGTCACTTGTGTCCAGTACTGAGGTTTATTCATAGCTAAAGGTGTAGAGTCAATTCCCTTCAAAGGAATAGGGACTTCCAGAGGCTCAAGACTAAACCCACATCGCTTGGCAAATGACCAATCCATAAGACTCAGGGCAGCGCCTGAATCTACATAGGCATCGACGGAAATAGATGATAATGAGCAAATCAGAGTCACAGACAGAATGAACTTAGACTGTAACGTACTAATGGCAACAGACTTATCAACCTTTTTTGTGCGTTTAGAGCATGCTGATATAACATGAGCTGAATCACCACAATAAAAGCACAACCCATTTTTCCGCCTATAGTTTTGCCATTCACTTCTAGACTGAACTCTATCACATTGCATTGTCTCAAGTGCCTGTTCAGAAGACACCGCCAAATGGTGCACAGGTTTGCGCTCCCGTAAACGCCGATCAATCTGAATAGCCATAGTCATAGACTCATTCAGACCTGTAGGCGCAGGGAACCCCACCATAACATCTTTAATGGCCTCAGAAAGGCCATCTCTGAACTTTGCAGCCAGGGCGCACTCATTCCACTGAGTAAGCACTGACCATTTCCGAAATTTTTGACAATATATTTCTGCTTCATCTTGCCCCTGAGAGAGAGCTAATAAAGCTTTTTCAGCCTGAATCTCCTGGTTAGGTTCCTCATAGAGCAAACCCAATGCCAGAAAAAACGCATCCACATTAAGCAACGCAGGATCCCCTGGTGCCAATGCAAATGCCCAATTTTGAGGGTGACCCCGCAGGAAAGATATAAGAATCTTAACCTGCTGAGCAGGGTCTCCAGAAGAGCGAGATTTCAAAGAAAGGAACAGCTTGCAATTGTTCCTAAAATTCAGAAAACTAGATCTATCTCCAGCAAAGAACTCTGGAATAGGAATTCTAGGTTCAGACATAGGAGCATGTACAACAAAATCTTGTGTATTTTGAACCTTAGCAGCAAGGTTATTCAAGCTGGAAGCTAAACTCTGGACGTCCATGATAAACAGCTAAGGTCAGAGCCATTCAAGGATTAAGAGGAGGAAAAAAAAAAAAAATCAGCCAGGCTGCAATTAAGGCTAAGCAGCAACCTCAGAGGAGAAAAAAAAAAAAAAAAAAAACTTCCTCAGACTACTTTTCCTCCTACTTCAGCCCAAACATTTTTGGCCGGCTATACTGTCATGATTCCAATGGCAGGGAATCACAAAAGGACAAGCACCAACGAGCTCTAGGGTGATGGAACCTGAGCTGACCGCGACCCTAAACCTGAACACACAAATAACAATAGCCGGGGAACGTGCCTACGTTGATCCTAGACGTCTCGCACCAGCCGAAGATCTAACTTCCCCTATTAGAAGAAACACAGACCTCTCTTGCCTCCAGAGAAATACCCCACAGAAATAGCAGCCCCCCACATATAATGACGGTGAAATGAGAGGAAGGCACATACACAGTATGAAAACAGATTCAGCAAAATGAGGCCCGCTAAAACTAGATAGCAGAGGATACAAAACTAAACTGCGCGGTCAGCAAAAAACCCTTCAAAAAAACCATCCTGCAATTACTTGAACTCATGTTCCAACTCATGGAACATGAGGAGCAATTACAGCCCACTAGAGCAACCAGCAGCAAAGAAACAATTATATGCAAGCTGGACAAGACAAAAATAAAACAAAACGTGGAACAAGAAAATCAAAAACTTAGCTTGTCCTGAAGATTACTGAAGCCAGAAGCTGAGGTAACAAAACACTCTGATAACCTTGATAGCCAGCGGGGAAATGACAGGAAGGCCCGGTTAAATAGGAAACTCCCAAATCCTAATAAAACAGGTGGACACCAGAGACAGCAGAACACAAATCACCCAGTACCACCAGTAACTACCAGAGGGAGCCCAAAAACAGAACTCACAACAGTTGGCCCATTCCTCCATGCAGATCTCCTCTAAAGCAGTGATGTTTTGGGCCTGTCGCTGGGCAACATGGACTTTCAACTCCCTCCAAAGGTTTTCTATGGGGTTGAGATCTGGAAACTGGCTAGGCCACTCCAGGACCTTAATATGCTTCTTACGAAGCCACTCCTTTGTTGCCCTGGTGGTGTGCTTGGGATCATTATCATGCTGAAAGACCCATCCAAGTTTCATCTTCAATGCCTTTGCTGATGGAAGGAGGTTTGCACTCAAAATCTCATGATACATGGCCCCATTCATTCTTTCATGTACATGGATCAGTCGTCCTGGTCCCTTTGCAGAGAAAGAGCCCCAATGCATGATGTTGCCACCCCCATGTGTTATGATCAGGTGACCTTGGAGCAGCATGAAAACTTTCACTGGAGTAGGTGGTAACTATACTGACCGCAAACCCTGATCTTATCACCGCAACTAGAAGTAGCCGTGGGGTGTGCCTAACAAAACCTAGACACCTCGACACAGCCGGAGGACTAAATACCCCTATAAATGGAAATAGGAATTTTTACCTTGCCTCAGAGCAGAACCCCAAAGGATAGGCAGCCCCCCACGAATATTGACTGTGAGTAGTAGAGGAAAAGACACACGCAGGCAGGAAACAGGATTTAGCAAATGAGGCACACGCTAGCTAAATAGGAAAGGATAGGGCAGGATACTAAGCGGTCAGTATTAAAAATCCTTCCAAAAATATCCACAGCAGAAAATACAAAATCTCCACCATCCAACTAAAGATGTGGAGCGTATATCTGCATCTCCAGAGAATCCAACAAGACTGAGAAAACACTGATACAGTCTAAGCTGGACAAGAGAAAAACAAATGAATAGAGCAAAATATAAGCACACTGCATGTGTACCACAGAAACAAAAACCAGACACTTATCTTTGCTGAATTGGCAGCTAAGCAGGAGAAGCCAGAAAGTGATCCAACACTTCAGAAGAAACATTGACAACTGGAAAAGGACTAATGAATCCTGCACACCTAAATATCCCAGTCAGAACTGCAATCAGCAGATGCACCTGGCCAGGACTGCGACTCAGAGACAACTGCATTCCCACCTACAAGAGCAGAATTCACAACACCCATGCTTCAAAGTAGGTATGGTGTTCTTTGGATGCAACTCAGCATTCTGTCTCCTCCAAACACGACGAGTATTGTTTCTACCAAACAGTTCTACTTTGGTTTCATCAGACTATATGACATTCTCTCAATACTCTTCTGGATAATCCAAATGCTCTCTAGCAAACTTTAGATGGGCCTGGACATGTACTGGATTAAGCAGGGGGACACGTCTGGCACTGCAGGATCTGAGTCTCTGACGGCGTAGTGTGTTACTGATGGTAGCCTTTGTTACGGTGGTCCCAGCTCTATGCAGGTCATTCACTAGGTCCCCAAGTGTGGTTCTTGGATTTTTCCTCACTGTTCTTGTGATCATTTTGACCCCATGGGGTGAGATCTTGTGTGGAGCCCCAGATCGAGGGAGATTATCAGTGGTCTTGCATGTTTTCCATTTTCTTATTATTGCTCCCACAGTTGATTTCATCACACCAAGCTGCTTGCCTATTGCAGATTCAGTCTTTCCAGCCTGGTGCAGGACTACAATTTTGTTTCTGGTGTCCTTCGACAGCTCTTTGGTCTTCACCATAGTGGAGTTTGGAGTAATAACAAGTTCAAACAGGTGGCATTACTACAGGTAATGAGTGGAGGACAGAGGAGCCTTTTAAAGAAGAAGTTACAGGTCTGTGAGAGCCAGAAATCTTGCATGTTTTTAGGTGACCTAATACTTATTTTCAACCATAATTTGCTAAATAAATCTTGACAAATCAGACATGGTGATTTTCTGGATTTGTTTCATTTTGACTCTCATAGTTGTGGTCTGCCTATGATGTCAATTACAGGCCTCTCTCATCTTTTTAAGTGGGAGAACTTGCACAATTGGTGGCTGACTAAATCCTTTTTTTCCCCACTGTAGCTGCTATAGAGTGAGGGATCCTTCCCAGGTTTAGGGAGAACTGTAATATGTGACATAAGAGCCTGGGGTGGGAAGTGGTTAAAGTGTGTGGGTGCAGAGTATTTTATAGTAATTTGCATCTTCTGCTAATTAAAGGGTAAAAGCGACTTTTAATGTGTTCACTTGTACATTGGGATTTTTTTTTTTTATCTAGAATGGCCAAGAGTATATGACAGATGGTAAGAGAGTTCAGTGGCGTAGGAAGGGGGATGCGGGGGGGCGGTCCGCCCCGGGCGGCACAATGCGGGGGGCGGCCGGCGCTGCAGGAGAAGAAAAAAAAAAAAAAAAAAGACGCCCCTTTAAATCTTCGGGCGGCGCCGTCCGCCGCCACGACCAGGGCCAGCTCCCCCCACCCCCGGGCCCCCGCCCCCCGCTCTAATACTCACCTCTCCTGGTTCCTGCGGCTTCAGCGTCCTCTGACTCTGCGACGTCTCAGAGCAGAGGGCGCGATGACGTCACTACTGTGCGCGCCGCTCTGCCTCTCTGTCCTGAGCGTCGCAGAGCCGGAGAGACGCTGACTGGCTGCACCGGACCTGCGCTAGGAACGGGAGAGGTGAGGATTTTACTTTTTTTTTTTTTTCTTTATGTCTGACTGTCTGGGGGCAATGCTGGACACACTGGGGCAATACTGGAGACCATGGGGCAGATTGCTGGACACACTGGGGCAATACTGGAGACCATGGGGCAGATTGCTGGACACACTGGGGCAATACTGGAGACCATGGGGCAGAATGCTGGACACACTGTGGCAATACAGGAGACCATGGGGCAGAATGCTGGACACACTGGGGCAATACAGGAGACCATGGGGCAGATTGCTGGACACACTGGGGCAATACAGGAGACTATGGGGCAGATTGCTGGACACACTGGGGCAATACTGGAGACCATGGGGCAGAATGCTGGACACACTGGGGCAATACAGGAGACCATGGGGCAGAATGCTGGACACACTGGGGCAATACAGGAGACCATGGGGCAGATTGCTGGACACACTGGGGCAATACAGGAGACTATGAGGCAGATTGCTGGACACACTGGGGCAATACTGGAGACCATGGGGCAGAATGCTGGACACACTGGGGCAATACTGGAGACCATGGGGCAGAATGCTGGACACACTGGGGCAATACAGGAGACTATGGGGCAGATTGCTGGACACACTGAATACTGGAGACCATGGGGCAGATTTCAGGACACATTGAGGCAATGCTGGAGACCCTGGGGCAGACTTCTGGACATACTGGGGCAATACTGGAGACCATGGGGCAGATTGCTGGACACACCGGGGCAATACTGGAGACCATGGGGCAGATCGCTGGACACACCGGGGCAATACTGGAAACCATGGGGCAGAATGCTGGACACACTGGGGCAATACAGGAGACCATGGGGCAGATTGCTGGACACACCGGGGCAATACTGGAGACCATGGGGCAGAATGCTGGACACACTGGGGCAATACAGGAGACCATGGGGCAGATTGCTGGACACACTGGGGCAATACTGGAGACCCTGGGGCAGATTTCTGGACACATTGAGGCAATGCTGGAGACCCTGGGGCAGACTTCTGGACACACTGGGGCAATGCTGGACACTGGGGCAGATTGCTGGACACACTGGGGGTAATATGCTGGACACACTGGGGCAATGGTGGACACTGGGGGTAATATGCTGGACACACTGGGGCAGACTGCTGGACACACTGGGGAAAGGCTGGACACTGGGGCAGATTGCTGGACACACTGGGGGCAGTGCTGGACATACTGGGGCAGATTTCTGGACACACTGGGGGTAATATGCTGGACACACTGGGGCAGATTGCTGGACAACATGGGGGTAATATGCTGGACACACTGGGGCAGATTGCTGGACAACATGGGGGTAATATGCTGGACACACTGGGGGCAGGACTTGAGGCATGGGCAGAATGTAGATACGGGGCATGATTGGAGACACGGGGCAGGATTGGATCATGGGGCAGGACGGATACGATGGAGGCTGGTGGGGCAGGATGGGGAGATCATATGGGGTAGAATGGATACTCATGAGGGCAGGATGCGAGAACATATGGCTGGAGCCAGGAATGAGATAAACGGGGCCAGGGTGGGGAATATTATTACCATAGGGGCTAATTAAGGGATATTATTACTGCAGTGATGTATTTATTTTATTTTTTGAGTATACTGTTTTAAATGGGGGGGCGGTCCTGTTACTGTGCAGAGTGACACTATATCACCTTTTTTTCTTCATGTGGTGTAATGTAGAAGTTGTGAAAAATTAAGTAATGTGTTCTGCAAGCGGAGCTCGAGATAACTGTTATTTCCTGCAGAAACGAGTCCTGGCTGGAAGGAATGATGGCGGTCTGTGCTGGATGAAAGATGAAGGACTTCACCTAGAGACGTCACTGGTGAGTCAGTGTTACCTATACACTGACACTATACACTGTATACTATATAGAGGTCCTGTGTATAATACCACCAGTGATCTCTGTATTACCTCTACACAGACACTGCATACTAAGTACAGATCTCCTGTGAATACTGGCACTTATGGTGATAGTATTGTGGTTTTTTTTTTATTACTGATCAGTATTGTAATATTCAGTCACTATGTGGTGGTAATATGTGGTCTGGAAATGGTGTTGTGGTATTTGTCCCTTGTATGTAGTATTATTCGGTCACTATGTGGCCTGGTCATGGTGTGGTGGTATTAAGTCACAGGTGTGGCATGTGGGGGTGACACCATTAGGCCCAGTTTAAGTTCTACAAAACAGGAAAACCATTTTTAGTAACCTTTGTGTGTATTGAGCGGGGGGGGGGGGAGGGTAGGGGACGCCAAACTCGGGAACAGCCCCAGGCGGCAAAAGCTCTAGCTACGCCTCTGAGAGAGTTTAACGTAGATGGAGGGTGAGGGATGACACTGATGTTGGTGCTCTAATAGAGTGATTTGAGAAGAGAGTGAAATTATCTTTGCAGATTGTTCCTTCTTAAGGCATCTGCCGTGTGAGATAAGGATACCCCGCAGGATACCCTTAAGTACCTCCAACTTGATTGAGTAGGAAGTAGGGTCATCGTCATCGTCAGATATAAAGTTCTGTATAGATTGCTTGAGTTCTGTGAAGCAAAGCGTGTCTTGGAGAAAGTTTTCATTTAGATGTCATGTGTAGCTGGGCCTCACATTAGAGCCTAGAACATACAGTCATATGTCGCTGGATGAAGAATCTTCCACACAACCTCATTCTGCATAATTGTCTTTTGATTCCTTGCCTCGATGAGACAGAATGAATGGACTTACCTGTAGATACATAATTTCATGGGCTAATAGGGAAAATTAAATTGCCACCCAATAAGGCTGGTTTCACAGTTGCTTTGGGTAGATCTGCGGAGGGCTGTGTAGTTCCTCCGTTAAGCCCCGCTCACTGCCGCACCTCTTCCATTCAGCTCCACCTAAGTCAGCAGTGCACGCGTCCTGCATACCTATCTTTAACATTGGGTACGCAGGTCATGCGAATGTAATGCGGATGCCTCCGCATGCGTCGTTTTAACGTGCGGATTGTCTCTCTGTGCCTTGCATTCTGTTTATCCTCCTGGGATTCTGACCTCAAAACATTACCTGACTATGCCTTTGTCTCTTCCTTCTGTTTATGACGTACCCCTCTGGCTTCTGACCTTGGTCTCCTTGACTACTTGACTATCCTGACACACAGCTTGGCCGTGAGAAGTGTCTGAATGTAACAGTTAGCTTGAGAGGCCCAGGATAATTGTAGAAAGACATATCTGCCTAATTTATCAACTGGAGAATTTAGATCTACAGGAAAAAAGGATTTGTGGCAGACACCCCCTTTAGATTTGGCATCAGAGTTTGTACTGTGGAACCAGATCGGATAATATTTAGAGACACGATCAGGAACTGAGTTAGATTGAAAATGGAGGATATGAGGGTGGCACTCACCGTCCTATAAAATCCACTTTATTATGGCAATTTAATACATCCAGGACAGGAGAGTCACATGTGGAGCTGAAAGACGATGATCATTTCATGCAAATGTGCTTCTACGAGTCCTTGAAGACCTGTAGAAGCGCATTTGCGCGGAACAATCGTCGTCCTTTCAGCTCCACATCTGACTCTCCTGTCCTGGATGTTTTAAATTTCTGTAATAAAGTGGATTTTATGGGACAGTGAATGCCACCCTCATTTCCTTCCTTATGCATGGACACTTGTGATATTTTTTCATTGGGCTGGCACCCATGAGCCCGGGCAGTGATGCCTAACAGCGGTTTGGACACCTGAAACAGGTGTGCGGATACAGGTGCTGCAGCGGTGCGGATCATTGTTGTGCTCTTTTTTCTGGACTTATTAGATTGAAAATGGGTCTCTTGGATTAGAACTAAAACTCGTTGTTTATGATTGGAGTAAGCAATTTTCCCTCTTTTTTTTCTGGTAGGTTGAGCCCCTTTACATTAAACTAGCAAAACGTAAATTAACCCATATTGCTTTTGGATCAGCGTTATAAGGACTTTGAGACTGTTAAACCACTCTAGGTGAGAAGTAGAGAAGACAATGAGTAGAAGGTTAAGCGGGAAAGAGAGAGGTAGTGGTTTAACACCCCTTAAGCCATACGTTTGTAATTAAATGGTGATTAACGCCGGCACCAGGTGGAAGGGAGGAAGCCAATACCAGGAAGGAAAATCCTGCTGTCCACCTTGAACTCTAAACGCAACAATAACACAGAACTCCAAGGTGTAGTAGAGACGGTGAGGCTTTTTTTTTCTTCTCTCTTTTTTTCTCCCCACCCAACAAAAACATAGAGAAAATAACAAAAAAAATCCTCAAATTATTTTCCGGATGAAACCAAATGCTGATATTAAAAAACAAACAAACAGTGAGTAGGAAGATAAGAAGTTAAAACGTATCATGCAATAGGGGATCTCCATTGTAGGGGCTAGGTAGTGTAATATATGATTAGCAACAGTATAAGTAACACTATAGGACTAGATATACTCAGATTTTATTACCTATGTAGTTAAGGCCAAGAAAGCAGAACTAAAAGATGGCAAATATGAAGACTCTTCAAGTGTCTTTAGCTGGTACACTGGCATGCTTCTGTGTTGCGATTGCGAGATAAGGTGTTGTAGGTCATTACGGAATTTGAAAGTCCCCAAGAAGTTGGTGAGGGCTTTCAATTTATGGAATATCGCTAACTTTCCGTCTTTTGATGCAATTAGTTGAAAGAGGAACCCCTATTTGCAAAGCATGTCTTTCTCCTTCAGTAAGGACAATATAGGCCTCAATGCCCTCCTCAGCTGAAGCATGTTCCTTGTGAAGTCCCGCAAAAGCGATATATGAGAACCATGGAAGGCAATAATCCCTTTCTGCTTTGCAGTGGCCATGATGGATTCTTTAACTTTTTTGATGGCCTTAGATAATCCACAAATATGGATTTTATTCAATCTGTTGCGATTCTCGAGATCCTCGATCCCTGAGGCGATGTCCTTCAGCTTGGTAGAGTGGTAGAGGATGACTTCTCGGTGCGATTGTAGTTCTTGTAGAGCATAATCAAATGTGTTTTCTCAACCTCCTCCACCCTGGGAGGGAACTCTGATTTGGGCATCTGAAGTTCACGCTTGTATATGTCTTCCAATTGACATGTCTGGCTGCTCAACCGGTGCCATTTTAGACCTTGTGTTCCAGAGTTGGGTTAGAGAGTTTGAGGCCAGGAAATGGTCCATGCTGTTTGGGTCACCCTTAGCGTCTGTGCTAGACTTGGAAAGTCTTGTGGTCTTGCTCATGGATGTTTTGGAGGGATATCTCAGATTTATAGTGGCTCTAGAGGTGAATCAGGAATGGAGCTTACCCCATTATCAGCTAGCCACGTCCCCAGCTCCACCCTCTTTGGCATAGCTGGGAGAAACTGGTGTTAAAACACCAAAAGTCACTAAATTTTGCTGCAACTCAGAGTTCTTTAATTTTTTGACTTTTCAAAGTTTTTACGTGACTTATTGGGCATAAAAGCTTTGATGAATTCAGACCTTTGTGTTTTAGACACTGTTTATATCTCCCTGATATCTCGGTTAAAGTAATACTTTATTACTACAACTTAAAGGGGTTATAGTTTTTAAGGTTGAAAGTATACATAAATCCATCTAATTCAAACTATATCCTAACATGTTGGAAGGCAAAAAACCCAAGAGAAAGATGCTAATTGACCCATATTAGGTAAAAATTCTGAAATTGGACATGTTTGATCAACATCTCTCCTGACAATCAGTCACTGAATCCATCGATATCGGCAGGTTCAATCAACATAAGTTTAATCTTTATTAGCTTAAGACAAATATCTTAATGCAACCGTCAAAAAGAAGTTTGGTCTGACAAATTAAACTCTATTCAATCCACTAAATTAGAGACCTTATTTGCAAGATGAAGACCTGGATCCACCATGATTATAGAACACACTAGATGGTGGCATGATTCTAACGCATCGGGTATTCTAGAATATGCATGTCCACGTAGTATATTGCCTAACCACGTAGTATATTGCCCAGCCACATAGTATATTTCCAGCCACATAGTATATTGCCCAGCCACGTAGTATATTGCCCAGCCACTTAGTATATTGCCCAGCCACATAGTATATTGCCCAGCCACGTAGTATATTGCCCAGCCACGTAGTATATTGCCCAGCGACGTAGTATATTGCCCAGCCACATAGTATATTGCCCAGCCACGTAGTATATTGTCCAGCCACATAGTATATTGCCCAGTCACATAGTATATTGCCCAGCCACAAAGTATGTTGCCCAGCCACATAGTAGATTGCCTAGTCACGTAGTATACAGCACAGAGCCACGTAGTATACAGCACAGACACGTAGTCACGTAGTATATTGCCCAGCCACATGGTATATTGCCCAGCCACATGGTATATTGCCCAGCCACATAGTATATTGCCCAGCCACGTAGTATATTGCCCAGCGACGTAGTATATTGCCCAGCAACGTAGTATATTGCCCAGCCACATAGTATATTGCCCAGCCACGTAGTATATTGTCCAGCCACAAAGTATGTTGCCCAGCCACATAGTAGATTGCCTAGTCACGTAGTATGCAGCACAGAGCCACGTAGTATACAGCACAGACACGTAGTCATGTAGTATACTGCCCAGCCACAAAGTATATTGCCCAGCCACATGGTATATTGCCCAGCCACGTAGTATATTGCCCAGCCACGTAGTATACTGCCCAGCCACATAGTATATTGCCCAGCCACATAGTATATTGCCCAGCCACATAGTATATTGCCCAGTCACGTAGTATACAGCACAGAGCCACGTAGTATACAGCACAGTCACGTAGTATACTGCCCAGTCACGTAGTATATTGGCCAGTCACGTAGTATGCACCATATCCCTGTTAAAAAAAAGAATAAAAATAAAAAATAGTTACATACTCACCTTCCGGATTGAAGCGTCCGGTTACCGATGCTCCTCGTGCGCTCCGGTCTGAAGAGTGCATTGCAGTCTCGCGAGATGATGACGTAGCGGTCTCGCGAGACCGCACGTCATCATCTCGCGAGACCGCAATGCATGGAGCGGTCACCGGGGCATCGCGAGGAGCATTGGTAACCGGTCGCTTCGATCCGGGGGCCAACCGAGGGTGAATATGTAACTATTTTGTATTTTTTTAATTATTTTTAACATTAGATATTTTTTACTATTCATTCTGCATAGGCAGCATGAATAGTAAAAAGTTGGTCACACAGGGTTAATAGCAGCGTTAACCGAGTGCGTTACACCGCGGTCAACGCTGACATTAACCCTGTGTGAGCGCTGACTGGAGGGGAGGATGCGGGCGCCGGGCACTGACTGCGGGGAGGAAGGAGCGGCCATTTTCTTCTGGACTGTGCCAGTCACTGATTGGTCGTGGCTGTTTTGCCGCGACCAATCAGCGACTTGGATTTCCATGACAGACAGAGGCCGCGACCAATGAATATCCGTGACAGACAGAAGGACAGACAGACAGAAAGACGGAAGTGACCCTTAGACAATTATATAGTAGATATGAGATAACCAATTTTTTTTGTTGGTATGGCTTGGTTTTCAAAATAGGGGGCAATACATTTGCTAACATTTGGGCTTCCCTACCAAAGAATTTGCAGCCAACCTTCACAGCTAGGAGATAGTGCCTTGAATATACCTAATGCAAGAAATGAAGATTCTTCAAGACCCCGCAACATAATTTATAGTCTCATAAGCAAACGTATGAACAGCTAACATAACATAGCAAGGTTCCTATATTCACTGCAAGACGCTAGAGTTTTTTCAGTACTTGCAAGCTGCTTCATGCTAATTCATGGATTTCTTTCTTATAGACTCCAGTAGTTACTATTCAATATACTATATACAAATACTTAAGTATTTGTCACAAAGGTAAATGGGTCTTCAGTAAGCAGATCACATACTTGATTTCATAAAAGACGCAGTCACATAAGAACTGCATTTTTTTTGGAATTTTCCTTTACGTTTCAAAAAAGTGTCTATAGGTAATGAATAGTGGCTGAACATCCTAATCCGCATAGCAAACTGCAGCTCCTGCAGTTCTCCCATGGCTGACTCACATGTGCATTATTTTACTTCACAGACAGCATAATTCCTGTACTACTATGTAATGAGTGCTGCAATTCTCTGCAGAAAACCACTGAGCATGAACTATTTAAAGGCATCAGAGTTTTGTTACATGCATATATTTAGTTTTTTTTTCATGTCTTTAATAACTTGCTACCAGCAGAACATTGTTTTAGACTAAAATACAACTTTGAATTGAAAAAATTGAAAAATAAACCCTGAAAATAATCAACTGTCCCAAAATGCACAATTTTCCAAGTACACTTTTCATTGGCTTATCGGTCTAGTAGTATACAATGTTATTCTGATGTTCAGAGGTTTTGCCAGGCTAATGCACTCATAATACCATATAATGTTTACCCTTAGAGGGGTTGTCCAGATTTTTCATAAGTCTGCAATCACTCTATGCACGTGATGTGTGGATTCTCCGTTACTGGAGCCGAGGCCAAGCGGTTTTGTGACTGCAATTATACACCATGCATACTTCCGCCACATTCCAACTAGACATGCGCTGCCTCAGTCAATACAAGTGAATTGAGTGAGGCTACGCACGTCTATATGGAATGTGACCTGGAGTATGCATAATGTCAGATCAGGTGGAAAAGCATGCCTATATTATACCTTACGGACTGAGAATGCACAAGAAAAAACTTCCTATAAAGCATTGCTGCTAGACAATAATACAGTAGCACAGAGTGTCTGTTATTCATACTGCCATAGTCTCCTAAATTTACAAGAATTTGATGGTTCAAGAAAAAGATTTTGCACCCAAAACCCATATGTCTCATCCAGTTTTGATAGTAAAGTATATATAATTGTACGTAAGATACCGCATTACATTTTGGTAATCAATTACCGTACTTTTCCCTGTTCCCACAAAACAAATCACTTGACCAAACAGGCATCTATATGGTAGAATTGATGGAGACAGCTGCCAGCGAAGCCAAGCTTGCCCAATAGCCCGACTGTGGTCATTATTGCCCTATAGATGCCCAACTGAGATCTCCAAAGTGAGACAGGGTGTGTTGGCGTTTTTTATGAATGGGTTGACTGGGTAGGAAAAGTTTTGTTTGGATTTTGTATAAGAACCGCTATTAAAAAAGTGCAACTGAAAACAGAGAACTTTTCAGTAACATTTCCAATTACCCATTTACGTTGTTATACACATCTAATCCCTGTCATGGGTGGCCCAATCTCCAGACCTGAACCCCACTGAAAACCTCTGTAATGTAATCAGGAGGATGATGGATAGTCACAAGCCATCAAACAAAGAAGAACTGCTTATATTTTTGCGCCAGAAGCAGTGTGATAGACTGGTGGAAAGCATGCCAAGACGCATGAAAGCTGTGATTAAAAATCATGGTTATTCCACAAAATATTGATTTCTGAACTCTTCCTGAGTTAAAACATTAGTATTGTTGTTTCTAAATGATTATGAACTTGTTTTCTTTGCATTATTTTAGATTTGAAAGCACTGTATTCTTTGTTTATTTTTTAAAAATTTTTTTGACCATTTCTCCTTTTCAGAGAAAAATACAAAATTTATTGCTTGGAAATTCAGAGACATATTGTCAGAAGTTTAAAGAATAAATGAACAACTTACATTTTACTTAAAAATATACACATAATGAGAAAAATCGGACAAACTGAACATTTAGCAGTGGTCTCTTAATTTTTGCCAGAGCTGTATATACAGTATAGTATTATTATTTATTATTATAGCGGCATACATAAAAAACAAGTACAATAACCTTAATCAATACAAGTCATGACTGGTACATGAGGAGAGGGGACCCTGCCCGTGAGGGCTCACAATCTACAAGGGATGGGTGAGAATACAGTAGGCGAGGGTATAGCTGGTTGTGAAGGAAACCCAGTTCCTCCCACGTCACCAATCCGTGATGTCACTACACAGGCACAGCTCTCCGGCGCCCCCTTTGTCTCTCAGGTCAATAAGGGAACTGCATCTAGAGCAAATGACCGCAGGTGAGACTGCCCTGTTACTCATGCTGGGTATTCTAAGATTCGTAATCAGAGTAAAAGGATCAGCCCAAAATTAATTTATGATTTAATTGTACAAGTAATATACAGTCAAAATATATCAAGAGTTACAGTCAGAGTAAAATATAACAATCGCAATACAGGGCTTAAAGGTATACAGCTGGAGGTCAATTTACCAGGTTGAAGGTCGCTTGTGGAAGCCAGGGGGCTTAGCGTTCCGCAGGTCCAAGACTTTGTTGCCGGGCAGCCCCCAGAAAGCATGTGCTTGCTCCCCTCTGGCTGGCATACCCTGTTCCTTAGTTTATCATCATCTTCTTCTGTTCAGTCTGTGTGTCTCTCCAAGTTTCCTCAGCTCTTAAACCTTCCATGTCCCTCCCCCCTAAAACTGGGTGGGCTAGTATTCTACACCCCTCCACCTCCCTGCAAGATTTATTCCAATATCTAATAAATGGGATAACTGCTCACAGGGTGGTCGGATCAGTGCACGGGCGGTACCAGCGCACAAGGTTTGTTCTGCCAGTCGCCCAGGGACCAAACCCAGACCCATTCGGTCGCTGTGGGAGGCTGATCTCCATATCTCAGGTTTCAGAACTCCCACAGACCCTGGAGTTGCACGGTCAGATGCGCAACTTCTTTAGGGCGATGAGGATATTTTTTATGAGACTGTACCTTGGACGATGCGTCCATAATTCATGATTCCATGTTGGAGATGCTTCGACTGGGAGGCCATAATAGACGTGTATTCTGTGGCCACTTGACATGCGTGCTTTAATTAAGGCCCCAGGCTCCTCTCTGTCCCCTGCTGGGGTGGCTTCCTCATTGAGCTCTGAAGTACCTTCTGCCTGCTACACTGAGCTTAATTCCATTACCATGCTAAAAGGAACTTTATACATGAGAAAAGGTGGGGGCCAGGAGCTCTCCTTTCTGCAGACCTGTGAGCAGGAGACAAAATGGAGTCACGCCAATCTCTGTTCGTATGCCCGTATCCAAGATGGCGACTGCTCCCTCTTCACACCTCCCTGCTTTAGAGGGCGCTAGGGGGCATCACATTCCTGTGTTCCCCCATGTGCCCTTCCGCACCTTCTCCTTGCTGGGACAACCTATCAGCATTACCATGGTCGCTGCCTCTTCCTCTCTCTCTCTGAGGCAGTCTCTGCCTCCTCCTCCTCCTCTCTTTGAGGCTGTCTCTGCCCCCTCCTCTCTCTCTCTGAGGTGGTCTCTGCCTCCTCCTCTGTCTCTCTCTGAGGCTGTCTCTGCCCCCTTCTCTCTCTCTGAGGTTGTCTCTGCCCCCTCCTCTCTCTCTGAGGCTGTCTCTGCCCCCTCCTCTCTCTGAGGCTGTCTTTACCTCCTCCTCTGTCTCTCTCTGATGCTGTCTCTCCCTCCTCCTCTCTCTCTCTGAGGCTGTCTCTGCCTCCTCCTCTGTCTCTCTCTGAGGCTGTCTCTGCCTCCTCCTCTCTCTCCGAGGCTGTCTCTGCCCCCTCCTCTTTCTCTGAGGATGTCTTGGCCTCCTCCTCTCTCTCTAAGGCTGTCTCTGCCTCCTCCTCCTCTCTCTCTCTGAGGCAGTCTCTGCCTCCTCCTCTGTCTCTCTCTGAGGCTGTCTCTGCCCCTCCTCTCTCTCTGAGGCTGTCTCTGCCCCCTCCTCTCTCTCTCTGAGGCTGTCTCTGCCTCCTCCTCTGTCTCTCTCTGAGGCTGTCTCTGCCTCCTCCTCTCTCTCTCTGAGGCGGTCTCTGCCTCCTCCTCTGTCTCTGAGGCTGTCTCTGCCCCTCCTCTCTCTGAGGTTGTCTCTGCCTCCTCTGTCTCTCTCTGAGGCTGTCTCTGCCCACTCCTCTCTCTCTGAGGCTGTCTCTGCCCCTCCTCTCTCTGAGGCTGTCTCTGCCCCCTCCTCTCTCTGAGGCTGTCTCTGCCCCCTCCTCTCTCTTTTTTTTGGCTTTCTCTGCCCCCTCCTCTCTCTCTCTGAGGCTGTTTCTGCCTCCTCCTCTGTCTCTCTCTGAGGCTGTCTCTGCCTCCTCCTCTCTCTCTCTGAGACGGTCTCTGCCTCCTCCTCTGTGTCTCTCTGAGGCTGTCTCTGCCCCCCCACCTCTCTCTCTGAGGCTGTCTCTGCCCCTCCTCTATCTCTCTCTGAGGCTGTCTCTGCCTCCTCCGTCTCTCTCTGATGCTGTCTCTGCCCCCTCCTCTCTCTGAGGCCGTCTCTGCCCCCTCCTCTCTCTCTCTGAGGCTGTCTCTGCCCCCTCCTCTCTCTCTCTGAGGCTGTCTCTGCCTCCTTCTCTGTCTCTCTCTGAGGCTGTCTCTGCCTCCTCCTCTCTCTCTGAGGCGGTCTCTGCCTCCTCCTCTGTCTCTCTCTGAGGCTGTCTCTGCCCCCTTTTCTCTCTCTGAGGCTGTCTCTGCCCCCTCCTCTCTCTGAGGTTGTCTCTGCCTCCTCTGTCTCTCTCTGAAGCTGTCTCTGCCCACTCCTCTCTCTCTGAGGCTGTCTCTGCCCCCTCCTCTCTCTGAGGCTGTCTCTGCCCCCTCCTCTCTCTCTCTGAGGCTTTCTCTGCCCCCTCCTCTCTCTCTCTGAGGCTGTCTCTGCCTCCTCCTCTGTCTCTCTCTGAGGCTGTCTCTGCCTCCTCCTCTCTCTCTCTGAGACGGTCTCTGCCTCCTCCTCTGTGTCTCTCTGAGGCTGTCTCTGCCCCCCCACCTCTCTCTGAGGCCGTCTCTGCCCCCTCCTCTCTCTCTCTGAGGCTGTCTCTGCCTCCTCCTCTGTCTCTCTCTGAGGCTGTCTCTGCCCCTTCTCTCTCTGAGCCTGTCTCTGCCCCCCTCTCTCTCTCTGAGGCTGTCTCTGCCCCCTCCTCTCTCTCTCTGAGGCTGTCTCTGCCTCCTCCGTCTCTCTCTGAGGCTGTCTCTGCCTCCTCCTCTGTCTCTCTCTGAGGCTGTCTCTGCCCCCCCACCTCTCTCTCTGAGGCTGTCTCTGCCCCCTCCTCTATCTCTCTCTGAGGCTGTCTCTGCCTCCTCCGTCTCTCTCTGATGCTGTCTCTGCCTCCTCCTCTCTCTGAGGCCGTCTCTGCCCTCTCCTCTCTCTCTCTGAGGCTGTCTCTGCCCCCTCCTCTATCTCTCTCTGAGGCTGTCTCTGCCTCCTCCGTCTCTCTCTGATGCTGTCTCTGCCCCTCCTCTCTCTGAGGCCGTCTCTGCCCCCTTCTCTCTCTCTCTGAGGCTGTCTCTGCCCCCTCCTCTCTCTCTCTGAGGCTGTCTCTGCCTCCTTCTCTGTCTCTCTCTGAGGCTGTCTCTGCCTCCTCCTCTCTCTCTGAGGCGGTCTCTGCCTCCTCCTCTGTCTCTCTCTGAGGCTGTCTCTGCCCCCTTTTCTCTCTCTGAGGCTGTCTCTGCCCCCTCCTCTCTCTGAGGTTGTCTCTGCCTCCTCTGTCTCTCTCTGAGGCTGTCTCTGCCCACTCCTCTCTCTCTGAGGCTGTCTCTGCCCCCTCCTCTCTCTGAGGCTGTCTCTGCCCCCTCCTCTCTCTCTCTGAGGCTTTCTCTGCCCCCTCCTCTCTCTCTCTGAGGCTGTCTCTGCCTCCTCCTCTGTCTCTCTCTGAGGCTGTCTCTGCCTCCTCCTCTCTCTCTCTGAGACAGTCTCTGCCTCCTCCTCTGTGTCTCTCTGAGGCTGTCTCTGCCCCCCCACCTCTCTCTCTGAGGCTGTCTCTGCCCCCTCCTCTATCTCTCTCTGAGGCTGTCTCTGCCTCCTCCGTCTCTCTCTGATGCTGTCTCTGCCCCCTCCTCTCTCTGAGGCCGTCTCTGCCCCCTCCTCTCTCTCTCTGAGGCTGTCTCTGCCTCCTCCTCTGTCTCTCTCTGAGGCTGTCTCTGCCCCCTTCTCTCTCTCTGAGGCTGTCTCTGCCCCCCTCTCTCTCTCTGAGGCTGTCTCTGCCCCCTCCTCTCTCTCTCTGAGGCTGTCTCTGCCTCCTCCGTCTCTCTCTGAGGCGGTCTCTGCCCCCTTCTCTCTCTCTGAGGCTGTCTCCGCCCCTCCTCTCTCTCTCTGAGGCTGTCTCTGCCCCCTCCTCTCTCTCTCTGAGGCTGTCTCTGCCTCCTCCTCTGTCTCTCTCTGAGGCTGTCTCTGCCTCCTCCTCTGTCTCTCTCTGGGGCTGTCTCGGCCCCCTCCTCTCTCTCTGAGGCTGTCTCCGCCCCTCCTCTCTCTCTCTGAGGCTGTCTCTGCCTCCTCCTCTGTCTCTCTCTGAGGCTGTCTCTGCCTCCTCCTCTCTCTCTCTGAGGCGGTCTCTGCCTCCTCCTCTCTCTCTCTCTCGGAGGCTGTCTCTGCCCCCTCCTCTCTCTCTCTGAGGCTGTCACTGCCTGCTCCTCTGTCTCTGAACCGATAGGGTACCACTAACTGTCGGTCCCTGGGCCACGCCTCCGGTGAACCCCGCTGGACCATTACCCGGTACAGCCGTCCCTGGTCCCAGACCATCCGCTCGCAGTCTGACTCCCTGGGAGGCTGTGCCGCCTGCTCCTTGAGAGATTTCAGGCTAGCATCAGCTTCCAACACTGCCTGAAATCCCTGACTCGATGTGGCGAGAATGGACGACCCTGCCACATCTGCTGTCAGCTCCCCGGGATCTGTCTCCTGGCCGCTGTCTGACTCGGCAGCCACTTGGTCAGAGAGGGGGAAGCCGTCGGACCTCTGCAAGGCTCCTTGGGCTCCGGCTCTCCCACTCCTGGTGACAGCAGCCACGACCGCTGTGCCCATGGGTAGCGCCTGCTTCCCCCTGGCTCCTGACCAAGTCGCCGGATCAGGCAGACTTCCCTGCCCTCCTGACATCCCAGGATTGGGGAACACCTGCCCTGGGGTCTTACCTGGTGGCTCCTCTCCCGGAAGGCCCCCTCCCCCATGGCCTGTTCGTCTTCCTGTAGGGGCCCTAGACTCAGCAGGCTGGATTTACTTAGGGGCCCTACACTGCCCGTAGCAGCCTCTCCCTCCACCTCTAAGCTCTCCCCTACAGTCTCCTCCCCTGTCCTCCCTGTGACCCCTGTGTGTGTGGTGTCAGTGCATGGATTACCCTCAGGTTTCATGACATTCTTGGGGAGCCGAACTTGGGGGTTCAGTGGCCATATACTGAGATACTAGCCGCCCCAAATCGGTCCCAAGTAGTACATTGGCAGGAATATTTGACGTTACTCCCACCTCCCGCATTCCCCTCCCGGCGCCCCAGTCCAAAAACACCTTTGCGACAGGCAGTGCCGGTTCCACGCCTCCAATTCCGGAGACGGAAAGGTTTTCCCCTGTACCAAGTCTTGAGGGGACAGCAGTGCACCTCAGGACATACCAGGGTTCGTTCAGCGCCTGTGTCCCGCAGTCCCATGACCACTGAGCGGCTGATGGTGACAGGTTGGTAATTGTCCAGGGACCTCCCACCACCCCCTCCCACACACAAAACAGTGGACGGTTCCGGGGACAGGGATGGGGCCTTAAGACGCTGGGGACATACAGCCTTGAAGTGTCCCAGCTCGTTGCAGTGATGACAACGTCTGGGTTCTGTGCCTGGCCTAGAGAGGGCAGCAGGGGGATACACCCCTTGCACTCTGGGGGCTAGGGAAACAGGGGCAGGATTGGGATTACCCCCTCTCCAGGTGCTGCTGGCAGGCTTCTTCAGCTCAGGACCCTTCGGTTTCCGGTCACGGAGGAATTGCTGGAGGTCCTCTGGGCAGTTCTACAAGAACTGCTCTGTGATGAACAGTTCCTGGACCTCCTGGCTGGTGGTAAGCACTAGGCCCGAGGTCCAGTGCTCTGCAGCTCTCAGCAACGCCCGCATGTGGTCGATCCAAGTGTCCTTTGGTTGCAGGCTCCAGAACTTCTTGCGGTAGGACTCCGGGGTGAGGTTGTAGTGCTGGATCAGGGCCCGCTTAATACTGCTGTAGTCCTGCTCCGCCCCGGCAGGTAAGTCCCCCAAAACTTCCAGGGACTTACCCCTCAAACGGGGGGTCAGATATCTTGCCCACTGAGCCGGGGCCAGATGGTGGTGAAGGCAGGTCCTTTCAAAGGCCAGCAAGAAGGAATCCAGGTCTCCATCCTTCTCAAGCAGAGCGAAGTCCTCGGCCCGGACTTTGGAAGCTCTGGACTCTGGTGGTGCTGGGGCGTTCAGCGGGAGGCCGTGTTGAGCCATCTCCAGTCGGTGCTGGCGCTCCGCTGCTCTCTCTGCCACTGCTTCACGGCGTTCTGCACGCTCTCGCTCCGCCGCTTCACGGCGCTCTGCAAGCTCGGCCTCCGCAGCTTTCTCTGCAGCTGCCATAAGTCTCATATAGGCGTCTTCATTACCCGCCTCAAGACGTACCACTGCAGCAAGGGCCTTTGATGTGGACAGGCTGGGGCAGGTAGGTGGTGGGTAGTCCCTTGCCGGACTAAGCACGAGTGGCAGGCTCCTTGGGGAGTCCGGGCTGAGCTCCCCCTCGCCTTGAACAGTACAATCCACCACCACCTCATAGACCATAGCACTGGCCTGCGCCCTCACTGCACTCCTGGTGCCATCTGCCATCTTTGGAACCTCTGGTTACTGACACAGCTGTAACCCTGACCTTGCACACAACTTATTATATCTACACTCTGACCATCTAGTCCTGGGCTGACCTTAAGACCCCAGCAGTGAAAGTTACCGCTGGTAGTCTTTAGTGTCTGGGAGCAGGGGTCCCACGCACTCTATTACTCTGATCTCACACGCTGCCACCAGTGTGAAGGTGTTAGTAGTAGTTGAGTTCCCACCGCTGCACAGGGGGAATCTCGAGCCATGTCTGCTGCGGTCTCCCATTCTGCATCGGCCGCAGTGGAGACTGCTCAGCGGAGACGTCGGTCCCAGTGTCTCACTGAATCTGATACTGTGCAAAGGGTTACTGCTGCCTCTCCTGGCTCTTCTATTGTACCCTGCACTGGTCTGCGGCGAGCAGGCTTTTCTGGTACTAAGTCCTGCTTTGCGCACACTGAGCATGCGCAGGGTAAGATCTCTCAGTGGAGATCAAGGGTCACATGCTCAGGTACTGCAGCAACTTCCATTGGTCCTCCAGAAAGGTCCTATACCTGATCAAGTTCTGTGGCAGCCTTCCATTGGTCCTTCTTGGAAGGTCCTGTAGGTGCTACAGCTATAAAAGGTTCTCATGACCGCACAGCCATGCGCTAGTATCAAATATGTTTGAGCTCATCGCCAGTGTGGTCGTGTGTGTGGTCAGGGACCCGGCTGAAATAAGCCCCTAGAATGCTGGCACCTCCGGCGAGGAGTTTTGTGTATGCAGTCAGGGACCCGGCTGAAATAAGCCATTAGAATTCCGGCTCCACAGGAGAGGAGCTGCTTGTTGATTGGACTGCATGACCACTGTCGGCTCTACACAGTAGCTGTGTCCCCTGTGAGCTAAACAGGGCACAGCGTTCTCTTTACTATGGGCTCTGTGAAGTAACAGAGTCCGTTTGTACTAATTTGCTTCGCCGCCTTGCTTAGCAGCTGGTTCTTTCCTGCACGGTGGATCCCGGGTTGCGAACGCACATATCTCAGCTAATAAATATATTCGGTGTGTTCCGCCAACCCTAACAGTATACTAGCACCAGGATCTGGCTAATTAATGGCAGATGAACAGCGATTACAGGGGTACATCCAGCTGCTGGAGGACCGGTTGGCGTCTCTTGAGCGTGCAACCTCGGCGGTGGATGTTACCGCAATAGCTGTTCAGGCTGCTAGCATGGCTGCAGCAGCTTTACCCACTGCCACCTCTGTTCCGACTTTATCTCACCTCCCATTGCCTGAGAAATACTCAGGGGACAGTAAGTCCTGTAGGGGTTTCGTGAGCCAGTGTGGTATACACCTCGATCTCCTGGCTGCACGTTTTCCCACAGAGCGGGCAAAGGTGGGATTCATAATCTCTCTCCTGTCGGACAGAGCTTTGGAGTGGGCTACGCTGCTGTGGGAGCGCAACGATCATTTGGTGCGGAGTGTTCCTCGGTTTCTGGACATTCTGAAACAGGTCTTTGAAGGACCTCAAGTCACCCATGATACAGCGCTCCAACTGCTGGCTTTGACTCAGGGTTCAACCATGGCTAGCCATTTTGCCGTCCACTTCCGGACATTAGCGTCTGAGTTGGAATGGCCAGATAAAACCCTCATTCCTGTATTTTGGAGGGGGCTGGCTGACCAAGTGAAGGACGCTTTGGTCACTAGGGAGATTCCCGCCACACTGGAGGAGCTCAAAGCTGTATCAACTCACATAGACCTTTGTTTTCAAGAGCGAAGTTTGGAGCGAGCCCAGTGTAGGCAGAGGTTTCGGCTGGCTCCCACCTTCGCCAAACCTTTGGAATCTCCAGTCCAGGCATCCAAGTCACATGAGGCCATAGAGGTGACACGAGCGGGGTCCAAGTTCCAGTCCGCTCGTGCACATTTAGGTCTGTCATGTTTGCCGGCAGTCAGGACATCTTGCCTCCAAGTGTCCTCAGCAGTCGGGAAAATGTCAGTGTCTAGTGGCAGTTGGAGGAGGTACACTAGACACGGCGACGTTTGCCTCTAAGTTGTCCTTCAAGGGGACAATTACCATAGGCCTATCCACTCTTATGGTAGAGCTATGCGTGGACTCTGGGGCGGAGGGTAATTTTATGTCATCCGCTTTCGCCCAGCGTCACGCAATACCCCTGGTGATGCTCGCCAAACCAGTAACCGTTCGAGTGGTTAATGGGTCGATACTACCCTCACAGATTACCCACCAAACCATTTCTTTCACTTTTTCTGTGTCTCCATCACATCAGGAGATTATCTCTCTACTAGTCATTCCTGAGGGAATTGATGAGGTCCTGTTGGGGATACCAAGGCTACGCTATCATTCTCCTCATATAGAGTGGTCCTCAGGGAGAATTTTGGGATGGAGTAAAACCTGTGAGAGTAGATGTCAGAGGGAGTGCGTTCAGGTTGCTACAACAGATGTACCCGCAGATCTTTCCTCTCTCCCCAAGCACTATTGGCCCTATGTGGATGTGTTCTCCAAAAGGGCTGCGGAGACCCTTCCGCCTCACCGCCCCTATGACTGTCCTATTGACCTTTTGCCTGGTGCTGAGCCTCCCCGGGGTCGAGTCTATCCATTATCTCTCCCGGAGACGGAGGCAATGTCTCAGTACATCCAAGAGAATCTGGCAAGAGGATTCATTAGGAAGTCAGTGTCACCTGCAGGGGCTGGGTTCTTCTTTGTGCAGAAGAAGAGTGGAGACTTACGTCCATGCATAGACTACAGGGGTCTTAATGCCATCACCGTTAAGAACAAGTATCCACTACCCCTGATATCTGAGCTTTTTGATAGGCTACGGGGAGCAAGGGTATTTACAAAATTAGATCTGCGGGGTGCTTACAACCTGATTCGCATCCGTGAGGGGGATGAATGGAAGACGGCTTTTAACACCAGGGATGGGCACTATGAATATCTAGTGATGCCCTTCGGGCTCTGTAATGCCCCAGCCATTTTCCAAGACTTTGTGAACGACATCTTCCGGGATATGCTCACCACCTCGGTTGTAGTCTATCTGGATGATATTCTCATCTACTCTCCAGATATTGACTCCCATCGGAGAGATGTTCGCAAAGTCTTCGACCTCTTACGGGCAAACTCCCTCTACGCCAAGTTGGAGAAGTGTGTGTTTGAGCAGGAGTCCTTGCCTTTCCTTGGTTATATCATCTCTGCCCAGGGTTTGGCTATGGATCCTGCCAAGCTACAGGCTGTGATGGACTGGCAGGAACCCCATTCACTTAAAGCGGTGCAGCGCTTTATGGGGTTCATTAAATACTATCGTCAGTTCATCCCACACTTCTCAACTTTGGTAGCTCCCTTTGTTGCCCTCACCATGAAGGGAGCAAATCCCAAGTTGTGGTTGGAGGATGTCTCCTCTCGGTTAATTCACACTTCGTTAGCGCTCCCATTCTACATCGCCCCGATGTAGATAAGCCATTTATCATGGAGGTGGATGCCTCATCCGTTGGTGCTGGAGCAGTCTTTTTCCAAAAGGATGCCCAAGGTCGGAAGCATCCTTGCTTCTTCTTCTCCAAGACCTTCACATCGGCGGAGAGGAATTATTCCATTGGGGACAGGGAGTTGCTAGCCATGAAGTTGGCTTTCTCAGAGTGGAGACACCTCTTGGAGGGAGCTCGCTTTCCCTTCCAGGGTTTTAACTGACCACAAGAACTTGGTATATCTACAGACAGCCCAGCGACTGAATTCTCGCCAGGCTAGATGGTCCCTGTTCTTCTCCCGGTTTCATTTTACTCTTCATTTTCTCTCCGGGAGAAGAACATTCGCGCTGACGCTCTCTCCCGTTCCGTAGTGTCATCTGAGGAGGAGGAGCCTTGGCTTATTGTCCCTTCTGAGAGCCTGAGAACTGTAGCTCCGGTTTCGCTAGACTCTGTGCCCCCGGGCAAGACTTTCGTGCCAGCGAATTTGCAACCAGAGGTTCTCGCTTGGGCTCACTCGTCCAGAGTGGGTGGGCATTTTGGGACCAAAAGGACATCTGAGATTTGGCGACAACGTACTGGTGGCCACATATGGCCCGTGATGTCGAGGACTATATTCGGGCATGCGTTTCCTGCACCCAGAATCGGTCTCCTCGGCAACGGTCTGCTGGGTTGCTTTACCCCCTACCGGTGACAGACAGGCCCTGGGAAATGGTTGGGATGGACTTCGTGGTGGGCTTACCCAAGTCTCGTAGCTGCACCGTTATCTGGGTTGTCACCGATCATTTCTTTAAAATGGTGCACTTGTTGCCGCTTCCACGGTTACCTTCTGCACGGGCCTTGGCGGCGTTGTTCATAAAGCATATCTTCCATTTACATGGAATGCCTGATAAAATTGTCAGCGACCAGGGTCCCCAGTTCACATCTCGGTTTTGGAGAGAGCTCTGCCGTTTACTCAGCATAGAGTTGAATCTCTCCTCTGCATACCATCCCGAGACGAATGGGTTGGTAGAGAGGACCAACCAGACTCTGGTGACATACTTGCGGCATTTTGTCTCTGCTAGGCAGGATGACTGGGCATCTTTGCTACCTTGGGCGGAATTTGCCTTGAACAACGCCGTGCCCGATTGCACTGGGCAGACTCCTTTTCTCCTTAATTACGGCCAGCATCCGCGTGTCCCTGTGCCCATGCCCGTGTCATCCACCGATTCTAGGGAGGCAGACTGGGTGGTGGAGGCACGTGACATTTGGGACCACACACAGGTTGCCATCCGGGCCTCCACGGAGAGAATGAGGGTTTCTGCTGATACACACCGGCGCCCCGCTCCGACCTCTGCTCCTGGTGACTTAGTGTGGCTCTCCGCCCATAACATCAGGCTGCGAGTTGAGTTCACTAAGTTTGCGCCTCGCTACATTGGCCCGTTCAAGGTTCTGGAACAGGTCAACCCTGTGGTTTACCGTTCGGCTATTCCTCCACACCTTGGTATTACCGACACTTTTCACGTTGCCCTCTTAAAGCCCGTTCATTTGTCACAGTTTTCTGAGTCATCTGCCGGGACATCGGGTTCATCCACGGATAAGTTTGAGGTGAATGCTATCGTGGGGTGCAAGGTGGTACGTGGGAAGAAATTTTATCTGGTGGACTGGAAGGGTCACGGTCCAGAAGATAGAACCTGGGAACCTGTGGAGCACATTCGGGCTCCGCTGCTCATTGCAGCTTTTGAGCGTAGCGAGGCTCAAGGAGGGGGGCCCTAGGAGGGGGGGTAATTTTAGGAGTCGAGTTCCCACCGCTGCACAGGGGGAATCTTGAGCCATGTCTGCTGCAGTCTCCCATTCTGCTTCGGCCGCAGTGGAGCCTGCTCAGTGGAGACGTCGGTCCCAGCGTCCCACTGAATCTGATATAGTGCAAAGGGTTACTGCTGCCTCTCCAGGCTCTACTATTGTACCCTGCACTGGTCTGCGGCGAGTAGGCTTTTCTGGGACTAAGTCCTGCTTTGCACACACTGAGCATGCCCAGGGTAAGATCTCTCAGTGGAGATCAAGGGTCACATGCTCAGGTACTGCAGCAACTTCCATTGGTCCTCCAGGAAGGTCCTATACCTGATCAAGTTCTGTGGCAGCCTTCCGTTGGTCCTTCTTGGAAGGTCCTGTAGGTGCTACAGCTATAAAAGGTTCTCATGACCGCATGGCCATGCGCTAGTATCAAATATGTTCGAGCTCAGAGCCAGTGTGGTCAGGGACCCGGCTTAAATAAGCCCCTAGAATGCTGGCACCTCCGGCGAGGAGTTTTGTGTATGCAGTCAGGGACCCAGCTGAAATAAGCCATGAGAATTCCAGCTCCACCGGAGAGGAGCTGCGTGATGGTTGGACTGTATGACCACTGTCGGCTCTACAGAGTAGCTGTGTCCCCTGTGAGCTAAACAGGGCACAGCGTTCTCTTTACTACGGGCTCTGTGAAGTAACAGAGTCCATTTGTACTAATTTGTACTAATTTACCAGGTTGAAGGTCGCTTGGTCCGCAGGTCCGAGACTTAGTTGCCGGGCAGCCTCCAGAAAGCGTGTGCTTGCTCCCCTTCTGGCTGGCATACCCTGTTCCTTAGTTTATCATCATCTTCTTCTGTTCAGTCTGTGTGTCTCTCCAAGTGTCCTCAACTCTTAAATCTTCCATGTCCATCCTCCCCTAAAACTGGGTGGACTAGCATTCTAATCTCCACCCCTCTGCCTCCCTGCAAGATTTATTCCAATATCTAATAAATGGGATAATTGCTCTCAGGGTGGTCGGATCAGTACACAGGCAGTACCAGCGCACAAGGTTTGTTCTGCCGGTCCCCCAGGGACCAACCCCGGACCCATTCGGTCGCTGTGGGAGGCTGATCTCCATATCTCAGGTTTCAGAACTCCCATGGACCCGGGAGTTGCACGGTCAGATGCGCAATTTCTTTAGGGCGATGAGGATATTTTTTATGAGACTGTAGCTTGGACGATGCGTCCATAATTCATGATTCCATGTTGGAGATGCTTCGACTGGGAGGCCATAATAGACGTGTATCCTGTGGCCACTTGACATGCGTGCTTTAATTAAGGCCCCAGGCACATCTCTCTCCCCTGCTGGGGTGGCTTCCTCATTGAGCTTTGAAGTACCTTCTGCCTGCTACACTAAGCTTAATCCCATTACTATGATAAAACGAACTTTATTCATGAGAAAAGGTGGGGGCCAGGAGCGCTCCTTTCTGCAGACCTGTGACCGGGAGACAAAATGGAGTCACACCAATCTTTGTTCGTATGCCCGTATCCAAGATGGCAACTGCTCCCTCATCACACTGGTCATGCAGCGATTTGGTCTATCGGGGGTTACTGCAGGTTGTAGGCTTGTCGAAAGAAGTAGGCTTGGCAGAAGAGGTAGGTCTTCAGGTTCTTTTTGAAGGTTTCCACGGTAGATGAGACTCGGGAGAAATTTTGTATGCGATTGTGGGAAGAGGAGATAAGATGGGAGTATAGAATGAGATCTTGTGAGGATCAGAGGTTGTGTGCAGGTAAGTGCCGAGAGACGAGGTCACAGATGTATGGAGGACACAGATTGCGGATGGCTTTGTATGTCATGGTTAGGATTTTGAACTGGAGTCGTTGGGTAATGGGGAGCCAGTTGTGATGCTGCTGCGGTGCAGTATAGCGCAACCTCCAGCAGAGGGAGCTTGAGAGGGAAGTGAGACTGCGTAGACAGAGAAGCACCACAGAGCAGCAGCACAGGTGCCACCAAGTGACTAGAGAGTGGTCAGACAAGCCGAGTTAATAACAGAGGCAGAAGTACTAAAGGGATAAGAAGTACACATGGTCCGGAACAAGCCAGGAGGTTCAGCAACAGTCAGGAGCGGATAAGACAAAGTCAGAAGGCAGAAGCAAGTCCGAATACAAGCCAAGTCAGAAACCAGAAAATCAAACCGACAAACAGGGAGACGCTGGGAAAAGGGCAGACAGAGGGAGTCAACAGACACGGGGCAATTCAGGGATCACAGCAGGACAAATCAAGGGCTACCAGAGTCCAGTTCACATGCCAAAGGCAGAACTATAGCTGACACTGCCAGCAGGATGCATAGGAGCTAAATAGCAAACCTGAACCCAGAATGAGGCAGAGCAAAGTTAACTCTTGATATGATCTGCCCGGAAAAAGGGCAGACAGGATTAAACCCTGGAATGGATCATGACACCAGTGCAGAGATTGACAGAGGGGAGAGGCTGAGAACTAGCGGAGGAACAGGTGGATTAGTCAGACAGCAGAGTTTAGAATAGATTGGAGGGGTGCAAGAGTGTTGGAGGGGAGGACACTGAGCAGGAGGTTGCAGTAGTGAAGGTGCGAGATGATGAGGGCATGGACCAGATTCTTGGTTTAGGAATGTACGGATCCAGGAAATATTTTTGAGTTGAAGTCGGCATGAAGTGGAAAGGGCTTGGATATGTGGTTTGAAGGAGAGATCAGTGTCAAGGATTGCCCCGAGGCAGCGAGCTTGTGGGACTGGGGAGAGTGAGCAGCCATTTACTTTAATGATAGGTCTGTTGGGGGAGTCAAGTGAGATGGGGGAAAGATGATGAATTCTGTTTTGTCCATAATAAGTTTTAGAAATCTAGCGGAGAAGAAGGATAAAATAGCAGGCAGACATTGTGGGATTCTGGTTAGTAGGGTGGTGATATCTGGTCCAGAGATGTAGATCTGTCTGTCGTCCGCATAGAGATGATACCGAAAGCTAAGGGACTCTATGAGCTGTCCCAGGCCAAAGGTATAGATGGAGAAGAGCAGAGGCCCTTGGACTATACCTTGTGGGACTCCCAACAGATAGGGGGCTAGGTGAGGAGGTGGTGTGAGTGGGAAACGCTGAATGTCTGGTCTGTTAGGTACGACAAAATCCAACATAGGGCCAAGTCAGTGATGCCAAGAGTTGAGAGAGTCTGTAATAGTAGGGAATGGTCCACTGTGTCAAAGGCAGAGGACAGGTCTAGGAGCAGGAGGACACAGTAGTGTCACTTTTCTTTGGCAGTTAATAGGTCATTGGTGGCTTTAGTTAGGGCAGTTTCAGTGGAGAGATGCGGCCGGAAGCCAGATTGAAAGCGGTCGGAGAGTGAGAAGGAAGAGAGGTGGGAGGACAGTTCAAGATGGTCGTGTTGTTCCAGTAGTTTTGAGGCATAGGGGAGAAGTGATATGGGGTGAATGCTAGATGCAGAGGATGAGTCAAGAGAGGGCTTTTTGAGGATAGGTGTGATTGAAGCATGTATAAAGCTCTGGGAGTTGTCGACCAAAACTGTCTCTGATGCTATCGATCTTCTGCTTGAAAAATGAGGCAAAGTCTTCAGCCGTGATGAGTGGAGAGGGAGGAGGTGCCGGGGGACGGAGGAGAGAATTGAAAGTGTTGAATATACTGTATATATATATATATATATATATATATATATACACATCTTTTTTTTTCTTATTGTTTTGCTCACATGTTGCTTAGAAATAAAAATGATGCCAGTTATTCTAAGAATGGATACAGAGGGCACTTTTTTATGCGGAGATATAAATAATTTCTTTGATTTGTGAAACTTGGTTGCCAGAGGCTTTGCTTAATTTGCGTCATTAATTAAACTCACTCTATTCTTAGACGCATGATATTATTTGTGTGACTGTACTGCTGTAAACTGTCCCACTGCCAGGCTTCTCGCATTTAATGAGAAGCAATGTATCTGGGCAACAACATATTATTGTCAGAGAAGGGCTGTACATCCAGAGTAACTGCAATCTAGAATAATCCAGCCCTAGGAGACTGGCTCTGTTCAGGATCATTACTAATTTTCTGTACCCTTGAAAGCACAGAGTCAATCCTTTATTTAGACTGCGCTGTGTGGGTGGAAGCTCTGTTCAATAGTATATTCATTTATGTTGGCAATGATTACCTTCTACAAGATTTTCATTTTGACGAGACGCTCGGAGTCAACTCTCGTCAAGGCAACTGGAGCAAATTGTTCCAAAAATGTTCTTTTTTATCAATAGGTTATCACACTTAAAGTGAACCTGTCAGCAAACGACATTGGCATGGCATTGCCATGTTGGCGTTGTTACACGGATTAAAATGATACCTTAGGTGAAGAAATCCGTCTTGTGGTTCTTATGCAATCAGTGTTAGACGTTTTCAGATAATGAGATGTTCGTGCTCTTGGGTTGGACTGTAGGCAGAGTCTTTTCTTCCTGCTCTAGACCAGAGAAACCAAGGAAATACCTGTCCACAGGCCACCTATCAGGATCCTGTCAGCACCACCGCGCTGCCACGGCTGAGCAGGGTGACTCACCCACACTGCGAGAGAGCTCGGGGTTAGATGCCACGGGGAAAGCTCAGGCAGATGGGACCTGAGCAGCGTGCTGAAGATAGCAGAAAACAGAAGGACCTACGATCATGTGACCACAGGAGAAGGGCCTTAGCGTCCTGCTACTGGAGATAAGTGCAGGATTCTACAGGCATCCTGAAGTAGAGGAGAGGAAAACTCAAGTCGTACAAATGGGGGTCATACACGGAGAGGGCAGCGCGGTACAGAAGGGGCCAGCAGAGAATAGTCAGAATGTAGGCAAGGAGTCATACACAGAGAAAGCAGCACAGTACAAAAGGGACAGACAGAACTCTAAGCGGGGACAGAACCAGATCAGAACAAGACAAGCATAAAGTAGCACAGGCACAAAGCACAGGCACAACAGGGTCACACACACTCGGCTGAGGGTCAGAGTATAAGCGACAGGGAATGGCCCCACAATGAGGCTATAAGAAGCCTCCCAGAATCCCAGAGTGAGGCCATCCAGGTTAACCTTAAAACCACCTAATCCCAAAAACTCAGCAGAGCATGACACTACCCCGAAGCATAAAGATGTTCCTCATCATAGAGACAGAGAGACAGACAGTTTGTGCTTCGGTGCGGCATGTGGGCAGGTTTTTCCTTGGTTTCTCTGGCCTAGAGCACCAAGATAAGATTCTACCTACAGTTCCGCCCCAGAGCATGAACATATCATTAACGGAAAACTTCTAACACTGATTGCATAAGAACTACAAGACTGATTTCTTCACCTCAGATATCATTTTAATCCGTGTAACAACACCAACATGACATTGTCTGTAGTCTACTAGGCAAAATCCTGTTGACAGATTCACTTTAAAGGTGTTGAGTGTGCAGTTAAGAAAAGTGGCTGCCATGGTACAATTCCCCACTCAGAACTCTCCTCTATAAAATAGCAGTCAACATTTCCCTCTCTCCCTAGTGGAGAAGGACCAACAAACCTTTACGTGATGGAGATGTATTTTATGGTTGTCTTACAACTTAAAAATATTGCACGCTCAGCTAAGCATATATGTTCTCAGTCGGAAGAAAGAGCATAAGCCACATCCAGACACTTTTCATGGAGCCTCTCCTGTGAGACAGACCCAACATGCCCAATTCTTCCCTCTACTCCCGGCATCTACAGTCAGTACATACTCATACAAATTAGATGGTCAGCCAATCTTACCGAAATAGGTTGGTTCAGGCCAACATTCATGTAAAATTAAATATGAGGAGAACTTGAGTCATAATGTATCTCAAAATATAAATATTTTATTAAGGGTAGATATTTACTACAGACTAAATACAAATACATACAATAGAATATGAGAAAATAGTGTGATCCCCAAAAAAGAGTAGTAACAGTCACAGGGTGGATCAGGACAACATATTATGCTAAATAATTGCATATACATGTAGAAAGCAATGCACATAAGCAATGTAACTTAAACAGGTAGGACAATCAGTTAGTCACTTGTTTGTACCAAGACTAATCAGTTCCACCTATAACTATCACCATGTTTAATGCTAGCATGCATTGCTAAAAAAAAATTACAATACATCAGACATAAGTAGCATAAGATATGCATCAATAAATCAAGGGTTAATTACCCATATTGTGTCACCTCTTGTCCACGATGTGACCGCAAACCCGACGTACGTTTCGCGAGTATAAAGACTCGCTTCCTTGAGTATTTATACTCGGGAAACGTACGTCGGGTTTGCGGTCACATCGTGGACAAGAGGAGACACAATATGGGTAATATAGACCTAGAGCTCTGCATTTGATCATGTACACTTTTAATGTAGATGTGAAAATGCATCGCACATGGATGTCATATTGATGTACAAAAAGAGACACAGATGGCACACGGATAAAAATTAGTTGAAAATCTGTCAACAGTACAGGAGAAACGCATATGATGGGAGTTTTCATGTTACTACCAAACATCACTGGAATAAGAAAATATATAGGAGATTATTAAAGGGAACCTATCCTTTGATTAATTCTGTCCAAATAATGTGCAGCATCAATCAGAGCTTGGCTGCATAATTGCAGTGAGATACTGTATGTTTTTCTCTGAAACGTCTCAGAGAAAACAAATTGGAAGAGCCGGTTTCTCCCACACCTCTCCAGTTGATTGACATGTATCGCTTTATATACACACATGAGATACCTATCAATCAATTAGAATGTTGCGGGAAGAATCCAGTAGTAAACCACACCAGACTAGTCACATCTCTCCCTATGTGTCACGGGTTTACCGCAATAGAGAGGAGCCAGAAGACCGCAGCATCTGATTTGTCCTACTCCTGCACTGATTAAAAGCACTTCACCTTGTGTAAATCTCTTTTGGCAGTGCATGGGTTAATCTTTTCAGTTGAGAGCTCCTGGAGAGTTTAGGCTCTTGGCTGTTCACTGTTAGCCACTCCTATCTCCTATATAAACTGGGCCCTGGATAGCACTCATTGTCAGAGAGTAGCTTATGCTGCATGGCTGGAGGTTGTTGTTGGTGGTTATTAGAGTAGGAAGTTGGTGGATTTATCTGTGACTGTTACTAGGTTTTGAGTGTGAGATAATTCCCTTTCTTCTCCTACTTTGGTTAAACACCATCCATTGGGGGAACGGTAGAGAATGAGGGTGGATTCAGGAGCTAAGGCAAGGTATGTGGTCCAGGCATCTTCACCATCAGAAGTAATCCATGAAACAGGGCAAGCTAGGATGCCCCTAGCGTTAGAGATAGGGAAGGAACCCCTGGTTATTATTATTATTTATTGTTATAGCGCCATTTATTCCAATTCCATTATTATTTATGGTTCCAGGACACCCAACAACAAAGTCGTGACACTATGAATCACAGTCGGTTCTCCAAGCTATACTTTCTCTGAAATGCTCCAGTGATTCAGAAAAAAGCATACTTGGCTGCAATCAGACTCCGAATCATGCTGCCCAAGATTTGGTCAGCATAATTAGAGTGACAAGTTCCCTTTGTCTGGTCTATAAGCAACCACAGCAATGGGTATTGATTTTCAATTTCTCATATGTAATTGAAGAAGCAGGACCTGATTAGTTACTGGAGATTAAACTGTATTTACATGCTGCTGTCATGGCTGAAAGTGTTGGCACCCTGGAAATTGTTCCAAAAAAGTAAGTATTTCTCCCAGAAAATATACATGCTTTGTTATACACACAAAAAAAAGGAAAATTGGACATCATTTCACACAAAACCCCCAAAATAGGCTGGACAAAATTGTTGGCACCCTCATCTTAATATTTGGTTGGACACTCTTTGAAATAAATAACTGCAATCTCTTCCTATAACCATCAACAAGTTTCCCACACCTCTCAAATGGAATTTTGGACCACTCTTCTTTTGCAAACTACTCCAGGTCTCTCAAAATAGAAGTGTGCCTTCTCCCAACAGCAATTTTAGGATTTCTCCACAGGTGTTCAATGGGATTTAAATCCAGACTCATTGGTGGCAACTTCGCAACTCTCCGGCACTTTGTTTCCATCCAGTTCTGGGTGCTTCTTGAAGTATGTTTGGGGTCATTGTCTTGCTGGAAGGCCCATGACCTGTGACCCAAACCCAGCTTTCTGATACTGGCACTACATTGTGATGCAAAATCCTTTGGTAATCTTCAGATTTCGTGATGCCTTGCACACAGTCAAGGCACCCAATGCAGGAGAAAGCAAAATAAGCCCAATCTTTGAACCTCCACTATATTTGACTGTAAGTATAGTGTTCTTTTCTTTGCAGACCTCATTCCGTTTTTTTTTAAACAGTAGAATGATGTGCTTTACCAAAAAAGATCCATCTTGGTCTCATCTGTCCACAAGATGCTTTCTCTAAAGGAGTTTGGTTTACTAATGCACATTTTGGCAAACTGCAATCTAGCTTTATTATGTCTCTGTGTCAGCAGTGGAGTCCTCCTAGGTCTCCTGCCATAGCGTTTAATTTTAGTCAAATGTTGTCAGATAATTCACACCAAAACTGATGCACTCTGAGCCTGCAGGACAGCTTGAATTTCTTTGGAACTAGATTGGGGCTGCTTATCCACCATCCGGACTATCCTGCATTGCAACCTTCATTAATTTTTCTCTGCCATCCTTGTCCAGGGAGATTAGCTGCAGTGCCATGGGTTGTAAGCTTATTGATTATGTTGTGCACTGTGGATCAAGATCTCTGAAAATGGACTTGAGATTGTTGATATTTTTCAACAATTTTGGTTGTCAAGTCTTCAGAAGGTTGTCTTCTCCTCTTTCTGTTCTCAATGCTTAGTGTGGCACACACAGACACACATTGCAACTTCTCCCCTTTTTTATCTGGTTTCTGGTGTGATTTTCATATTACTCGCACCTGTCATTTGCCACAGGTGAGTTTGAATAAGTATCACATGCTTGAAAAAAAGTTGTTTACCCACAATTTTGTAGAGGTGCCAATTGTTTTGTCTAGACCACGTTTTTATTTTTTGTGAAATGATTTTCAACTTGCCTTTTTTTCCTCTGTTTTTTTGTGTTCCAATACACACAAAGGAAATAAACTTGTATATAACATATGTAATTGCAATAATTTTCTTGGAGAAAGAATTACTTCTCTGGAATAATTTGTAGGGTGCTAACACTTTTGGCCATGATTGAATGTCTATGTACACAGTTAAAACTACTCTCAAGTTCTTTAAAAGTACCACCCTAGCGTTGTTTTTTATTTTACTGCTGGAGTGGTGCTCCAAATGTAAGTCCTCTGCCTCACTTTCATACTCACCTTCCTGCATCTGCCCTTCTATTGGCACTGCTCTGGTTCGTCTCATGCAGTTTGTGACCTGCCGGCTGCTTCAGTGTTTGCTGGAGCAAACCAGAGGTCACTAAACAATGTAAGTCTATGAGAGTGTTGTTTTGGCCTCGTTCTGGCTCTCATAGACTTACATTGAGAGCTTGTGACGTAGTTTCTGATTACCGGCAAGTCAGAAGCTACTGTCACAAGATGGTGCCGTGAGACTGGAGTGGCACCAAAAAATGGGGAAGATGCCAGAACGTGAGTATAAGATAGGGGGTGGGGGCTTAGATTTAAAGCACCACCCCAGAGGTGAAAAAAGAAAATGCTGGAGTGGTGCTTTAAAGTGGTTGTCTGCTCCTAGAAATGTTTTTCTTACAAGCTCCATTAGTAGTTAAAGGGACACTGTCACCTGAATTTGGAGTGAACAATCTTCAGCCATGGAGGCGGGATTTTTGGGTGTTTGATTCACCCTTTCCTTACCCGCTGGCTGCATGCTGGCTGCAATATTGGATTGAAGTTCATTCTCTGTCCTCCGTAGTACATGCCTGCACAAGGCAAACATTGGGAGCAGTGGCTACATACAATAGACCATGCTGATCGGTTAGTAAACATACACGTGACAAGGATGTACAATTGTGTTCAAAAGTTTATATACCCGGCAGAATTTTTGCTTTCTTGGCTTTTTTTCAGAGAATTTGAATGATAACACCAAAACTTTTTCTCCACTCATGGTTAGTGGTTGGGTGAAGCAATTTATTGTCAAACTACTGTGTTTTCTCTTTTTAAATCATAATGACAACCCAAAACATCCAAATGACCTTGACCAAAAATTCACATACCCCATTTCCTAATACTGTGTATTGCCCCCGCTAACATCAGTGACAGCTTGAAGTCTTTTGTGATAGTTGTGGATGAGGTTCTTTACTTTCTCGATGGTAAAACTGCCCACTGTTCTTGGTAAAAAGCCTCCAGTACCTGTAAATTCCTGGGCTGTCTAGCATGAATTAACATTATAGGCCTTGCTGACCTCTCTCCAAATGTAACATTTATGGTTGTGGCTAAAAATTTCCGTTTTGAACTCATCACTCCAAATTACCTTGTTCCAGAAGTTTTGAGGCATGTCTCTGTGCTGTTTTGCATATTGTAGGCAAGATACTTTGTGGCATTTGCACAGTAATGGCTTTCTTCTGACGACTCGACTATACAGCCCATTTTTCGTACAGTGCCTCCTTATTGTGCTTCTTGAAACAGCCACACCACTAGTTTTCAGAGAGTCCTGTATTTCAGCTGATGTTATTTGTGGGTTTTTCTTTGCATCCCGAACAATTTTCTACAGTTCAACTACCTTTTCCCGTAGATCCGTTGACAATTGTTTTGCTTTCCCTATGACTTACAATCCAGAAACGTCAGTGGCTGGATGAAAGACGCATGAGTCTGTCTGGATCCCAGAAACTCACTCAGCTTTTATGCACACACACTGATTACAATACAAAAAGGCATCTTACCCAAATTTGTAAGAGGGCGATAGAGTGGTCACAAGAATAAGTATTATTAGCCCCAGGCCTGATACTACTAGTATTAAGAAAAGTTTTTAAGTAAAACTTTTCTGAAATGGGATAACTTGTTTAATTGGTGAAACTAAGGTAATTTTTAAAAATTATCTCCATTCTCAAGAACAGTGGGCTTTTTATTGTTTACTGCTCCTTAGGGCTCATGCAGATCTTGGTGGAATTCGATCCGATCTTGGACCACAATGCAAGGACTGGCCGCGGGTCTCCTAATCTGAATGTGACAGCCTCATAGAAATATATTAAACTGTCATGCTCTAGTTAGGAGATCCACAGTCGATTGCATTAGCCCATATCTAGGTTGCAGTCTAGTAGCAGAGACACAAGCTGATAGACTGCTATGAAGCTGTCAAGATGATTGCACTCCTTCGATGCTACAGAAACAAAGCTACTTCTGTTTACAGAATTGGAGAGTCCACAGATTGGGCCAGCAGCACTGTCCCCAGTCTTCTGGATGCCGGAAGATTTGGGAGTGATGCGCTCTTGAAGAGCAAGAAGAGAAAACTCTTTTATGATGCCCATACATCTTACATTAGTCCTTTAGCTCTTGGCCAAATGCTCCGGCTAATATGGTAGAGGGGAGTAAGTGAATTTTAGACATGACTGGTGGCAATGTATCTCTCCTTGGAACGTTCTTGTTTCCACTGATATCATCGGTGTGGAGGACCTCATACACCAAATCACACACCAAATTGTCATACGCCAGTCCTAATCTGATGTTCACCGGAGTTAGATGTGCCAAATTTAAAAGGCACGTCCATGACTTCCAGTCCTGAACACTGGTATGGTGGGAGTTTCTTTATTTTATAGAGATCAGTTCCCAGTGGCTAGTTTTGAAAACACAGTGGAAGACCACCAGTACAAGGTAAGTAGAACACGTTTGCAGTTTTATATTAGTGCCATATTAGCTTTGCACAAGAATATGGGTTCTGCAAACTGAAAATCCATCTCCTGCTCTACATAAGATGTTTGATTTGTGATCTTATTGCAATGCTAGACAGATCACAAACAAGGCTCCAATACTACATCCCATCCTACAGCCATTATACATGGAGTGCAGATAGGTTTTAGAGACATGAGAAAATCACAAACATCAAAACTAAAATAGAAATATAGGCAATGAAGCAAATGAATCGCCAATCGATGGACAACTTGAGTAATGAGACCTTAGACACGTACTGTCATAAGGTACAGCTGTCACTTTAAAGTTGCCGTGTTATTCCGGTGTGTGACAGATGAGAATCCCGTCGTACCTGCCCGGTTTTGTGCTGCAGTGATTGAAGCTGACAGCTCCAGATCCAATCTCGCTGGGAGAATATTAGCTTTGTGCAGAGGAGGATTCTTCATTATATTAGTCTCTTCTATCGTATTTCTGGAATGTGTAATATAAAGGTGCTTGGGTTTTCTATTTAGTTAATTGCTTTGAATGACAATATCAATAACAGAGACATGCAAATTGATTCCTGTTCCAAGCTACATATCTGATTTTGCCAAAATCTTGCATATAAATATATAAAACGTTGTATTATAGTGTATAATGGGGGAAATGCATCATTCTCACGTCACGTTCTCACATCAAAGCAACCTGCTCCCTTTTCCTTTCTGAAAGTTCTATTGGTGCACAAAAATCCTCATCAATATCATACAAAAGTTAAAGGGTGCACTCCAGCTGTATATCGTATAAGACAAGGGTGCAGAGCCTAGTCCAATAACTATAATAACCACAAAAAAGACAGAAAGAATGGACTAAAATAGACTCGCACAACCCCAAAATATAGAAAAGTAATAATGAACACGTTTATTAAACACCACAACATGAAATATAAAATCACTTAAAATCACAGCAAATGTGTACAAAACACCCCCATAACAGTAGAATGTCAATAGAAAATATACATATATACATATATGAAATAACACTCATAACCGGACAAATGGTAATATACAGTATAGCGAGCTAATGCTCATGAGAGTCACCACCAGAGGCCCATAGAATGCATATATATAATAATATTAGGTCCCTGTATGCATATAATTATGTTAGGTCCCTGCATAGAAATAGAGTGACTCCAACCTAGACCTGCATACATAGTCCACAGGTCCTAAAAATATCTGCTATACGTATGGAAAGAAGACCTAAAAAAAACTCCCATGAGAGAAAAGCAAACGGCATCACGCCGAAAATACTCAGCTGCATCTGAGGTGGTGAAGTGGCACTTCCCCTGACGAAGCCGCTGCGGCGGCGATACGCGTGGGGTCTTGTCTTTACACCCCCTCTTTCTTTGACACTTGCCGGCTACGTGGGATGTGCGAGCTATCTATAGCTTAGCAGTTTTCTACTCCCAGCTTCACCACCTCAACCTAGGTTGGAGTCATTCTATTTCTATGCAGGGACCTAACATAATTATATGCATACAGGGACCTAATATTATTATATATATGCATTCTATGGGCCTCTGGTGGTGACTCTCATGAGCATTAGCTCGCTATACTGTATATTACCATTTGTCCGGTTATGAGTGTTATTTCATATATGTATATATGTATATTTTCTATTGACATTCTACTGTTATGGGGGTGTTTTGTACACATTTGCTGTGATTTTAAGTGATTTTATATTTCATGTTGTGGTGTTTAATAAACGTGTTCATTATTACTTTTCTATATTTTGGGGTTGTGCGAGCCTATTTTAGTCCATTCTTTCTGTCTTTTTTGTGGCAAAAATCCTCATCACTCACCCCCAAAAAAGAGCATAATAATTAGTTATAGACAGGGTGGAGGGGGACGAGGGGGATGCAGCTGCAACAGAATTTCTTTACCATTTTCAGATTTCAGTTTGGGGTCAGTGAACAGGAATATTACAGGCTAAAAAAAGAAATAAAGACCCAGGCCCCATATCATCAAGAGCAGCATTGTTCACCCTAGTCTTGATGAAGGGGGAATGTTACAATCAGATGCACTGGATTCATTATGAGATGAGTACCCCTTAATGAATCAGGCATGTCTTAAAAGTGGCGTGCGCCGTGTCACAAATCTTACTCCAGCTAAGGACTGGAGTAAGATTTCTGGCATGAAGCATGCCACAGCTTGTCATGAATTAAAACGCATAAAAAGAGAAAAAAATGCAGCACTCACCCAAATCTTCCAAAAATCAGTCTGTCTCGTCTCCATTCACTCCCGCTCCCCTCCGCAGTGTTGTCTATGCCACGCCACGTCCGACATGGCTTGTAATGCCTAAATAAAGTTCTTCTGATTTTTGGAAGATTTGGGTGAGTGCTGCATTTTTTTCTCTTTTTATGCATTTGGATCACTATCTATGTATGCATAGCACCGCCTCAGCTTCATTGGGAACGGAATCCGCCTAGCCATTTGGAGATCACACTTACAATTGTTCTGAGGAATAGCAGCTTGTTCAGTGCCGGGCATACCTGCATTTTGTGCATTTCTTTTTTGAATTGGAGTTGCTTGTCATGAATTAGATGAGTTGGTGTCACCACGCCCTGTTCTGGCCCATCCCATTATACCTGTTTCGGCTAAGCTGGTCGAAACTGTTATGAAAAGATGCACCATTTTTATGCAACTCCATGTTGTGCAAATATTTTGCAGCTTTTTAAAGTGTTTTACTCCAGTTTATTGGCGTAGAAGCTTTGATGAATTGGGGCCCTAGTCCCTGGAAAGAGTTGCATACAATAGTATTCAATCTCACTGCTTTGTGAGCTAAACAGCTGATACTTTTCACTTCCAATGATACATTGCAGCAAACCCTCAGTACAGAAGATCTGTGCTTTTAGGTCACAGATTATTGAATAGACTGGATAGTTACAATCCAGCAAACTCTCAATTGTGAGAGGCTTTAGATCGGTACAGTGTTACCCATTCATTGACTGCACAGTGTTAAAAAATGTAACACAAAATTGCATATCATTTAACTATACAACATCATTTAGTGGGTTTTCCAGAAAAAAAAATAATGATGTCCTGTCTTCAAGGTAGAGGTCTATATACATATCTAGTGCTCTAAAGCAAAGGTATAAATTGGTGTCTTCTGCCATGGGCCTATTGGGTTCCTGCAATCTCATGACATGGTTCAATGTGACTTGCAGTGGATTGCCCTATTAAACCACTTAAATGCCATCGTCATCAGCAACCAAAGTATCTAAGGTGTAAAGTTCTCCAGTATATATCGTGGATGTCTGGAGAAGTAGAAGGACATCAGGGAGGAGACAGGGCAGTTTGACACTGGCTTCAGTGGCGAGCAAAGACAGAAGTTGGCCCCTGCGCAAGAACAATATATGGGGCCTTTGCGGTGCAATAATACCGGGACAGAGCAGAGTATGCACTCAAAGAAGAGCACCGAGACCTGAGACACACCAGTACAGTGCATGCACCAAAGTTAATCACCAGGCGCCGATGTGAGGGAGAGAGTGCCAGAAATACTAACGCCAGACACACAGGAGGAGGGCACTTTCGGGTCACGACACCTGGAAACAGAACAAAGGATTCCAGCAAGCGTGCGCCCGCAGCCTAAGGAGACACAAGGCGCAGGCGCGGACAGCTGATGCCCCGGAAGGTACGCAAGCTCGGGAACACCCAGCGCGATCCCAAACCACCAGCACAGGAGGACAGAGGTGCGGTGGCAGGACAGCAAGCTGCGGCGGCAACAGTACTCCCTCCCTTACGCCCCTCCTTCTTAAGATTGGCGATGAAGTTTCCAAGGATACGAGGAGCACGAATGTTTTCCGGGGGTACCAAAACCCCTCCAATTGATTAAAAAGAAAGTTTTACCTCTAACCTTTTTCATGGCCAGAATATCTCTTACCTCAAAAACATCCCCAGAGTTAACAGATGGCGGGGTATGATTGGATGTAGCATCCCCAGAGTTAACAGATGGTGGGGTATGATTGGATGTAGTATGGAAGCGGTTGAGCAGCACGGGTTTAAGAAGCGATACATGGAAGGCGTTGGGGACACGGAGCAAGACATGCAACCTCAACTTGTAGGTAACTTCATTGAGTTGCTTCAAAACTTCAAAGGGACCAATGTAACGGGGACCCAGTTTGTAGGATGGAATCTTGAGTCTGATATATTTGAATGCAAGCCACACTTTTTCACCCGAACGAAATTTAGTATAGTCCAAGCGCCTCTTGTCAGCATTTTTTTCATCTTGTAGGAGGCTTTTTCATGTGAACTCTTGGTCTCTTTCCACATCTGGCACAATTCCATCGACATGGCGTTGGCCACTGGCACACCCGAGACAAGAGAGAGGCATGTTAGGGTGTTGATCCGAGATGATGAAGAACAGAGACTTGGCAGAAGATTCACTGGAATGATTGTTATAAGCAAACTCCACCCAGGGAAGAAGACTGACCCAGTCATCCTGATGGACATTACAGAAGTGCAGAAGATAAGAAGTCAGGATAGGCTGAGGAAAAGTCTTGAGTCACCTTCATGAGTTTGCATAGAGCTCTCCAGAAGCGGACGTAAATTGCACTCCTCTATCGGATGCTATGTGTAGAGGGAAGCCATGGTACTTGAAGATATGATTAATGAAGATTTTCACCAACTCTGCTGCTGAAGGCAGACCGGATAACGGAACAAAATGTGCCATTTTAGAAAAACGGTCCAAAACCACAAAATGGACTGTACAATTCGATGAACACGGTAGATCGGTAATAAAATCCATGGCTATATGCTGCCAAGGAGCAGAGGCCACCAGAAGAGGTTGCAATAGTCCGGAAGGAAGTTGCCTAGGGACCTTCTTCTTGGCACCGGATGGGCAAGAAGCCATACAGTCCTTCACATCTTGACGAAGAGAAGGCCAGCAATAGTAGAGAGAGATGAGGACCATAGTCTTCTTGACACCAGCATGGCCGGCGAATTTAGAGGAGTGACCCCAGTGAAGAATCTTTATTCTGTCGGCCTCTGCCACAAATGTTTTACCCAGCGGAGGGTTAGAAAGTCTGAGCGGAGCTATGTTGATGACTCTCTAAGAATCGATAATATGAGAGGGTTCTTCCTCAGTATCTTCCACCAGGAAAGATCTAGACAACGCGTCTGCTTTGGAATTCTTAATTACAGGCCAAAAGCGGAGTTCAAAGTCAAACTGAGCAAAAAAACAAGGACAACCTGGCCTGTCGGGGATTAAGCCTTTGAGTGGACTGTATGTATGATAAATTCTTGTGGTTGGTGTAGATAACAAAAGGATGTACAGCCCCCTCTAGGAGATACTGCCATTCCTCCAATGCCAACTTAATGGCCAATAACTCCTTGTCTCCGATGGAGTAATTGCATTCAGAGGTAGAGAATCCTCTGGAGAAAAAGCCACAGGGAACTAAACGACCACAGAGAGACTTCTGAGAGAGTACAGCACCCGCTCCCATGGATGAAGCGTCAACCTCGAGAATGAATGGCTTACTGGCCTCTGGACGATGTAATACTGGGGCTTTCGCAAATGTCTGTTTTAAGGCTACAAAGGCACGCTCTGCTGCTGGCGACCAGGCCTTGGGATTGGACCCCATACAGATGAGAGACGAGAATGGCTGAGATAACGAAGAGAAATGAGGGATGAATTGTCGGTAGTAAGCCAAGGAAATGTTGTATGGCTTTAATTCCTTGAGGTCATGGCCAGTTAAGGATAGCCGACACCTCCTCCGTGTCAATCATAAGCCCAGAATCGGAGATAATATATCTCAGAAAAGGCAAGGAGGTCTGTACAATGAACCTCTGAACTTGGCGTAGAGCTGATTCTCCCGTAGACGAAGCAGTGCCTGATGAACATTCTTTCTGTGGGTAAGAAGATCCAGAGATAAAAACAAGATGTCATCCAGGTAAACCACGACACAAGAATATAGGAGGTCCCGGAAGATGTAATTAACTAACTCCTGGAAAACTGCTACAGCATTGCAGAGGCTGAAGTGCATGACCAGGTACTCGTAATGACCATCTCGGGTATTAAATGCGGTCTTCCACTCGTCTCCGGGGTAAATCTGGACCAGATTGTAAGCCCCGCGAAGGTCAAGCTTAGTGAAGATCTGGATCCTTGTAGTCGATCAAAGAGCTCAGGGATGAGCGGCAGGGGGTGCTTATTCTTGATGGTAATATCATTAAGACCTCTGTAATCGATGCAGGGGAGAAGGGAGCCATCTTTTTTTTACAAAAAAAGAATCCCGCACCAGCAGGAGAAGTCGACTTCCGAATGAAGCCTTTGGCCAAATTCTCCTGGATATAATCAGACATGGCCCTGGTCTCTGCTGGAGAGAGAGGGTAGATTCTACATCTGGAAGAAGTAGAACCAGGAATAAGGTCAATTGGGAAGTCGTAAGAATGGTGTGGAGGAAGGTTCTCTGCCTCCTTCTTGCAGAATACATCAGTGAAGGAACAATAGGCTGCTGGTAATCTGACAGGAATGGACGCAGATCGGGCATATCTGACCGATCAAACAGGTGATAGACAATGATCCTGGCAATCCCCGGACAACTAATCAAGAATCGGTTTGTGTGCCCTTAACCAGGAAAGACCGAGAAGAATGGCATGAGATAAGGGAGGCAATACATAGAATGCAATTCTCACAGTTCAAGGCTCCAATTTGCAGCTCTATCTCTTCAGTAGCCTGAGTTACGGTCTCACGCAGGGGTCTACCGTCCACTGAAGATATTAACTGTGGGTTCGCCAGGTCCTTGACTGGAATGTGGTATTTATTGGCCGCCTTGAGACTTATGAAGTTACCTGCCACACCCGAATCCACATAAGCCAGCTCTTAGTATCGCTTAGGACCTACATTAATCTGCACCGAAAGAGTCAGAGGCCTAGGTGGAAGAGTTTCCCGGACGCACCGGACAAGAGCAAAGTAAGTGAGAGGCGCTGCCACAATAGAAACATAGCCCTTGCGCGACTCTTTCTTTCCGACGCTGCTCTGCCATTTTGACCTGATCCACCTGCATAGGTTCAGGCATGGGTACGGGAGGCGACACAGAAAGCTGTGGACTGGAAGACCTATAGGTGATAGGAGAGGTACGATTAACCTTACACTCTCTAACAGACTCACGCAAACACTCTTGAAAACGTAAGTCAATACGCGTTGCCAGAGAAATTAAATCTTCTAAGGAAGTAGGAATATCACGACCGGCAAGATCATCCTTGATATGACCAGACAAGCCCCTCCAAAAAGCCCCAACCAGCACCTTGATATTCCAACCCAATTCTGAGGATAGTGTGCAGAAACGAATGGCGTATTGCCCAACAGTAAGGGTGCCTTAGAGGAAATTAAAAAGGGATTCTGTAGCCAAAGCTACGCGACCAGGCTCGTCAAAAACCCTATGAAAAATAGTGGATTTTGCCAAGCCAACGCTTCCCCCTCTAAATGTGATACCACAAATGCCACTTTAGACCGTTCGGTAGGACACTGCTGAGGCAATAATTCAAAGTAAAAATGGCAGTGGTTCAAAAAACCGCAACATAGCTTGGGATCACCATTATACAGAGTTGGTTTACCCAGACAAGGGAGAGAATGAGAAGCACCAGAGTCACAGGACAGGACCTGTGCAGAAGCCGAGTCAGTAGACTGCAGAGAGAGCAGACGATCATCCACGAAGCCATATAACCCAATATATGGGCCTGTGTATCACGCTGCTGAACAAGCTCATGCTGAAGACTTGCAAGCTGGGAAGCATTACTTGGGTCATCATCTTGTAAGGTGGACAACCGAGATTGCATGGACTTGAAAAAGGACATTATCCGGCTCTGATTCTCCCGCAATATTATCAGTTATTTTTGAGCAGCCGCAGAGGTACTAGCAGGATCCATGGTCTGGTGATTCTGTCATAGTTCCAAGAGTCGAGTGAATCCACTGGATCGCAGGGCCGACCGATCCCAGGCAAGCAGACCAGATGATACCAACCCCTATACAGGGAGCGTTAGGAGCAGGCCCGGGGTGATGGTATACTGCCATAGCTAGTATCAGGGACCAGCTCGTAAGAGACAGAGAAACTAAGACAGCGCAGACTGCGCTTTGGGAAATTCACCGGGGTCCAGAGAGAAGCAGAGCACGCAGCAGGTATAGTGCGGGAGACCAGGGCAGAGCAGAGCGTGAACCAGGGAGTGTGCAGGAGACCAGGGAAGAGCAGAGCACGCTCCGGGTAGTGTGCAGGAGACCGGGACAAAGCAGAGTATGCACTCAAAGAAGAGCACTGAGACTTGAGACACACCTGTACAGAGCATGCACCAGAGTGAGTCACCAGGCGCCGATGTGAGGAAGAAAGCGCCAGAAATACTGACACCAGACACAGAGGAGGAGGGCACTTCAGGGTCAGGGCACCTGGAAAACAAAGGAATTCAGCAAGCGCGCACCCGCAGCCTAAGGAGATACAAGGCGCAAGCGTGGACCGTGGACGCCCCGGGAGGTATGGAAGCCCGGGAATACCCAGCGCGACCCGATACCACCAGCACAGGACGACCGAGGAGCTGTGGCAGGATGGGCGCTGTGGCGGTAACAGATGCCTAACCTACAGCAATTTACCTGAACATAGGGTAAGCGACGTAGCGAATCAGAAGAACTCTACTACATTTCTAATTGGAGGTATTTGCTAATATTATTTTTACACCTACTACATATTGGTATAGGATTTTGGAGATGGGAATACCCCTTTAAGCCCCACATTAGATGTGTAGCGGCTGAATCCATCAATCTAGGCAAGACTACATTGTGGAGACCCTGAATACAATATTCCAGATATCTGGAGTAGTGATGAGTGATTATACTCATTACTCGGGTTTCCCTGAGCATGCTCAGGTGGTCTCCGAGTATTTTGGCGTGCTCAGAGATTTAGTTTTCATCACCGCAGCTGCATGATTTGAGACTGCTAGACAGCCTGAATATATGTGGGGGTTGCCTGTTTGTTAAGGAATTTCCACATGTATTCAGCCTGTCTAGCAGTCGCAAATCATGCAGCTGTGGCGACGAAAACTAAATCTCTGAGCACGCCGAAATAATTGGAGACCACTCGAGCGTGCTCTGGGAAACTAGAGTAACGAGTATAATCGCTCATCACTAATCTGGACCCCTTCACTTAAACCAGAATTTGCAAGTTTGAATAGAGGTATGTTTTTAGAAGAGAATAAAAATTATTTATCTTATAATTCAGGATGATCGGTTATTAGGTTTTCATAACAGAATGTACAGAAAAAGAGGGCTGGCAATATATTATTAAGCCATGTCCCATTTCCCCTGCCTGTACCATTTCCAAAGTGGCGGCATGTTGCGTAAGTAGTGTGCATATGGAGACTGACGAGAGAGCTATTAATGGATGTCATTTAACAAGTCTAAGATGAAAATTAGAAAACACAATTAAGGCATCAACCCAGAGGAAACCCGCGGCGGAGGAAGTAAGGAAATCACAAAAGCTTAAATGTTGACTCAAACCTAATACGGTAATTAGAAATCCAATAACTGGTCTTACTGATTTTGCACAAAGAGCCGAAAATAAGCGCTCCTATGGACTCACCATTTGTATGGCATTGTTCCAACGTAGCACCATACTGATCAATTCATACGGAACTCTTAAGAGAATACCCTCATCATACTCTTTAACCCATGAAGGTTCTCTTCAGCTGGAATTAACGGCAATGAATCCACAATTCAACACTGCTTTGCATTGCAGAAAAATGGGAAAGAAGTAACAGAGTGACATTACATTCATAGATATTAAACAGTTTCATTTTGCACATTTAAATGGGATGTTTTGTAAAATCAAGCAACTTTGTAGCATTGTCTATTTACCTCTAATTAAAAGTTCTCAAGAAAGGAAGAATTTAGAATTCTATAGTTTCCTGCTTGTTACGTAAGTTACTGTCCACCATTGTACTATAAGGTTGACGTTCTCCTAGGCAAAGAGCACAAGCTTTTTGTTAAAAAGCCAAATCCGTCCAGATTAATTGTCCCTATGATCCTCCGATGCTACAGAGGCAAAACTGTCACTGCTTGCAGATTGGGAGAGGGCACAGTTTGGGAAAGCAGCTCAGCCATGCTGCTGGTCAAAACATTCAATCACCAGGAGCGCATCGACCTCCGCAAGCTGGAAGACTAGGGCAGGGCAGTGGTGCACTCTTGAAGATTTGTTGATGAGACAAACTCTTTAAAGAGCAATTCTTTAGATCATCACCTATGGAGATGTCAAAAACAATTGGAAATAATTCACCTTTATGGCATATTCACATTGAATGAAACCAAACTGCAGCATTTTGCTGTAATGTCACCAATAAAACTTATTATAGCCACAAGTCACAGAGCTGAGGGTTGCAAGAAACATGTAGCTGCTGGTTGAAGATCACTTGTATAGAGAAGAAGTTCACAACATTTTTCACACTACAGCAAACAGCTAATTTCCTAGTGGCAATGAACCCAGGATTTGTCATACAGACTACTTAAGAAAAACTGAATTACATTAACAAGTATGTAAATGTGCAAAACAGCCCCTTGAGGCTAAGTATGTAGGTCTAATACTGAGACGAACAGAATAGCTGCAGAGCAGATTAGACAGGGGCGGACATATATTTGTGATCTTTACAGCAAGTCAAGGGCACACCGGTTCCAGGGCCAGACTTGAAGGGGTTGTCCACTACTAGGGCAACCCCTTCTCAATCCAAATTTTTGGCTCCCATAAAATAATAAAGCCTATACTCACTTGCCGTGCCGACGCTGTTCCCTTGGTGTCGGCACTTCTTGTCTCAGGCTCCAGTGTTGCTGTTGTGACATGTGATACCGATGCCCATAAAGCACTGGCGTCACTGTCTCCGCTTTCGGACAAATCAAATATGAAGAGAAACTCCGGGCTGCAGCTGATATCGGACTTCCTCTTCGTCCTCAATTCGAGAGGCAGCAGGGACAGTGACGCCAGCGCTGTGTGGGCCCCTGCATCACGTGTTACAGCAACCACACAAGAGCCCCAGGACCGCAAGTGCAGACACCGTGGGAACACCACCAGCATGGGAGGCGAGAATAAGCTGTGTTATTTAATGGGGGCCAAGCGAGGGGCATGAGGAGAAGTTGTCCAAGTAGTTGACAACTTCTTTAACCCCTTTCTGCCATTAGATGTACTATTCCATCCATGTGGGGTGGGCTTTACTTCCCAAGGACGGAATAGTACGTCATAGGCGATCGGCCGCACTCACGGGGGGAGCGCGGCCGATCGCGGCCGGGTGTCAGCTGCTTATCGCAGCTGACATCCGGCACTATGTGCCAGGAGCGGTCACGGACCGCCCCCGGCACATTAAACCCCGGCACACAATGATTAAACATGATCGCGATGTGCCGGCGGTACAGGGAAGCATCATGCAGGGAGGGGGCTTCCTGCGGGCTTGCCTGGGCCCCCCGCAGCAACGCGATGTGATCGCGTTGCTCCGGGGGTCTCCTACCTTCCTCCCTGCAGCAAATCCCGGATCCAAGATGGCCGCGGATCCGGGTCCTGCAGGGAGGGAGGTGGCTTACCAAGTGCCTGCTCAGAGCAGGCACTTGGTAACGCTGCAGCGCTCTGAGACAGATCAGTGAACTGACAGAGTGCTGTGCAAACTGTCCGATCACCGATCTGTATTGTCCCCCCCTGGGACAAAGTAAAAAAGTTAAAAAAAAAATTTCAAGTGTGTGAAAAAAAAAAAATCCTAAATAATGAAAAAAAAAAAAAAAATATTATTCCCATAAATACATTTCTTTATCTAAATAAAAAAAAACAATAAAAGTGCACATATTTAGTATCGCCGCGTCCGTAACGACCCGACCTATAAAACTGTCCCACTAGTTAACCCCTTCAGTAAACACTGTAAGAAAAAAAGAGGTAAAAAACACGCTTTATTATCATACCGCCGAACAAAAAGTAGAATAACACGCGATCAAAAAGACGGATATAAATAACCATGGTACCGCTGAAAGCGTCATCTTGTCCCGCAAAAAACGAGCCATGATACAGCAACATCAGCAAAAAAATAAAAAAGTTATAGTCCTCAGAATAAAGCGATGCAAAAATAATTATTTTTTCTATAAAATAGTTTTTATCGTATAAAAGCGCCAAAACATTTAAAAAAATGATATAAATGAGGTGTCACTGTAATCGTACTGACCCGGAGAATAAAACTGCTTTATCAATTTTACCAAACGCGGAACGGTATAAACGCCTCCCCCAAAAGAAATTCATGAATATCTGGTTTTTGGTAATTCTGCCTCACAAAAATCGGAATAAAAAGCGATCAAAAAATGTCACGTGCCCGAAAATGTTACCAATAAAAACGTCAACTCGTCCCGCAAAAAAACAAGACCTCACATGACTCTGTAGACCAAAATATGGAAAAATTATAGCTCTCAAAATGTGGTAACGCAAAAAATATTTTTTGCAATAAAAAGCGTCTTTCAGTGTGTGACGGCTGCCAATCATAAAAATCCGCTAAAAAACTCGCTATAAAAGTAAATCAAACCACCCTTCATCACCCCCTTAGTTAGGGAAAAATAAAAAAATTAAAAAAATGTATTTATTTCCATTTTCCCATTAGGGTTAGGGCTAGGGTTAGGGCTAGGGTTAGGGCTAGGGTTAGGGCTAGGGTTAGGGTTAGGGTTAGGGCTAGGGTTAGGGCTAGGGTTAGGGCTAGGGTTAGGGCTAGGGTTATGGTTAGGGTTAGGGCTAAAGTTAGGGTTAGGGTTTGGATTACATTTGCGGTTGGGAATAGGGTTGGGATTAGGGTTAGGGGTGTGTCTGGGTTAGAGGTGTGGTTAGGGTTACCGTTGGAATTGGGGTTAGGGGTGTGTTTGGATTAGGGTTTCAGTTATAATTGGGGGGTTTCCACTGTTTAGACACATCAGGGGCTCTCCAAATGCGACATGGTGTCCGATCTCAATTCCAGCCAATTCTGCGTTGAAAAAGTAAAACAGTGCTCCTTCCCTTCCGAGCTCTCCCGTGTGCCCAAACAGGAGTTTACCCCAACATATGGGGTATCAGCGTACTCAGGACAAATTGGACAACAACTTTTGGGGTCCAATTTCTCCTGTTACCCTTGGGAAAATACAAAACTGGGGGCTAAAAAATAATTTTTGTGGGAAAAAAAAGATTTTTTATTTTCACAGCTCTGCGTTAAAAACTGTAGTGAAACACTTGGAGGCTCAAAGTTCTCACAACACATCTAGATAAGTTCGTGGGGGGTCTAGTTTCCAATATGGGGTCACTTGTGGGGGGTTTCTACTGTTTAGGTACATTAGAGGTTCTGCAAATGCAATGTGACGCCTGCAGACCATTCCATCTAAGTCTGCATTCCAAATGGCGCTCCTTCCCTTCCGAGCCCTCCCATGCGCCCAAACGGTGGTTCCCCCCCACATATGGGGCATCAGCGCACTCAGGACAAATTGGACAACAACTTTTGGGGTCCAATTTCTCCTGTTACCCTCGAAAAAATACAAAACTGGGGGCTAAAATATAATTTTGGGGGGAATTTTTTTTTTATTTTCACGGCTCTGCGTTAGAAACTGTAGTGAAACACTTGGGGGCTCAAAGTTCTCACAACACATCTAGATAAGTTCCTTGGGGGGTCTAGTTTCCAATATGGGGTCACTTGTGGGGGGTTTCTACTGTTTAGGTACATTAGGGGCTCTGCAAACGCAATGTGACGCCTGCACACTATTCCATCTAAGTCTGTATTCCAAATGGCGCTCCTCCCCTTCCGAACTCTCCCATGCGCCCAAACGGTGGTTCCCCCCACATATGGGGTATCAGCACACTCAAAACAAATTGCACAACAACTTTTGGGGTCCAATTTCTCCTGTTACCCTCGGGAAAATACAAAACTGGGGGCTAAAAAATAATTTTTGTGGGAAAAAATGTTAGTTTTATTTTTACGGCTCTGCAAATGCAACATGGCGTCCCATCTCAATTCCTGTCAATTTTGCATTGAAAGGTCAAACGGCTCTCCTTCCCTTCTGAGCTCTCCCATGTGCCCAAACAGTGGTTTACCCCCACATATGGGGTATCAGAGTACTCAGGACAAATTGTGCAACAACTTTTTGGTTCCAATTTCTTCTCTTACTATTGGGAAAATAAAATATTGGGGGCGAAAAGATAATTTTTGTGAAAAAAAAGGATTTTTTATTTTTACGGTTCTGCATTATAAACTTCTGTGAAGCACTTGGTGGGTCAAAGTGCTCACCACACCTTTAGATAAGTTCCTTAGGGGATCTACTTTCCAAAATGGTGTCACTTGTGGGGGGTTTCATTGTTTAGGCACATCAGTGGCTCTCCAAATGCAACATGGCGTCCCATCTCAATTCCAGTCAATTTTGCATTAAAAAGTCAAATGGCACTCCTTCGCTTCCAAGCTCTGTCATGCACCCAAACAGTGGTTTACCTCCACAAGGTTTGGGGTCCATTTTCTCCTGTAACCCTTGGTAAAATAAAACAAATAATTGGGGCTGAAGTAAATTTTTTGTGAAAAAAAGTTAAATGTTAATTTTTATTTAAACATTCCAAAAATTCCTGTGAAAGACCTGAAGGGTTAATAAACTTCTTGAATGTGGTTTTGAGAACCTTGAGGGGTGCAGTTTTTAGAATGGTGTCACACTTGGGTATTTTCTATCATATAGACCCCTCAAAATGACTTCAAATGAGATGTGGTCCCTAAAATAAAATGGTGTTGTAAAAATGAGAAATTGCTGGTCAACTTTTAACCCTTATAATTCCCTAACAAAAAAAAATTTTGGTTCCACAATTGTGCTGATGTAAAGTAGACATGTGGGAAATGTTACTTATTAAGTATTTTGTGTGATATATCTCTGTGATTTAATTGCATAAAAATTCAAAGTTGGAAAATTGCAAAATTTTCAAAATTTTCGCCATATTTCCATTTTTTTCACAGATAAACGCAGGTAATATCAAAGAATGTTACCACTACCATGAAGCGTTCCAGAGTTATAACCTCATAAAGGGACAGTGGTCAGAATTGTAAAAATTGGCCCGGTCCATAACGTGCAAACAACCCTTGGGGGTAAAGGGGTTAAAGCACCACTCCAGCGTTTGTTTTTCTAGCGCTGGAGTAGTGCTATTAATTTAATCTTCTTTAGTTCTCAGCTTTACTTCGGTTGGTCATTCCAGTGTTTTCTGGGTGAACTGGATGTCACAATTCAATGTAAGTCTATGAAAGCGAGAACGAGGCTTTCTGAGAGAGCTTGTGACCGTTACCTATGACTTTCAGGCAGTCAGAAAGATGGTTTCTAGGGATCGGAGCAGCGTTGGGAAGTGTTGAAGATGGCGGCTGGTGAGTATAATACTGGGGGTCAAGGAACTTACATTAGACTCCAACGCTGAAATAAAAGAAAAGAAAAAAACGCTGGAGTGGTGCTGTAAAGGCAGCCAGAAGCTTTTTGTTACCAACTAGAGTAGGGTCACACTAGTTGGAATTCATGCTGATTTTGGTGCGAAGTTTATTTCCAATGCATGTGAATAGGGTTTCAGCATCATTGCAAAGTTGCATTAAGAAAAGTGGATTTTGACAGTGAGACTGAAAAGAATCCACCTCGGAAATCAGTAGCATGGAAATGCAGACTGCTAGCCCTATTATATGACCATGAGGCCGATCCTTGTCCATATAAATTGTAGACCTGCAGCAACACATCCATGGAAGAAGAAATTCATGGGTAGAGCCACTGAATTGCAATCCAACATATGCACGTAACCTGAAATTGCATGTACCGGTAATTAAAATCATAATTATTGGTGGATTGCTACGGAAACATAAGGCTATAAGTTGTGTTTGTCCCTAGATGGAGAACATAGATATGCAGTATTGGGGGTCAAGTTCCTGCCTCTGCACAGGGGGAATCTTGGGCCATCTCCGCTGCGGTTTCCCATTCTTCTCCTGCCACAGTGGAGCCGACACAGCGGAGACGTCTGTCCCAGCGACTCGCTCAGTCTGACTCTGTGCAAAGGGTTGCTGCTGCCTTTCCAGCTTCTGCCATTGTGGTCAGTATTGGGCAGCGGCAAGCAGACGTTTTTGGGACTAAGTCCTACTTTTCCCCTTCTGAGCATGCCCAGGGTAAGATTTCTCATTGGAGCTCAAGGGTCACATGCTTAGACACTGCAGCAAATCCCTTTGGTCCTTCAGGAAGGTCCTGAAGGTACTCAACTTCTGTGACAGTCTCCCATTGGTCCTTGTGGGAAGGTCCTGTACTTGCTGCAGCTATAAAAGGTTCGCATGACCGCACGGCCATGCGCTAGTATCAAATCTAAGTTATGTGCTTTGCGCCAGTGTGGTTACATGCATATGTATTCAGGGACCCGGCTGAAATAAGCCCCTAGAATACCGGCTCCTCCGGTGAGGAGATTGTATGATTGCCTCTTTGATTGCATAACCACAAACTGCTATCTGCTCGGCAGATGCTGTGTACGCCTGTGAGTTAAACAGGATACAGTGCTTTCTTTAGGCGACTCTGTGAAGTAACAGAGTTCACTTCTACCGCCATATAGGGCTGCCATTTGCCAGCAGCAGGTTTTCCCCTGCACGGTAGACCCCGGGCTGCGAACCCACCAAATAACATCTCACTATTTACTCAGTGCGTTCTGCCAGCCCTAACATGCAGTTATTTGCAAACCCTACATAGGTTAATTTGGCAGAGGTCGGCCAACCTGCCAATCATTGTAGGTGCATAAGGAAACTTAATTATTTTGGTCACTTCCAAATTGCATTTCCTCATCTCCTGGTAGTGTATGTGACAGTGAACCCTTATGTCGGATTGGTACGGTGAGCCATGTGCGATGAGCTTTAGTCTTATCTAAGTGAATTAACACGGTGAATAATCTGCAGCCGACAATATGTAATGAAGCCAGCCGACTGACATGTCACATTCATCCATGCTTCCTATGTAAACATTAGATTTGTCCTCTCACTGTGTACATAATGGATTAACAAAAATGAATTCTCTATGCTATGAATGAGCAGAATACAGATGAGCTGGAACAACACGGAAGGACATGTGTGTTCACTGATGCTGGGTCAATACTGCTTGCAGCAGAACAAAGGGAAGACATCACTCCTTCCATAAAGAAGATACCAAATATATCACCTATACTGTAACAAATAAACCGTGAACCATGTTTTTTTTGTAAGAAACATAAGTGCAATGTATTATGAAATCATTTTGGGTAAAAATAATATAAGTAGCCTTCAATTACATAAAGCCCATGTATTCCGTAGCGCTTTACAATTTTACAGGAAACATGTACAAACATAATCAGATGTTACAGAATAACTGAAGAACAAAAAAAGTAACATCAATTTGGGAGAAATAATATAGAAAGGATGGGATGGGGGCAAAACAGAGGTGTTAGGTTAGCCCAAGAATATGTGTTTTTGGAGCATGATACAAAATGTGTATTGGGATAGCACAATCCAGAGATCTGGTGCAACATGAGTAACGTCTTGGAGACGGGATGTCACTCTGTTATGATCTTAAGTAGGGGAGGGGGCCTCAACAGTCCCTGGAACTGGGACCCTAACTATCTCTGTCCTGGGGTATTCTTAATGGTAGAGAGGCTCAAGACTCTGACCTCACTATGCTCCTGTTAATCTCTGGTCTGTCCCCTCACCCACCCCATGGAGCTTGGTATCAAAATGTAATGTAAGGTGAACAAGCCAAAACGGGGATTAAAAACCTCTCTATCATACAAAAGCACCAAGCAACAATAGGGAGGAGGATAGGCACAGGGAGGAATAAACTAAACGAGAACAGGGGCCAGGAGATAAACACACATGTACACAACACAACAGAGGTTAGCTGACCAGGGTGATGTAAGCAAAGTCCGTACCTGGACAGGTGTGTAACAACTGCAATAATCAGGTATATTTTTGTCTGTGCAGAATTGAATAGCAATCTATTTTCTTCTACCCATCAAATACAACGGACACTTTACAAATTTTGTAGCAAATACCACAAAAATCCTTGGTTTAAGGTCAATTTATTTTGTATGAAAACGAGAACAGAAATACAAAAAGAGAAACCCCCCCCCCCAATGTAAAGTGAAGTACCCTAGAAATACAGAATGATACCAATATAAAAATGAACCATTTTCTAGATTACCAAACATTTCCTGTTATGTCCAAAATATCACAGTGTTTCCTGAGGAAATGTATTTTTTTTGTTTAATTTCCTAGAATAATTATTAAAAAAAAGATAACTGCCATTCCGTACAGCTACAGAGTTTACTTAAATATCTTGCAATTTTTATTTTTGCATGAATATTGAATATATCATCACTAATTTTAAAAACAAAATGAAATGTAATGGTTTAACATGTACAGTGGGTACAGAAAGTATTCAGACCCCTTTAAATTTTTCACTCTTTGTTTCATTGCAGTCACGTGGTAAATTCCAAAAAGTTTATTTTTTCTCATTAATGTACACATTGCACCCCATCTTGACTGAAAAAAAGAGAAATGTAGAATTTTTGCATATTTATGAAAAAAGAAAAATTGAACTATCACATGGTCATAAGTATTCAGACCCTTTGCTCAGACACTCATATTTAAGTCATATGCTGTCCATTTCCTTGTGATCCTCCTTGAGATGGTTCTACTCCTTCATTGGAGTCCAGCTGTGTTTAATTAAACTGATAGGACTAGATTTGGAAAGACACACACCTGTCTATATAAGACCTCACAGCTCACAGTGCATGTCAGACCAAATGACAATCATGACATCAAAGGAACTGGCCAAGGAGCTCAAAGACAGAATTGTGGCAACTCACAGATCTGGCCAAGGTTACAACAGAATTTTTGTAGAACTTAAGGTTCCTAAGAGCACAGTGGCTCCATAATCCTTAAATAGAAGACATTTGGGACCACCAGTAGTCTTCCTAGATCTGGCTGTCCAGCCAAACTGTGAATCGTGGGAGAAGATCCTTGGTGAGAGAGGTAAAGAAGAACCCCAAGATCACTGTGGCTAAGCTCCAGAGATGCAGTAGGGAGATGGGGGAAAGTTCACAAAGTCAACTATCACTGCAGCCCTCACCCAGTTGGGCCTTTATGACAGAAGCCTCTCCTCAGTGCAAGACATATGAAAGCCTGCATAGAGTTTTCTAAAAAAAAAACACATGAAAGACTCCCAGACTATGAGAAATAAGATTCTCTGGTCTGATGGAACGAAGATAGACCTTTTTGGTGATAATTCTAAGCAGTATGTGTGGAGAAAACCAGGCACTGCACATCACCTGCCCAATACAATCCCAACAGTGAGCATGGTGGTGGCAGCATCATGCTATGGGGGTGTCTTTCAGCTGCAGGGACAGGGCGACTGGTTGTCATTGAAGGAAACATGAATGCGGCCAAGTACAGAGATATCCTGGATGAAAACCTCTTCCAAAGTGCTCTGGACCTCAGACTTGGCCAAAGGTTCACCTTCCAACAAGACAATGACTCTAAGCACACAGCTAAAATAACAAAGGAGGATCTCTGGAGAGACCAGAAAATGGCTGTCCACCAACCTTCACCATCCAACCTGATGGAACTGGAGAGGATCTGCAAGGAAGAATGGCAGAGGATTTCCAAATCCAAATCCAGGTGTGAAAAACTGGTTGCATCATTCCCAAGAAGACTCATGGCTGTACTAGAGCAAAAAGGTGCTTCTACTCAATACTGAGCAAAGGGTCTGAATAATTATAACCATGTGATATTTTAGCTTTTCTTTTTTAATAAATTTGCAAAAATGTTTACATTTCTGCTTTTTTTTCAGTCAAGATGGGGTGCAGACTGTACATTAATGAGAAAAAAATGAACTTTTTTGAATTTACCAAATGGTTGCAACTTGCAATGAATCAAAGAGTGAAAAATTTAAAGGGGTATAAATACTTTCTGTACCCACTGTATTTATTCATTATTTTTGCAGCTGTTGGGTGCTGCAATTTTTATTTGCTGGTGTGTAAGTCTCTGAGGATAACACTTACCCATAGCAAATATTGTAGCCCCAAGCCATTTCTGACCTTTCTGATATGATTCTGCCCATTTACAGCCTTACTTCATGCATGTAAATTGGCTGACTGCTTCTGAAATTACTCTATACACTGTGAACGTTTGAGACACTCCTCCAGCCACTAGTGGGTCCATGTCCAAGAGTTGGGAGAGTGTCTTAGATTGATAAATTACTGCATGTATGGTCCAGCCAAAGAAATCCCCCTCTGCTCTTGGTGAGTGCATTGAAGAGTGGAGTGAGTGTCTTAGGCTGGACAATGCATGCAGTGCTTTGGCAATCTGAGACATTCCCCCTCCTCTCAGTGGGTCAATCCAAGAGTTGGGGGAGTGTCTTAGATTGCCAAATCACTGCATGCATGGTCCAGCCTGAGATACACACTGCTCCTAGTGGGTCCATCCTAGAGTGTGTGGGGGGTGTCTTTGATTGCCAAAGCACAGCATGTATGGTCCAGCCTGAGACACTCCTCCTGGTCTCGGTGGGTTCATCCAAGAGTGGAGGGAGTGTCTTAGGCTGGACTATGCATGCAGTGGGTCCATCCAAGTGCTAGAGGAGTGTCTTATATTGCCAAAGCACTGCCAAGATTGGTCCAGCCTCAGACACTCCCCCTGCTCATGAACTAGTCAAGGGCGGTAGGAGTATCTCAAGCACACGCTGTGCGTACAGTAGTCTGAGAAGCTAGCAGTCATTTTTCAAAAGGATAACAATCGGAGGAACTGTACCAGAATTATTTAAAAGTGAAATCTATGTTCCAGTCGTAAGATTACTACTATTCCCCCTTTTTAACTTATTTTACCACCATTCCTTTCTATCTAGCAATAGAAGATAGAAACAACAATGGCACATTGTCCAAATGACTAAGATCTGGTCCAAAAAATAGAGTGTAATGAATAGGTCATATTTCCTGTAAATACTATATGACAACATTGTTCACAGGGTCTGTCGTCAGACTCTCCCATAGATCGGCATTTGCATTATAACGTCCAGCTGCAGCAAATGATCTTCAAGGTAGTGGGATGTAAAGGCACAGAGAAGCGCTGTGGTCACTTTCCTCTAGCTAATAATGACCCCCAGACTCGTACAACAGGACAAACTATTCACGGCCAATTGTTATATGTGGTTAAGGTCTCAGAAAAGGATTTGGATGCCGTGTACTGGAGAATGAGGAGCATGTTGCTCCCCGGGGGTCACAGAGATGGGTCCAGACTCCAGAGCCAAAGACATGGATCTATTTTAAATTTTACTAGTTTTCCAAGTAAATGGGGAAGAAATAAGATTAAAAGGGTTTTCCCATCTTAAGCTACAAGTCTGCAGTCATACTGTGTGAGGTTTCTGCCGGCGCTGGGAGTCGGCAGTCATAAAACCACAAGTATGCAAAATGTATACTTCCGGACACATTTCTACTAAACTTGTCCAGCCTCGCTTAATACACTTGCACTGATTGAAGTTGAGTGCTTACGTGACCACATGTATGCATATCACATACTTCTAGTCCATCTTCGCCGCTGGAGAATCCTCACAGCGTGCAATGTGAAGTTATAGCCTGAGGCCGGACAACCCATTTAATCCAGAGGGAAACCAATTGTGTATGAGCGCTTGTCTAGAAATTGCTATGGTAAACTTATCTTGATGTAGAGTTAGGACAGGTTCCTATTTAAAAAATATACACTGCTCAAAAAATAAACAAAACACTAAAATCCCACATCCTAGATATCACTGAATGAAATATTACAGTTGTAAATATGTATTCATTACATAGTGGAATGTGTTGAGAACAATAAAAGCTAAAAATTATCAACGTAAATCACAACTAAAATCCCACGGAGGTCTGGAGTTGAAATGATGCTCAAAATCAAAGAGGAAAATGAAGTTACAGGCTGATCCAACTTCATTGGAAATGCCTCAAGACAAGGAAATGATGCTCAGTTGTGTGTGTGGCCTCCACGTGCCTGTATGACCTCCCTACAACGCCTGGGCTTGCTCCTGATGAGGCGGCAGATGGTCTCCTGAGGGATCTCCTCCCAGACCCGGACTAAAGCATCGGCCAACTCCTGGACAGTCTGTGGTGCAGCGTGACATTGTTGGATGGTGCGAGACATGATGTCCCAGATGTGTTCAATCGGATTCAGGTCTGGGGAACGGGCAGGGCAGTCCACAGCTTCATAGCCTTCATCTTGCAGGAACTACTGACACACTCCAGCCACATGAGGTCTGGCATTATCCTGCATTAGGAGGAACCCAGAGCCAACCGCACCAGCATATGGTCTCACAAGAGGTCTGAGGATCTCATCTCGGTACCTAATGGCAGTCAGGCTACCTCTGGCGAGCACATAGAGGGCTGTGCGGCCCTCCAAACAAATGCCACCCCACACCATTAATGACCCACTGCCAAACAGTCATGCTGAAGGATGTTGCAGGCAGTAGATCGCTCTCCACAGCGTCTCCAGACTCTGTCATGTCTGTCACATGTGCTCAGTGTGAACCTGCTTTCATCTGTGAAGAGCACAGGGCGCCAGTGGCAAATTTGCCAAATCTGGTGTTCTGTGGCAAATGCCAATTGTCCTGCAGAGTGTTGGGCTGTGAGCACAACCCCCATCTGTGGACGTCGGGCACTCAGACCATCCTCATGGAGTCGGTTTCTAACCTTAGTGCAGACACATGCACATTTGTGGCCTGCTGGAGGTCATTTTGCAGGACTCTGGCAGTGCTCCTCCTTGATCAAAGGCTGAGGTAGCGGTCCTGCTGCTGGGTTGTTGCCCTCCTACAGCCCCCTCCACATCTCCTGGTCTACTGGCCTGTCTCCTGGTAGTGCCTCCAGCCTCTGGACACTACGCTGACAGACACAGCAAACCTTCTTGACACAGCTCGCATTGATGTGCCATCCTGGATGAGCTGCACTACCTGAGCCACTTGTGTGGGTTATAGAGTCTGTCTCATGCTACCACGAGTGTGAAAGCACAACCAACATTCAAAAGTGACCAAAACATCAGCCAGAAAGCATTGGTACTGAGATGTGGTCTGTGGTCCCCACCAGCAGAACCACTCCTTTACTGAGTGTGTCTTGATAATTGCCAATAATTTCCATCTGTTGTCTATTCCATTTGCACAACAGCATGTGAAATTGATTGTCAAACAGTGTTGCTTCCTAAGTGGACAGTTTGATTTCACAGAAGTTTGATTTACTTGGAGTTATGGTCTGTTGTTTAAGTGTTCCCTTTATTTTTCTGAGCAGTGTATATATTCCGTCATAGTAATTGTAAAAGGTTTTGCCTGGGATAACAAAAGTCTAGAATGACACCTAAAGGTACCGTCACACTGAACGATATCGTTAACGATATCGTTGCTTTTTGTGACCTCGCAACGATATCGTTAACTAAATTGTTCTGTGTGACAGCGACCAATGATCAGGCCCCTGCTGGGAGATCGTTGGTCCCTGGGGAAAGTCCAGGACTTTATTTTGTCGCTGGATCTCCCGCTGACATCGCTGAATCGGCGTGTGTGACGCCGATTCAGCAATGTCGTCACTGGTAACCAGGGTAAACATCGGGTTACTAAGCGCAGGGCCGCGCTTAGTAACCCGATGTTTACCCTGGTTACCGTTGTAAATGTAAAAAAACAAACACTACATACTTACATTCCCGGTGTCTGGTCATGTCCCTCGCCTTCAGCTTCCCGCACTGACTGGTGAGCGCCGGCCAGCCATAAAGCAAAGCACAGCGGTGACGTCACCGCTGTACTTTATGGCCGGCGCTCAGTCAGTGCAGGAAGCTGAAGGCGAGGGACCTGACCAGACACCGGGAATGTAAGTATGTAGTGTTTTTTTTTTTACATTTACAACGGTAACCAGGGTAAACATCGGGTTACTAAGTGCGGCCCTGCGCATAGTAACCCGATGTTTACCCTGGTTACCCGGGGACTTCAGGATCGTTGGTCGCTGGAGAGCTGTCTGTGTGACAGCTCTCCAGCGACCAAACAGCGACGCTGCAGCGATCGACATCGTTGTCGGTATCGCTGCAGCGTCGCTTAGTGTGACGGTACCTTAAGTCATGTTCATTTGTATGTGCTTGAGTTGCAATTCCAGACACAGCCTACTGATATGAGTGGGGCGCTGTTTCTATTCTTTTTTTCATCTTGGACATTTTCTTAAATGTATATTTAATTCTTCATATTAAATTACTTAATAACTAGCATCTAACTTTTCAAAATATTCTAGTTAGTCCGAACTATGAGCAATGAGATCACTGAAGCTGTTTTATACCGCAGAGTTGTAATTTGATATAGATTTTAATTCAATTTTTCCAATCCAGGAAATTCATATAAACTTATATCTTTGTAAATCCCTGACAAACCCCCAACCAATTCCTAGCTTGTGTGCGTTGTAACATTTTCATTTCTTCTTCTTCACTTTCCTTCACGAGACTTGACATTGTTGTCTGGAGCTTCGACATATAATGTATAAATACTTTACCCAAACATGTCCAATCCTCTTGTAGTAATTTCCTCTGCTAAAACCTTACAGCACCGGATCTTTATTTTTCTTCACATAATTATCTGATATTAAAGGGATTTTCCACCTCATTACAGGTCATCAATATCAAATTGGTGGTGGTCCAATATTCAGAACCCTAGCAATCAGCAGCTAGCGGCTCCGACAGCGCCAGATGCAAATAATGGAAAACCCCTTTAACATTACTAAACCCTGATGTGCAAATTGCCTCTACTGAGAAAAAGAGCACTTAAACTCTATAGCGCCACCTGTTGGAAGTAGCTATCCTACAAGTCACAATCAACCCTTTAACGAGTCGTGCAATATGACTTAGGATTAAAGCCAAATCAGTATCTCAATTCGCAGACACGGTGTTTCGGGCTGTTGGCCCTCGTCAGTGCGAAGCATGAGAACTGATTTGGCTAGGTGAGAGGCTCTGGACTGGGGCTTTAATCCTAAGTCATATTGCACGACTCGTTAAAGGGTTGATTGTGACTGGTAGGATCGCTACTTCCAACAGGTGGTGCTATAGAGTTTAAATCCTCTTTTTCTCAGAAGAGGCAATTTGCATATTTAATTTCCCAGAGGAGCATTGCACGGCGAATAAGCCTCCTTACCTTGACAAGCCAGAGATGGTATGTCACTCTCCATAAGGAGAAACGTCACCCCTTAGACCCCAGCCAGAGCCTCTCACCTAGCCAAATCAGTTCTCATGCTTCGCACTGACGAGGGCCAACAGCCCGAAACACCATGTCTGCCAATTGAGATACTGATTTGACATTTATCCTAAGTCATATTGCACGACTCGTTAAAGGATTGATTGCGACTTGTAGGATCGCTACTTCCAACAGGTGGCGCTATAGAGTTTAAGTCCTCTTTTTCTCAAAAGAGGCAATTTGCATATTTAATTTCCCAGAGGAGCATTGCACGGCGAATAAGCCTCCTTACCTTGACAAGCCAGCTGGTATGTCACTCTCCATAAGGAGAAATGTTACCCCTTAGACCCTAAACCCTGATGATAATGGGAACCCTTTATTGTGAGCGGTCATTATGAGATGCAGCTCATCTAGAAGCCACTTTCTTCCCCTGATGAACCCTGGTCTACTATCCTGGGGAAAATGAGTCAAAATGGGCCTGCATGACTAAATCGGATGAATACATTGTTTCTCTCTGACCACTGCTATGATATTTATGGGATAATACACTTTTATTGTCTGCATCAGTTATGACATAAACTAGAAGAAGAGGGGACGGGAAGAAAAACATTAGACTTGAACAAAGAAGATCCAGGAAAACATACTCAGAAGGGAGGTAAGAACATTTCTAAAACAATCCACAGCGAGGAGATTGGAACAAAACAAAATCCTCTAAACTGCATGCTCGCAAACGCCAGAAGCCTGACAAACAAGATGGAAGAACTAGAAGCAGAAATATCTACAGGTAACTTTGACATAGTGGGAATAACCGAGACATGGTTAGATGAAAGCTATGACTGGGCAGTTAACTTACAGGGTTACAGTCTGTTTAGAAAGGATCGTAAAAATCGGAGAGGAGGAGGGGTTTGTCTCTATGTAAAGTCTTGTCTAAAGTCCACTTTAAGGGAGGATATTAGCGAAGGAAATGAGGATGTCGAGTCCATATGGGTCGAAATTCATGGAGGGAAAAATGGTAACAAAATTCTCATTGGGGTCTGTTACCAACCCCCCAGATATAACAGAAACCATGGAAAGTCTACTTCTAAAGCAGATAGATGAAGCTGCAACCCATAATGAGGTCCTGGTTATGGGGGACTTTAACTACCCGGATATTAACTGGGAAACAGAAACCTGTGAAACCCATAAAGGCAACAGGTTTCTGCTAATAACCAAGAAAAATTATCTTTCACAATTGGTGCAGAATCCAATCAGAGGAGCAGCACTTTTAGACCTAATACTATCTAATAGACCTGACAGAATAACAAATCTGCAGGTGGTCGGGCATCTAGGAAATAGCGACCACAATATTGTACAGTTTCACCTGTCTTTCACTAGGGGGACTTGTCAGGGAGTCACAAAAACACTGAACTTTAGGAAGGCAAAGTTTGACCAGCTTAGAGATGCCCTTAATCTGGTAGACTGGGACAATATCCTCAGAAATAAGAATACAGATATTAAATGGAAAATGTTTAAGAACATCCTAAATAGGCAGTGTAAGCGGTTTATACCTTGTGGGAATAAAAGGACTAGAAATAGGAAAAACCCAATGTGGCTAAACAAAGAAGTAAGACAGGCAATTAACAGTAAAAAGAAAGCATTTGCACTACTAAAGCAGGATGGCACCATTGAAGCTCTAAAAAACTATAGGGAGAAAAATACTTTATCTAAAAAACTAATTAAAGCTGCCAAAAAGGAAACAGAGAAGCACATTGCTGAGGAGAGTAAAACTAATCCCAAACTGTTCTTCCACTATATCAATAGTAAAAGAATAAAAACTGAAAATGTAGGCCCCTTAAAAAATAGTGAGGAAAGAATGGTTGTAGATGACGAGGAAAAAGCTAACATATTAAACACCTTCTTCTCCACGGTATTCACGGTGGAAAATGAAATGCTAGGTGAAATCCCAAGAAACAATGAAAACCCTATATTAAGGGTCACCAATCTAACCCAAGAAGAGGTGCGAAACCGGCTAAATAAGATTAAAATAGATAAATCTCCGGGTCCGGATGGCATACACCCACCAGTACTAAGAGAACTAAGTAATGTAATAGATAAACCATTATTTCTTATTTTTAGGGACTCTATAGCGACAGGGTCTGTTCCACAGGATTGGCGCATAGCAAATGTGGTGCCAATATTCAAAAAGGGCTCTAAAAGTGAACCTGGAAATTATAGGCCAGTAAGTCTAACCTCTATTGTTGGTAAAATATTTGAAGGGTTTCTGAGGGATGTTATTCTGGATTATCTCAATGAGAATAACTGTTTAACTCCATATCAGCATGGGTTTATGAGAAATCGCTCCTGTCAAACGAATCTAATCAGTTTTTATGAAGAGGTAAGCTATAGGCTGGACCACGGTGAGTCATTGGACGTGGTATATCTCGATTTTTCCAAAGCGTTTGATACCGTGCCGCACAAGAGGTTGGTACACAAAATGAGAATGCTTGGTCTGGGGGAAATTGTGTGTAAATGGGTTAGTAACTGGCTTAGTGATAGAAAGCAGAGGGTGGTTATAAATGGTATAGTCTCTAACTGGGTCGCTGTGACCAGTGGGGTACCGCAGGGGTCAGTATTGGGACCTGTTCTCTTCAACATATTCATTAATGATCTGGTAGAAGGTTTACACAGTAAAATATCGATATTTGCAGATGATACAAAACTATGTAAAGCAGTTAATACAAGAGAAGATACTATTCTGCTACAGATGGATCTGGATAAGTTGGAAACTTGGGCTGAAAGGTGGCAGATGAGGTTTAACAATGATAAATGTAAGGTTATACACATGGGAAGAAGGAATCAATGTCACCATTACACACTGAATGGGAAACCACTGGGTAAATCTGACAGGGAGAAGGACTTGGGGATCCTAGTTAATGATAAACTTACCTGGAGCAGCCAGTGCCAGGCAGCAGCTGCCAAGGCAAACAGGATCATGGGGTGCATTAAAAGAGGTCTGGATACACATGATGAGAGCATTATACTGCCTCTGTACAAATCCCTAGTTAGACCGCACATGGAGTACTGTGTCCAGTTTTGGGCACCGGTGCTCAGGAAGGATATAATGGAACTAGAGAGAGTACAAAGGAGGGCAACAAAATTAATAAAGAGGATGGGAGAACTACAATACCCAGATAGATTAGCGAAATTAGGATTATTTAGTCTAGAAAAAAGACGACTGAGGGGCGATCTAATAACCATGCATAAGTATATAAGGGGACAATACAAATATCTCACTGAGGATCTGTTTATACCAAGGAAGGTGACGGGCACAAGGGGCATTCTTTGCGTCTGGAGGAGAGAAGGTTTTTCCACCAACATAGAAGAGGATTCTTTACTGTTAGGGCAGTGAGAATCTGGAATTGCTTGCCTGAGGAGGTGGTGATGGCGAACTCAGTCGAGGGGTTCAAGAGAGGCCTGGATGTCTTCCTGGAGCAGAACAATATTGTATCATACAATTAGGTTCTGTAGAAGGACGTAGATCTGGGGATTTATTATGATGGAATATAGGCTGAACTGGATGGATAAATGTCTTTTTTCGGCCTTACTAACTATGTTACTATGTTACTATGTTACATATACTCTAATGGGTTTAGCTTCATACTTGGAAACTATTAGGGAGAAATGGTGGAACTGAAAATATGTGGGTTGATATCATTGCCATGAAACCTATGGACTAAATACTATTATTGTCTATCACTACATATACCTTTATTGATAATTTCATAAGGGAACTATTGTTTAGAAGTGGTGAGCCTGAAGGCTATAGGTGTTCTTTTTCATTATGGTCCATCTGTGACATTTTTTCATCCAAAACCACCAATATACCTTTCTTCAGAATATTGTCTGTCTTAAATTAAATTAGCCTCTGTTGGCATAAAAAGGGGAGCCTATTTTGAGAGTCATTGCTATATCATCTCTGAAAAATACAGAGAACTGGTACTGATATAGACTAAAGTATTGCACTTTATTGCACAATAGCACTTTATTATTGATGTTGGTGATGGTTGTTTCTGTTAGTTCCTCCTTTTAGGGTCACAAGGGAGAGCCGACATTGTGCCATGTCGAACTTAGGGTGCCAACCTCCGCGGGAAGGTAGGGTAAGGCAGGGAAAGTTCACCCCCTCCTAGTTCATCTTTTGTATTAATGATAAGACTGTGTTCTACCAATTCTCTTGACCCTGACCTATGGGTAATTTTACTTAATTAAATAAAAGTTACCGTATATTTTAGGGGTATTTTTTGCATTGATTGAGAAATCTGACATATAGTCCGGTTCATATACTAATTGTTTTGATCTTGATCTAGTGATCTCTAATGAACCAATGGGGAAGTAAACGTTTAATAGATTAAACCAGATGATCCGGAGGTTTAGGCTCTTTTATAGTAATAATTATTCATGTACCGTGGTATTCTTGTGGTTACTGCTCTGTCTTCATATATTATCTTTTACATTTCTCCAGCCCTGCCTACATCAATTTTATGGAAAGCGATCATAAATGCAATATCTACACAAAAAAATGCACTAAAATAGACATCATCGTAAAATGGATGAAATCACACTAAAATCTACTATGGAAAGGGAATATGCCACAATAGTACATGAGCGGGGAGACTGGAACCGACATGTGTTGTGAATTCTGTGGCTGAATTCACTCCTGTGGTCACAAGTGGTACTGCAGCTTCTGAGCTTCCTCCCTCAGGTGTTCTGGTGAGCTCGTTGGCTGCTTTGTTATTTAACTCCACCTGATTCTGTCTTCCTTGCTCCTTGTCAATGTTCCAGTGTTGGATCTGAGCTTCTGGATCTTTCCTGTGGCCTGCTGCTCTGCTTAGATAAGTGCTTCTTTGCTTTTGTTGCTACTTTTTCTGTCCAGCTTGTTAATTCGTTTTGCTGGAAGCTCTGAGACGCAAAGGGTGTACCGCCGTGCCGTTAGTTCGGCACGGTGGGTCTTTTTGCCCCCTTTGCGTGGTTTTTTGCTTTAGGGTTTTTTGTAGACTGCAAAGTTCTCTTTGCTATCCTCGCTCTATCTAGAATATCGGGCCTCACTTTGCTGAATCTATTTCATCCCTACGTTTGTCTTTTCATCTTGCTAACAGTCATTATATGTGGGGGGCTGCCTTTTCCTTTGGGGTATTTCTCTGAGGCAAGTCAGGCTTGTTTTTCTATCTTCAGGCTAGTCAGCTCCTCAGGCTGTGCCGAGTTGCATAGGTAGTGTCAGGCGCAATCCACAGCTGCCTTTAGTTGTGTTTAGGATAGGTTCAGGTATTGCGGTCTACAGAGATTCCACGTCTCAGAGCTCGTTCTATTGTTTTTTGGGTTATTGTCAGATCACTGTATGTGCTCTGATTGCTGGCACACTGTGTCACTGGATTGCCTACATAACAGACATGTACGTGAGCCTAATTTACCCATGCACTCTTCCTCCAAAAATATGGAGTAACACCACTAATAAAGGTGAACCCTCCCCCAAGAACATTACTCCAACCTGTCCTAGTATATCTTTTTTGAAAGTCTCCATAATTGTTTACATAATCTACGGGTGATTGGCAAAGAGAAAAGGAAATTGGCTGGTATGCATAAAGTGTTGGAGTGACCAAAAGGACGATGCCCAATGGCAGAAGCCCATTTGTCAGCCCTGTGCTGATGAGCCCAGGTTGTGGGACAACCTCTAGAGCAGCGTTTCCCAAACGCCAGTCCTCACGGATCCCCACAGGTCATGCTTTCAGGATTTCCATAGTGCTGTACAGATGAGAGAATTCCGATACTTTTATGATACTTCCACCACCTGAGCAATACTATGAAAATTCTGAAAAAATGACCTGCTGGAGGCCGTGAGGACTGAAATTTGGGAAACACTGCTTTAGAAGATTACAAAAAGGTCGTAGATACTCAGGACTGGCGGTTTATCTCATAAGAAAGCCTTCATCCCATGCCTCGTCTCCATCAGATGATCACAGTCCCATATATGATATGTGCGCTTGTCCTTTTGTTCCCGGAGAACATTTTATGCCAAGTGCATGACATCATCTAATCTGTGTATTTTGTGCTGCATTGCATTATTTATTTCCGTTCCCTCTTTTCACTTCAGAGAGACATCTCTACTGGTAATTATACACCTAAGTGTAGTGTAGAGGGAAGACATTACAGGCTTCCCGTCATTTACCTCTATGTTGAGTGCACACAATTTTCATCTGTTCTCATTGGAATAAACAACTGTCATAATATGTAGTTACGGCAAGAAACACAAAGAAGCTAAAAGTCACCTTGTAAGGAGCCAAGAAACACTATTTATATATCAGAGCTTTTTCTAGAAATGCCGTGCGTGGGCGACACTTCATTACTGAACTATTCTCCTTGTACAGTTTACAAAATTACAGGAAAGAAGACTTCAGCACATTATTTATACCAGGGAAGAATCCAGATTGAGAGGACTCATTGGCACCTTGCAATATCCAACAACAGGGGAATCTACTTCAGCTTTTTTTAAATGCATGCTTGGACAAGTAAATTCATTAAGGCAGATATTACTCACCTTTGGGTAATGAAGGTACATTGGTAGGTGGTATTCTGCAATTCACAGTAAATATTCATAACCTGTAGCACGTACGATAAATCAAAACTTATTTATTTATGCACCGTATACAGTGGGGGAAATAAGTATTTGATCACTTGCTGATTTTGCAAGTTTGTCCACTGACAAAGACACGAACAGTCTATATTTTTAAGGGTAGGTTAATTTAAAACTGAGAGATAGAATATCAAAAATAAAATCCTGAAAATCACATTGGATAAATTATATAAATTTATTTACATTTTGCAGTGAGACATAAGTATTTCATCCACTACTAACAGAGTTCTGGCTCCTACAAACCAGTTAGATACTCATAAATCAACTCCTTACCTGCATTGAAGACATCTGTCTTACATAGTCACCCTTATAAAAGACTCCTGTCCACAGACTCAATTAATCAATCAGACTCTAACCTCTACAACATGGGCAAGACCAAACAGCTTTCTAAGGATGTCAGGGACAAGATCATAGGCTGACAGACACAGGAAACCTTCTTGCCACAGCTCGCATTTATGTGCCATCCTGGATGAGCTGCACTACCTGAGCCACTTGTGTGGGTTGTAGAGTCCGTCTCATGCTACCACGAGTGTGAAAGCACAACCAACATTCCAAAGTGATCAAAACATCAGCCAGAAAGCATTAGTACTGAGATGTGGTCTGTGGTCCCCACCTGCAGGACCACTCCTTTATTGAATGTGTCTTGATAATTGCAAATAATTTCCATCTGTTGTCTATTCCATTTACACAATAGCATCTGAAATTGATTGTCAAACAGTTTTGCTTCCTAAGTGGACAGTTTGATTTCACAGACGTTTGATTTACTTGGAGTTATATTCTGTCATTTAAGTGTTCCCTTTATTTTTTTGAGCAGTGTGTATATACTTATACAGTGCCTTGAGAAAGTATTCGGCTCCCTGGAACTATTCAACCTTTTCCCACATATCATGTTTAAAACATAAAGATACCAAATGTAAATTTTTGGTGAAGAATCAACAAGTGGAACACAATTGTGAAGTTGAACGAAATTTATTGGTTATTTAAAATTTTTGTGGAAAGTCAAAAACTGAAAAGTGGGGCGTGCAATATTATTCGGCCCCTTTAACTTAATACTTTGTTGCGCCACCTTTTGCTGCGATTACAGCTGCAAGTCGCTTGGGGTATGTCTCTATTAGTTTTGTACATAGAGAGACTGAAATTCTTGCCCATTCTTCCTTGGCAAACAGCTTAAACTCAGTGAGGTTTGATGGAGATCATTTGTGAACAGCAGTTTTCAGCTCTTTCCACAGATTCTCGATTGGATTGAGGTCTGGACTTTGACTTAGCCATTCTAACACCTGGATATGTTTATTTGTGACCCATTTCATTGTAGATTTTGCTTTATGTGTGGGATCATTGTCTTGTTGGAAGACAAATCTCCGTCCCAGTCTCAGGTCTTTTGCAGACTCAAACAAGTTTTCTTCAAGAATGGTCCTGTATTTGGCTCCATCCGTCTCCCATCAATTTTAACCATCTTCCCTGTCCCTGCTGAAGAAAAGCAGGCGCAAACCATGATGCTGCCACCACCATGTTTGACAGTGGGGATGGTGTGTTCAGGGTGATGAGCTGTGTTGCATTTATGCCAAACATATCATTTGGTATTGTTGCCAAAAAGATCGATTTTGGATTCATCTGACCAGAGCACCTTCTTCCACATGTTTGGTGTGTCTCCCAGGTGGCTTGTTGCAAACTTTAAACAACACTTTTTATGGATATCTTTGAGAAATGGCTTTCTTCTTGCCACTCTTCCATAAAGGCCAGATTTGTGCAGTGTACGACTGATTGTTGTCCTATGGACAGACTGTCCCATCTCAGCTGTAGATCTCTGCAGTTCATCCAGAGTGACCATGGGCCTCTTTGCTGCATCTCTGATCAGTCTTCTCCTGGTTTGAGATGAAAGTTTAGAGGGACGGCCGGGTCTTGGTAGATTTGCAGTGGTATGATACTCCTTCCATTTCAATATGATTGCTTGCACAGTGCTCCTTGGAATGTTTAAAGTTTTGGAAACCATTTTGTATCCAAATCCAGCTTTAAACTACTCAACAACAGTATCACGGACCGGCCTGTTGTGTTCCTTGGTCTTCATGATGCTCTCTGTGCTTCAAATAGAACCCTGAGACTATCACAGAGCAGGTGCATTTATACGGAGACTTGATTACACACAGGTGGATTATATTTATCATCATTAGGCATTTAGGACAACATTGGATCATTCAGAGATCCACAATGAACTTCTGGAGTGAGTTTGCTGCACTGAAAGTAAAGGGGCCGAATAATATTGCACGCCCCACTTTTCAGTTTTTGAATTTCCAAAAAAATTTAAAATAACCAATAAATTTCGTTCAACTTCACAATTGTGTTCCACTTGTTGATTCTTCACCAAAAATTTACATTTGGTATCTTTATGTTTGAAGCATAATATGTGGGAAAAGGTTGAAAAGTTCCAGGGAGCCGAATACTTTTGCAAGGCACTGTAACTACAGTATGTACATGTGTGTTACCTGAAACTACAGGAGATTAGAGTCTAAAATAGTCCCTTTGGCAAGTGTGAAAATGGCAAAATTTCAATTTTTATGTTTATATTAACTATTGTGAAGGGAAATAAAATATTGCAAAATATACATTTAACATAAAAATATGATTTAAACAATAGGTCACTTTCTGATGATAACTTTCCTTTAAATCCGTGTATTGTCAAAAACTTTTATTTTATGATTGACAGTTGTCCAATGATTAACTTTATTCTGCACCCACTTGAACATGTTTCAATGATGTGGAGAAACTGACAAATATTATCCAATAATTCTGAGTTCATGTCAGAAACATATTAACTTTGTTTGGAGCTTCAGGTCTTCCACATTCAATAGAGATCTGCTGACTTTGCTAAAATAGACAAGCTGCAAGTTACGATCAGTCAGAAACAGCAAGAAGCCTAGATATCGCATCCTTTCCTTTTTTAAGCACAAGAAAAAAATCCAAGTATTGCAAAGGAAAATTTAATATATTTAAAGCTTGAACAACTTTTCTTCCTTAAGGCATATTATAAATAATGTAAAATATAAAGATTAAAAATGTTGTCCACCATAACAAACACGGTGACTTTCACTGAGTTTGTATGTTCTCCCCGTGTTTGCATCGGTTTCCTCCGGGTACTCCGGTTTCCTTCCACAATACTAAGACCTACTAATAGGGAATGTAGAATGTGAGCCCCAATGGGGACAGTGATGATAATGTCTGTAAAGCGCTGCGGAATATGATGGGGAAATTTAAGCAAGTAAAATAAATGCTATATAAATTTGTTTTAAGATACAAAAGCTCACAGAGAGGTAAAAAAATACTCTGTTGTAAAAAAGTCACAGTAAATAAGCAAGTGCTAGTCAAAAAATGAAAAAATACAGGGTATTTAGTTAATACGTTTTTTTGCAAAAAAAGTATGTTAAGCTGCTCCACCAATCGCCAAGGTATACCCATAATAGAGCAGTCCTGTCTAATGTATATAATCTCTATCTGATGTATTTAAAAACCTGATCATCTGTATAGTACCTGTATGAACAGGGTTCAGAGAGAAAATATCCATGTAGAACTTGCAAGATGGAACAGCTACAATGCAAATGACCCACAGAGGAGTGGTGGACTCCCCAGTCTTGTAGAAACAAGAGAACAATTATAAAACCAAAAACACATGGGCTACTTGCACAGTGAACAAGTCTGTAGAAACCTGTTCACACCACCAAAGAACTTGAAGACACAAAAGCGCACAGAGAGGTCAAAAATACTCTGTTGTAAAAAAGTCACAGTAAATAAGCAAGTGCTAGTCAAAAAATGAAAAAATACAGGGTATTTAGTTAATACGGTTTTTTGCAAAAAAAGTATGTTAAGCTGCTTTTTTTTTTGCAAAAAAACGTATCAACTAAATACCCTGTATTTTTTCATTTTTTGACTAGCACTTGCTTATTTACTGTTGCTTTTTTACAACACAGTATTTTTTGACCTCTCTGTGCGCTTTTGTGTCTTCAAGTTCTTTGGTGGTGTGAACAGGTTTCTACAGACTTGTTCACTGTGCAAGTAGCCCATGTGTTTTTGGTTTTATAATTGTTCTCTTGTTTCTACAAGACTGGGGAGTCCACCACTCCTATGTGGGTCATTTGTATTGTAGCTGTTCCATCTTACAAGTTCTACATGGATATTTTCTCTCTGAACCCTGTTCATACAGGTACTATACAGATGATCAGGTTTTTAAATACATCAGATAGGGATTATATACATTAGACAGAACTGCTCTATTATGGGTATACCTTGGCGATTGGTGGAGCAGCTTAACATACTTCTTTTAGCAAAAAAACGTATTAACTAAATACCCTGTATTTTTTCATTTTTTGACTAGCACTTGCTTATTTACTGTGACTTTTTTACAACAGAGTATTTTTTTACCACTCTGTGCGCTTTTGTGTCTTCAAGTTCTTTGGTGGTGTGAACAGGTTTCTACAGACTTGTTCACTGTGCAAGTAACCCATGTGTTTTTGGTTTTATAAATTTGTTTTAGCCTAAGGATTAAACCTTTTCTGACTGTTGGATTTTAAGCCTTTTGCATGTTCTTTTTTCCTTACCTTCTTGCTACAAGAGCCATAACTTTTTTATTCACTGCCAACCCAGCCATATGACAGCTTATTTTTGGCTTAACAAGTTGTAGTTATCAATGACACCATTCATTTTAAAACACAATGTACTGGAAAATGGGTAAAAAAAATCCAAGTGTGGTGAAATGGTGAAAATAAACTGCAATTCCGATGTTGTTTTTTGGATTTTGTTTTTACTGCGTTCAATGTACAGTAAAAATGTTATAACATGGAGTCCAGGGTTGTAGCTCAAATCAAACCTGCCTTCTTAGAGCGTCCCTGAGCTTGTAAGGCCTCATTCAGAGGTCCATTCTCTCATGCGAAAAGAAAGCAGACTGATTTTCATCAGTGTTTATTTAGTGTGTCCTATTTTTACCATCAGGGATTTTCTAGTATGCCCCCCCTAAATTTTCAAACCTTCTCCTAACTATATCCGTTGGCTCTCCATGATTTTCACAAACCCATTAACCAATATGAGTTATTCTGATCCATGACTCAGATCAAAATCTGACGTCTTTGTGATTATTTTGCGGACACACGATCTGGGACACAATGGTACATCAGTGGACATGAAACACAAGACACATGAATGTTATTTTTTCCATAGTGTCGAACCACTGTCTCGCTGCTTCCTATCAGGCCCTTTCATCACAGATTTTAATCAAATAGATTTGCTATTAACACATTTTAATTTGCATTCACAGTGTAATCATTGAATCGATTTTTTTTTTTTTTAGATTTGCATTTCGCAGCTTGATTAATGAGGAAACACTGATTGTGTAAAGTTGATTGAAGCTCTTGAATTGTGGTTATGTTCTTGTGATAGATCTTAAATAGTGGGCACAAAAGCATCTTATCAATCCTTAATTATAATGCTTGTGTTCAATGTAAACTTTAACACTATTGTGCTTTTTAGTGGGATAGTTGGTGTGACAATGTCACTGGTAAAGTACTGGAGGGGAGATATGTATCACTACGCTTAATGGGATCAGTCATATAAAACCCAGAGTTTTTCATCCAGCACACGAAGTGATGTGAGGGTTAAGCTAAGTTGCAGTGATGTGAGGGTTAAGCTAAGTTGCATAAATGGGCAAGTTTTTATCCGGACATCAATAAGTGGGTGGGAGGATGTCCACCCTATCTCCACCTGCAGAGTTGGCACCACTATGTGCTGACAAGACTTGTGTGATGTCACAGTCATGAATTCAGTCACATGGGGAAGGAGTCACATGGTCTGGAGCTTAAATTGTTGGGCTCCAGAGGCAGTCTTTGTTCAGCTGGACTGGAGGGAGGACCTCCAATGGTTTGTCTCCTGAGGAGGAAAGACTGAACGTGTGGCTGCAGAGCGGGCTGCTACCTGCAAATGTATGGATTCTGTTACAGCATTTTGTTTTCTTTGTTGTTTTCCTGTTTTTGCCTGCAGGGCTGAATTTACTTTCCCCTTCTTGTTGGTTTATGTTGCCATATAATAAACCAACAGAAGATTTAAAGAGACAGTATTTCTGTTTTCTACCTCCATGTACCGCCAAGTGAGTTGAACTACCAAAGTAGATACTAGAAATCTCAGCACTTCCACAAAAAAAGTCAACATAAATGGCAAGGGAAAGACTTTACATGTACTAGAGCAAGGGTGACAATTAATTTTCCCAAGGGACCACATGAGAGACTGTGACTGTTGTGGAGGGCGGAACCAATAGTCTGAAATTAATTCTGCTCAATATTAATATTTCAATTATAATTATTTTATATTAATTGTATCACTTAACATTGAGCAGATTTAAGTATGATGACATCCCCCTATATACCATATGAGCCCACACACAACCCCCCTATATATTATTATTATTTATTGTTATAGCGCCAATTATTCCATGGCGCTTTACATGTAAGGAGGGGTATACATAATAAAAACAAGTACAATAATCTTAAACAATACAAGTCATAACTGGTACAGGAGGAGAGAGGACCCTGCCCGCGAAGGCTCACAATCTACAAGGGATGGGTGAGAATACAGTAGGCGAGGGTAGAGCTGGTCATGCAGCGGTTTGGTCAATCGGTGGTTACTGCAGGTTATAGGCTTGTGAGAAGAGGTGGGTCTTCAGGCTCTTTTTGAAGGTTTCGATGGTAGGTGAGAGTCTGATATGTTGTGGTAGAGAGTTCCAGAGTAGGGGTGATGCGCGAGAGAAATTTTGTATGCGATTGGGGGAAGACAAGACAAGAGGGGGAATAGAGAAGGAGATCTTGTGAGGATCGGAGGTTGCGTGCAGGAAAGTACCGGGAGACGAGGTCACAGATGTATGGAGGAGACAGGTTGTGGATGGCTTTGTATGTCATGGTTAGGGTTTTGTACTGGAGTCTCTGGACAATGGGGAGCCAGTGAAGGGATTGACAGAGGGGAGAAGCTGGGGAATAGCTGGGGGACAGGTGGATTAGTCGGGCAGCAGAGTTTAGAATAGATTGGAGGGGTGCAAGAGTGTTCGAGGGGAGGCCACAGAGCAGGAGGTTGCAGTAGTCAAGGCAAGAGATGATGAGGGCATGGACTAGGGTTTTTGCAGATTCTTGTTTGAGGAATGAACGGATTCGTGAAATATTTTTGAGTTGTAGTCGGCAGGAAGTGGAAAGGGCTTGGATATGTGGCTTGAAGGAGAGATCAGCGTCAAGGATTACCCCGAGGCGGTGAGCTTGTGGGACTGGGGAGAGTGGGCAGCCATTTACTGTAATGGATAGGTTCGTTGGGGGGGTCACGTGAGATGGGGGAAAGATGATGAATTCTGTTTTGTCCATGTTAAGTTTCAGAAATCTAGCGGAGAAGAAGGATGAAATAGTGGACAGACATTGAGGGATTCTGGTTAGTAGGGAGGTGATATCTGGTCCAGAGATGTAGATCTGTGTGTCATCAGCATAGAGATGATATTGAAAGCCATGAGATTCTATGAGCTGTCCCAGGCCAAAGGTGTAAATGGAGAAGAGCAGGGGCCCTAGGACTGAACCTTGTGGGACTCCGACAGATAGGGGGCGAGGTGAGGAGGTGGTGTGTGAGTGGGAGACACTGAATGTCCGGTCTGTTAGGCATGATGTGATCCAGGATAGGGCCAAGTCTGTGATGCCAAGGGATGAGAGGGTCTGTAATAATAGGGAATGGTCCACTGTGTCAAAGGCAGCCGACAGGTCCAGGAGGAGGAGGACAGAGTAGTGTCGCTTGCTCTTGGCGGTTAAGAGGTCATTGGTTACCTTAGTAAGGGCAGTTTCAGTGGAGTGGTGTGAACGGAAGCCAGATTGTAAGCAGTCAAAGAGGGAGCAAGAAGAGAGATGGGAGGACAGTTCAAGTTAGACGTGTTGTTCCAGTAGCTTGGAGGCATAGGGGAGAAGTGATATAGGGCGATAGCTAGATACAGAAGATGGGTCAAGAGAGGGCTTTTTGAGGATAGGTGTGATGGAGGCATGTTTAAAGCTTGAGGGGAAAACACCGGTTGTTAGTCATAGGTTGAAGAGATGGGTTAGGGTTGGGATGAAGACTGTTGTGAGGCTTGGGATGAAGTGGGATGGGATCGGGTCAAGTGCACAGGTGGTGAGATGTGATCTTGAGAGTAGAGTGGAGAGTCGGTCTTCTGTAATGGTGGAGAAGTTGGTTTTGGATGTGGAGGGCTGGGAAGTCGGGAGGAAGGGCTCTGGGGGTTGTTGACCAAAACGGTCTCTGATGTTATCAATCTTCTGCTTGAAAAATGAGTCAAAGTCTTCAGCTGAGATGAGTGGGGAGGGAGGAGGTGCTGGGGGACGGAGGAGAGAATTGAAGGTGTTGAATAACTGTTTAGGGTTGTGAGACAGGGAGGATATGAGAGATGAGAAGTAGGTTTGTTTAGCTGTGGCGAGTGTGGTCTTGAAAGTAGTGAGGGACTGTTTGAATGCGATGAAGTGCTCATTGGAGTGGGATCTTTTCCATCTGCGCTCAGCAGCCCTGGAAGCTCGCCTCAGTTCTTTGGTCAGGCTGGTGTGCCAGGGCTGTCTGTTGATTTTGCGAGCTTTGGTATGTGTAAGTGGGGCAGCAGATTCCAAAGCTGCAGCTATTGTGGTGTTATATATTTGTGGTGTTATATAGAGCGGCAGCGTCATCTGCATTGTGTAAGGAACTTATATCTGTGAGAGGGAGGAGGGATTCAGAGAATGTGTGTAGGTCAAGGTGTTTAAGATTTCTGCGAGGGTGTGAAAGTTTGTGGGGTGGGGATTGTGGACATGGAGTGGAGAGGGAAGAGAATGTGAGAAGGTTGTGGTCAGAGAGAGGAAGAGGTGAGTTAGAGAGGTTAGATAGGGAGCAGAGGCTGGTGAAGATGAGGTCCAGTGTGTGACCATCTTTGTGAGTGGCTGTAGAAGACCACTGAGTGAGGCCGAAGGAGGAAGTGAGAGATAGAAGTTTAGTGGCAGCTGAGAGGGAAGTGTCAATAGGGATGTTGAAGTCGCCCATAATGATAGTAGGGATGTCCGTGGAAAGGAAATGAACTAGCCAGGTGGTGAAGTGGTCAAAGAAGGTGGTGGCTGGCCCTGGGGGGCGGTAGATGACAGCCAGTTGGAGGTTGGAGGGGGAGTAGATGCACACAGAGTGCACCTCAAAGGAAGGGAGGGTAACAGAGGTTGGCAGTGGGATTGGGGTGAAGGAGCAGGTATCTGAGAGGAGAAAACCAACTCCTCCACCATGTTTGCTGCTGGGGCGGGGTGTGTGAGAAAAGTGGAAGCCACCATATGAAAGTGCAGCAAGAGAGGCTGTGTCAGAAGGGGTGAGCTAGGTTTCAGTGATGGCGAGGAAGGAAAGTTTGGTAGTAACAAAAAGATCATGGATGTAGGAAAGCTTGTTGCAGACAGAGCGAGCGTTCCACAGAGCTCCTGTTAGTGGGACTGGGGAAGCGGGGACTGGGTGAATGGGTATAAGGTTAGAGAGGTTACGGAAGGTTGTGATAGAGCGTGAATGGGAGGTAGAAATGACTGTGGGAATGTGGTGAGGAGGACCAGGATTTGGAGAGATATCACCAGCAGTGAGAAGGAGCAGAGAAAGTGTTAGCAGGTGGGAGCAGGAGAGGGCATGAGGGGGCTGTCTGTGTTTGGAGACAGAGGATTGTATGTTAAGGAACAGTTTTGAGGAGGAGGTGAGGTGGATGGGGAGGATTGAAGAAGAGATGAACAGTTCTTTACTAGGAGTAGGGATTAGGGGAGTTTGCAGAAAGTGAAGAATTATAGGGGTGAAAGTGAAAACAAACAGAAACATTGTTTACAGTGACTGGCCAGTTACCTTCATTTCCCTTCTGGTACTATATAATATATGAGCCACCACATAGCCGCCTATATACAGTATTTACCCTCATATAGCCTCCTATTTACAGCATAAGCCCCCACATAGCCTCCTATGTACAGCCTGAGCCCCACATAGACTTCTCTATATAACATGAGCCCCATGTAGCCTACCATATACATCATGAGCTGCACATTGCCTCCCATATAAAGCATAAGTCCCATATAGCCTCCTATATACAGATTGATACCCTGATTCCTCCTATATACAGCATGAGCCTCCACGTAGCCTTCCTATATAGAGAAGGAGCCCCACATAGCCTTCCCATATAATGTATGAGCCCCACAAAGCCTCCCTATATACAGAATGAGCCTTACATAGCATCTATATAAACAGTGTGAGCCCCCACATAGCCACCAATATACAGGAAGAGCCTCCACATAGCCATCTATATACAGGATGAGCCCCACATAGCCACCTATATACAGGATGAGCCACCACATAGTCTCATATGTACAGAATGAGCCCCAATAGCCTCCCATATACAGCATAAGCCCCCACATAACCTCACTATATAAAGCATGAGCCACCACATAGCCTTCCATATACAGTATGAGCCCCACATAGCCTCCTTTATACAGCACTAGATTGTGGCCCGATTCTAACGCATCGGGTATTCTAGAATATGCATGGACAATGATGATTCCAGAATTCGTGGCAGACTGTGCCCGTCGCTGATTGGTCGAGGCAACCTTTATGACATCATTGTCGCCATGGCAACCATTATGACATCTACGTCGATACTGTGCCTGTCGCTGAATCAGAAACGTGGGATTTCTACGTCCTTTATGACATCATCGTCGCTGTGCCCGTCGCTGATTGGTCGAGGCCTGGCGGCCTTGACCAATCAGAGACGCGGGATTTCTACGTCGATACTGTGCCCGTCGCTGATTGGTCAAGGCCTGGCGGCCTCGACCAATCAGAGATGCGGGATTTCCAGGACAGAAAGACAGACAGACAGACAGACGGAAAAACCCTTAGGCAATTATATATATAGATGAGCGCCCACATAGACTCCTATGTACAGTATGAGCTCCACATAGCCTCCCATAAACAGCAAAAGCCCCCACATAACCTCACTATATAAAGCATGAGCCACCACATAGCCTTCCATACACAGTATGAGCCCCACATAGCCTTCTCTATACAACATAAGCCCTACATATAGCATGAGCCACCCTTATATACTGTGTGAGCCCCATAGACCTTTCTAGCAACAATTTTACTCTTAGACCTGAGACGGGGGCATCCTCTACGTCTGGAGGAAAGAAGGTTTAATCATAATAACAGATGCGGACTCTTTACTATAAGAGCAGTGAGACTATGGAACTCTGCCATATGACGTTGTAATGAGTGATTCACTACTAAAATTTTAGCCTCCCATATACAATATGAGCCCCACATAGCCTCCCATATACAACATGAGCCCCCACATAGCCTCCCACATACAGGATGAGCCCCACATAGCCTCCCTATATATAGCATGAGCTCCACTTAACCTCCCATACACATTATGAGCCCCCCACATAACATCACTATATACAGCATGAGCCCCCACATAGCCTCCCATATACAGTATGAGCACCCACATATCTTCGTATGTACAGTATGAGCCCCACATAGCATCCCATATATGGCATGATCCCCACACATAACCTCCTATATACATGAGCCCCACATAGCCTCCTTATATACAGCATGAACCACCTCTATATACAGTATGATCCCCACATAACCTTCTATATACAGCATTGGCCCCCACATAGCCTCCCATATACAGCATGAGCCCCACATAGCCTCCTATGTACAGTATGAGCCCCATATAGCCTCCTATCTACAGTATGAGCCACACAAAACCTCCTATGTACAATGTGAGCCCTACATAGACACCTATGTACAGTATGAGCCACACATAGCTTCCTATGTACAGTATGAGCCGCCCCACATACCCTTCAATATACAGCACGAGCCACTCTATATACAATATGAGCCCCACACAGCCGCCTATGTGCAGTATGAGCCCCCTATATACAGTATAAGTAATCTGATGGACAAGTCTGGGTTTGGAAAATGCCAGAACGTTACCAGACTGACTGCATTGTGCCAACTGTAAGGTTTGGTGAAGGAGGGATAATGTATTGAGTTATGTTTCTCTGGGTCGCACTAAGTTACTTAATTCCAGTGATTGCAAATCTCAAAGGGATGTTCAGCCTTGGGGTACAAGTCTGCAGTCACTCTATGTGACTCAAGATCGGGTAGTCATATGACAGCAAGTATGCAATTCGCATACTTCCAGCCACATTCTGACTAGGCATGTTTACACTTGCATTGAATGAGGTCATCCATGTCTAGTCGACACATGACCGAATGCATGTACACTGACTGCAGACTTGTTCACTAAGGCTGGACAACCACTTTAATGCTTCAGCATACCAAGACATTCTGTACAATTGTAACTTCCAACTTTGTGGTAACAATTTAGGGAAGCCCCTTTTCTGCTGCAATGGGACTGTGCCCCATTGCACAAGCAATGTCCATAAAAAGCATGCTTGGACCAGTTAGGTGTGGAAGAACATGCCTAGCTGTACAGATCCCTGGCCTCAACCCCAATGAACACTTTTGAGAAGAACTGGAATAGAGTTTGTGAGCCTGGATCTCTTGTCCAATATCAATGCGTAATCTCAGAAATCATCTTCCGGATGAGTGGGCAAAAATGCCCATAGACATCTCCAAAATGTACTAAGCTTTCCCCAAAAGACTGGAGGCTCTAATAGCTTTAAGGGGGGCTGGGAGGCAACTCCATATCAATGGATTTAAAATGGCATGTTATAAAAACTCTTGTAGGTGTAATGTGTAGGTGTCCCAATACTTTTGTCTGCGCTCGTTCTCTGATGTATCCTAGCACAACGGCTACGCTTCAGATACCAGCAGTGAAATTAAAAAGTCACCCAGGCTAAAAGAAATATCATCACACTAAAATGGCTGGTGGAAAGTCATTTATCAATGTTTCGGAAATGCTAAGCAGGTGCTGTGAATGTTACTCGTATCAGGGAGTACCAGACCATGAAGCTTGGTGTGATGTGTTATCTGGTATTATTGCGCTGCCTTCCTGAGCATTCTACATACTGATAAATAGTACATGATTTATGTTATACTGGCTTTGTAGTATTTTACTCATTAAAGATAATCCAAGAACTATCACAATACAAAAAAAACAATGCTTGTTACTATCACGACAAAGTAAAATAAGAACATAATTACGATCATGATTTTGGCGTGGAATTATGGAATTTCAGATCAAGTCTTTAAACTTATTGGGGATAGGGTAAGTACATCCAGGAACCTATATATAAATATGAAGAATGCCATGGCACACTACGTTATTGATTGATGCAAGTAAAAACATCATATATGTTAGATAATTGCTAATGTCTAAATTGTTTGGTACACAGAATCCTAAAAAATTATTTAAAAAATAATTTAAAATATATATATATTTGTACAGTGTTAGCCAGTAGATAGAAAAGTATTAAGATTTAAGAGTCCTTAGTGGTTGATACCTTTTAATGGCTAAGGCTACTTTCACACTAGCGTTTTCTGCAATCCGTCACAATGTGTCGTTTTGCAGAAAAAACGCATCCTGAAAAAGTGCTTGCAGGATGCGTTTTTTCCCCATAGACTTGCATTGACGACGCATTTGCGACGGATTGCCACACGTCGCATCCGTCGAGCGACGGATGCGTCGTGCTTTTGCGGACAGTCGGGAGAAAAAAACGCTACATGTAACGTTTTTTTCTCCCGACGGACCGCTTTTTCCGACCGCGCATGCACGGCTGGAACTCCGCCCCCACCTCCCCGCACCTTACAATGGGGCAGCGGATGCGCCGGAAAAATGCATCCGCTGCACCCTTTGTGCAATGCAGCAAACGCTAGCGTCGGAATCTCTCCCCGACGCATTGCGATGGGGAGATTCCGACGCTAGTGTGAAAGGAGCCTAACTGAAAAGATAGTAACAAATTGCAAGATTTGGAGACCATTCAGGTCTTCTGTTAGTCTATGCCTGATAAAGAGACCTGAGTAGTCTCGAAAGCTTGCAATTTGTTATCTTCTTTTCATTTATCCAATAAAAGGTATCAACCACTGAGGACTCTCAAATTTTAATATTTTGAAAATAATTTATGAATAAGTTGGTTATGCAGAATGCTCTCCAGAGCCCAAAGGGGTTTCCCACAATAGGAACTCATGGCATATCACTAGGATATGCAATCACTTTCTATATTGTCCGGGCCCAACTTCCAGGAGCTGGCCACAAGTACTTAGAGCTGGTCTCAGCAATAATGTTGGTTCAAAAGTGGAAAGAGTTTAAAAGATGAAATTTGCATATTTGCTATTTTGACCAGTCTAAAGTTATTTTTGGGGGTTTTCAAAAGGTCAGATAACACTTTGAAGAGGCCCTTTCACCAAATTGACTGGATACACAATGTAATAGTTGCTGCAGAGCAGATTAAAACGTTTGTTTAACTTTGCCTCTCTGTTGATATTAGGAATGAAAATAATTGTCACTTAATGAGCTGTTTTTTAAGTCCAAGTGGGTGTATCAGACAGTTTTCACTAGGGGCGTGTACTTTTTCTCCCTGCATGATGCTGACCAATCATAAGCAGGTAGCAACACCCAAAGCAAAGAACACGCCCCCACCATAGGCTAGAGCTTTCTCAGTATGAGCTGAATTATGTGTAGGTGATAAATTAATCTTTAAGATGACATTTATTTTTCTATGTTGCAATGCTATAACTATGGCTTTAACACCTTTATGCTTATTTTATTCTTTTGCAGTACTTTGCCCAGAGAGGGCACTTTGCAAGAATAATTGGATTACGAATAATTATCTGTTCTGTTTCTTAATAGGATTTTCTAAACTCTTATCTTGGCTCTTATGTTGTATGTATGGATACTACCTATATCTTGTTTAATCCTAATATATGTTTCAATTGTTACAAAAACCCTGACTACTGACTACTGTAAAATGTAGGTAGAACTGTAGCAGAACATTTCCGGTTTAGCAATCCTTCTGTAATTGATTTCTCTGTGAAAAATACCACAGAGAACTAGAAGTGAATATTACACCATTCCCTAAGGCTATGTGCACATGATGAGGATTTAGTGCGGATCCGCAGCGGATTTTTCCGAGCAGAAACGCTGCAGATCCACACTGTGATTTACAGTACAATGTAAATCAATAGTGAAAAAAAATGCTGTGCTAATGGTGCGGAAAAATCCGCGCGGAAACGCTTCAGATTTAAAAGAAGTGCATGTCACTTCTTTTTTGTGGATCTGCAGCGTTTCTGCACCCTTCCATTATAGAAATCCGCAGTGGTAAAAACTGCAGAAAATCCGTGGCAAATCTGCACCTGCGGTTTCTGCCAGGAGATGCGGATTTTGTGCAGAACATTCTGCACCCCATTCTGCAACGTGTACACATAGCCTAACAGCCTACTCCTGTAAATTACATTTTCAGTATGCCTAGGTTACTGAGAAAGGTGGATCTTGCTGAAGAACCTTGTAGTTCACTGTGATTCCATTAGTAGTTGGAATGAAAAGATAGCTGAATGGAAAGTGTTTAATGAATTAGCAATATTATAGGGAAAAAAGAACATTTGCCCAAATGGCTGGATAAACAACTGGATAACCGTAACCTAATGATAGGTCATCAATATGAGGTCTGTGGGGTACAACACCCGGCACCCTTACCAAATAGCTGATATCAGCTCAGGCACCAGTAAACAGACAGAAACAGGCTGCTGACAAGTACTGATGATTATCTTCTATTCACTTACCAAAGCCAAGAAAACTTCACAGGTGTACTGCATACCCTAAGGTCCTCTTCCCTGCAAAAGTAACTTACAGTAAATGTATTTTGTCACATCAAATAACACTATTTTCCTGCATTAACCAAAAGCATTTCTCCAGGGAAAAAATTAACTTTATTCCTCCCAGGAGCCACCGTCTTTCACTCATAAAGTTGTGCATCAGTACAGAGTCGGCTATCAATCAAAATGCCAGGGCGATCTTCCAAATCATAGAATCATAGAATGTTAGCGTTGGAAGGGACCTCCAGGGTCATAGTGTCCAACTCCCTACTCAATGCAGGATTCACTAAATCATCCCAGACACTTGTCTGTTCAGCCTCTGTTGGAAGACTTCCATTGAAGGAGAACTCACCACGTCACCTGGCAGCCTGCTTCACTCATTGATCACCCTCACTGTCAAAATGTTTTTACTAATATTCAATCTGTATTTTCTCCCTTTCAGTTTCATTCCATCGCTTCTCATGTTTCCATGTGCACATGTGAGTAAGGATGATCCTTCTACAGTGGGACCAGGGCCGGCTCCAGGTTTTCATTGGCCCTGGGCAAACGAGTGCCGGTGGGCCCCTTTAACACATACCACAATTCATAATGCACAGATACGGCAGAGAAATATAGGTATAGTACAATGCCAAAGATTTCACTTACTTCTTACATTACATGAGTAATATCTATTGTGCATTCTACATTAGCTCAGAAACCGGACAGTATAGTCCTCTATACAGAATAATAAGCCCCATATATTGCTCCAAACAGAATAATGAGCCCCATATATTGCCCCATACAGTATAATGGCCCCATATAGTGCTCCATACAGTATAATTGGCACCACATAGACCTCTATACAGAATAATGAGCCCCATATATTGCTCCTTACAGAATGGGACCCATATAATGCTCCAAAAATAATTGGCCCCATAAGATGCTCCATGTATAATGGGCCCCATATAATGCTCCACATATAATTGGCCATATAAAATGGTCCATATATAATTAGTCCCATAAGATGCTTCATATATTATTGGCCCCTTATACTGCTCCATATTGAATTGGCCCCATAAGATGTTCCATATTAAATTGGCCCCAGAAGATGCTCCATATTAAATTGGCCCCATATAATGCTCCCTATAGAATTGGCTTCATAAGATGCTCCCTATATTATTGGCCCCATAAGATGCGCCCTATATTATTGGCCCCATAAGATGCTCCCTATATTATTGGACTCCATATAGAATTAGCCCCATACATTGCTCCAAATAGTAAAAAAAAATGAAATACTCATCTCTCGTTGCTTGACGCTGCTCTGCTCTGGACTCCTCAGCGTCGGCGTCTTCCTGCTCTCTGTGCTGCGACTGCTCAGGCAGAGGGCGCGCACTGGTGACGTCATCGCGCCCTCTGACCTGAACGTCACAGTCAAAGGATGGAAGACGTTGCAGCGCTGGAACCGGGAGAGGTAAGTATCGCAAGTGCCTGGGCCCGGAGCAGTGTCCCCGACGGCGAGTGGGCCCCCTGCCTGCTCAGGGCCCCGGCACTTGCCCGGGTGCGCGGGGTGCTGATGCCGGCCCTGAGTGGGACATCCCTTCAGATATTTGTAGACAGCTATTAAGTCTCCTCTTAGCCCTCTTTTTTTTGCAAGCTAAACATTCCCAGATCCTTTAACCATTCCTTATAGGACATACTTTGCAGTCGGCTCACCATCCTGGTAGCTCTTCCAGTTGCTCCAGTTTTTCAATGTCTTTTTATCCATGCTCAAAGTGCGGTGATGCATGACTGTACTTCCGCGAGCACACCTTTATGACTGAAAGTTGGTGCCTCTCGAGAGGAATAAAGCTAATTTCCTCCCGGTAGCCGGCCTTCAGTGTGGTGGCTGTACAGCTTTCTAACACTATTAACCTGCCGCTTACCCATTTATCTGCAGTTTAACAGCGTTATCTGATGTGACAGGTTACTTTTAAAGGGTTTTAGTGTGCATATTCAGGTTTTACGGTACTGGCTTAGGTTTCAGGGTTTAGGTATCAGGGTGCAGCTTTAGGTTTTAGGGTGCAGGTTCAGTCACTGAAGTCTTTGCATTGGTGATTTAAATACCTCCCACACAACCCTGATGTATGACTGAGATTAGCCCATAGACAAATACGTAAACTGGCTAATTTGTGAACTAAGTGCCATAATTTTTATGTCTATTCAGTATAGCAGTAATACAGTCCAAATGTCATCTATTCACGTTTGCATACATCCTAGATCTTACAGAGTGCTGCTGTATCCTTTTGTTTGTGTATGATACAGTCATGGCAGCTTGCACCTGTTCACACCTGCTTTCTTTTGTTAGGATGTACTGGACTGTTTTTAGTTTTTGTAACTTGAAAAACCATAACAAAAATTGAAACCTCCATCACTATATGGTACTTTCTGCTAGCCACCAGAAAAATTTTACTATAAAAACTGGTGGTATAATTTTTCTGAACATTGAAAAGTAAAAATTTTAAAGTTAGACATTATTCCCAATATTAATGTCACGATACAGCTGTCGAGTGACCTGAGTCCAGGGGCTCCTTTCCTGTCCTTAACACTAGGGGGCGTGCTAGCTCACCGTGCTCCCTGGGATACTTCAGATGGCGAAGATGGTGGGGCTTCCGCCCTTTCCTTATCTCCTAAGTTGACCCTTCCGTCTGTTTCCTTCCCCCACCCAGGGAATTAGGGGTGCTACTGTGCACCTCAGTACACGAACCCAACAAACAGGGCAACAGACAAGGGTTAACAGAAAACTCTAGACACACAAAATAATCACTCACATATAACAAAGGAATGCACCTGGGCGTGCAGGAAGGGAAAAAAAAAACAAAATAGAGAAGGATAAGGAATTACCAAGAATACAAACCAAACAACAATTACTAAAAACTCCTCCAGCTCTCCTTCTCATACCAACTCCTTTCCCTCCATTAGCCATGCAGCAATAAAGCTAACTCTGACAAGGATTAGTAGCAGATCCCAGATTACAAGGAGAAAAGGAGTGGCCGATTAACCCCTGTTCTGCCAGAAGAAATAAACACATTCAATATGACGGAGAAGTGCTTCATCTCAGCGGTGGAGTAGGAGCAACCAGACGATGTGGTCTTCTGGCTCCACTCTATCGCGGTAACCCCGTGACAATTACCATCCAAAATCACTGAACAATCCTTTTTCTAATGATGAGATTAATTGAAAGATTATTAATGTGTAACCAACTGATCACTATTTTTTTTTCAGTACTGGATTAATGAATACACCTCAACATTGGGCATTGGAGTGTTTCATTCTGGAATAGAAATATATGGGAGAGGTAAGTGAAAGATTTGCATTTTGGCCATTTATGATTGTTTTAATTCATCTTGTCCTTGGTAAAATGATCCCACAGTTATGCTATAAAATTGCTGAACACTATGAATCAATCATTTCATGACCTAACTTCATCAGTGGGAGTCACTCCTGGACACGTCCCATGATGAAGCTGGGTGAAACAAGCATTAGGGCGCTGGGCTAACTACCTTTCTAATTCTAATAAAGCACTTTAATACCTTTCTATTCATACTCCATTATGACATAATACGGGCTGACAAATTCACTTTAAGGTAAATGGGGGGGGGGGACACTTTGACACTTTTCTAGCAGGATACCAAACATCAGGTTTCATAAATTGTTAAACTGAATGCACCAATAATTCCACCAGCGAACTCTGCGTCCCTACTGACCTACTTTTTTTTTATTTTTTCAATTACGCAAAAAACGTAATTTGCGCAATCAGCCCAAAAGGCATGGGTAGTAAGTAAGAATTTTACAAATCCCTCCCGGTGAAAGGTTTTATTTCCGATTGTCATGGCAACAATTTCTTCCTGGTAAAACTGTTCCCATCATTACAAAATATAGCTGTTCATAATTGACTGGATGGGTAATTACTGGTGTCTGTCTGATTGGGGGTTAATGGTAATGGTCACCCCACCCCCCCAGCTGAAATAAAGTCGCGCTGCACTGCCGAACATTTAGTGGTACGGAAAGATGGATAACGTAAGGTGAAATTTAGTTAAACGCAGTAGTAAATGTGCCTTCATCCTTCTCATAGGATGTAATTACATTAAAGTGAGAAATACATTAATCCTGGAGCTACATGTTATCCGGAGTCTCCACAGCCTGCTGCCCATCCACCACCACTAATCTATATTCACCTTCTTCGCAGTTTTCGAAATGTCAAGTCGGTGACTTTGTGAAATAATTACAGCTCCACTCCCCAGTCATTTATTCAATGTTGCTGACATAAATTGTGCTCCATTTGTCTGCGGTGCCCCTGAATACAAGGCTAGTTGTTTACGCCTCTCTTTATTGTACACGGGACTGTGAAAGGTCAGACAGGGTTCCCGACAGAAACGTGACAAAGTCGCATCACATTCAGATTTTAGTTAATATTTACCTTTACTATTATTTCTAAGAGGAATCGATCAAAAATCTAAATGTTACAAAGCATCATCTGCGGGGTTTGATTATTTCAGTTGTATAGGTTACATGGAAATGTAGTTAAAGGTGAAGTTGTCATGTTAACAATGGCATCTGGGGTTATGGAGCAGGAGATGCTGATTACATTGATGTACATTTTTGTGGGAAAGGATCAGCAAAACTTTAATTCAATTCATTTAAATCCCAAACGAATATATATGAGTCCAGTGGGTGGTCCTACTTAGTGATTGACAGGTTTCCCTGTATGACTGTGCTTGCAGAGATCACCGTCAATCAATGAGTAGGACCTCCCACTGGCGTCTTGATCATACAAATTTCAGTGCTTTAAATGAATAGCAAACAAGTTAGATGGAATCTTCTACTACAAACTTGTATATCATTCTGCTCAGCTTCTCCACCTCTATAACGTGCTGTAAAGAGATTGGACTGTATGTACAGTATGTGACATTCAAATATACTTACAGCTGTGCTCAAAAGTTGACATACCCCGGCAGAATTTATGCTTTCTTGGCCTTTTTTCAGAGAATATGAATGATAACACCAAAACTTTTTCTCCACTCGTGGTTAGTGGTTGGGTGAAGCTATTTATTGTCAAACTATTGTGATTTCTCTTTCACACACTCCATTTCTTAATATTGTGTAATGCCCCCACTAACATCAATGACAGCTTGAAGTCTTTTGTGGTAGTTGTGGATGAGGTTCTTTATTTTCTCAGATGGTAAAGCTGCTCACTCTTCTTGGCAAAAAGCCTCCCGTTCCTGTAAATTCCTGGGCTGTCTACCATGAACTGCACGCTTGAGCTCTCCCAAGATTGGCTCAATGATATGGAGGTCAGGAGATGGAAATGGCCAATCCAGAACCTTAACTTTATTCTGCTGTAGACAATGACATGTTGACTTGGCCTTGTGTTTCGGATCGTTGTCATGTTGGAACGTCTAGGTACTTCCCATGTGCAGCTTCCGGGCTGATGAGTGCAAATTTGCCTCCAGTATTTGCTGATAATGTGCTGCATTCATCTTTCCTTCAACTTTGACCAAGTTTCCTGTGCCTTTGTAGCTCACACATCCCCAAAACATCAGCAATCCACCTCCGTGCTTTACAGTAGGAATGGTGTTCCTTTCATCTTTGGCCTCGTTGACCTCTCTCCAAATGTAACGTTTATGGTTGTGGCCAAAAGTTAAATTTTTGTCTCATCACTCCAATTACCTTGTTCCAGAAGTTTTTTTACTTTGTGGCATTTGCACAGTAATGGCTTTCTTCTGGCGACTCGACCATGCAGCACATTTTTCTTCCAGTGCCTCCTTATTGTGCATCTTGAAACAACCGCACTGATGGATTTCAGAGAGTCCTGTATTTCAGCTGATTTTTTTGCAGGTTTTTCTTTGCATCCTGAACAATTTTCCTGGCAGTTGTGGACATTTTTATTGGTCTACCTGACCATGGTTTTGATTTTACAGAGCCCCTGATTTTCCATTTGTTAATCACAGTTTGAACGCTGCTGGTATTATCAATTCCTTGGATATCTTTTTATATCCCTTTCCTGTTTTATACAGTTCAACTACCTTTTCCTGTAGATCCGTTGACAATTCTTTTGCTTTTCCCATGACTCACAATCCAGAAACATCAGTGGCCGGATGAAAGATGCAAGAGTCTGTCTGGATCCCAGAAACTCACCCAGCTTTTATGCACACACACTGATTACAAGCAAACAGGTCACAGGTGAGGATGTTACCTTTAGTAGCCATTCAAACCCATTTGAGTCAACTTCTGTGCATGTTATCAGGCCAAAATCACCATGGTATGTGAACTTTTGACCAGGGTCATTTGGATGTTTTGGGTTGTCATTATGATTTAAAAAGAGAAAACACAGTAGTTTAACAATAAATAGCTTCACCCAACCACTAACCATAAGTGGAGAGAAGGTTTAAGTATTATCATTCATATTCTCTGAAAAAAAGCGAAGAAACAAAAATTCTGCCTGGGTATGCAACCTCTATGGCACTAAATTTGTTTTCCTTGTTTTGGATGAGTGGAAAACACCACTCCAGTGTTTGTTTTTTTTCTATTTGCAGCTAGAGTAATGCCACTAATCTAAGTTCCCTGCCCTTAGTCTAATACTTACCAGCCGTTTCTGGTCTCGGTGGTGCTCCAGTTGTTGTCTTCTGCAAATTGTGACTTGCGCAATCCAGAAGTCACTTATCAATGTCTAAGAGCAGGAGCATACATAGAAATCATGGGGCTCCATAGCAAAAGTCTGAATGCCCCTCCCCCCAAAAAAAATTCACTCTCAGGCCCAGCTTACCATCTTGCATCTCCACACAGCCTCAGCTCCTCCTGCTCCGCCTCCAACAACCGGTAGCTGCCCTCACATGTGCAACTACTTCCGGCCGGGCCCAGCATACACTGCTCTTTCTGGCTGGAAAGCTATGTCAGCCAGGAGGCGTGGCATCCTTATGCAAATCCAGCTAGAGAGTTCAGCTGGGAGAAGGGCAGGACTAGAAAGGAGGAGTTAGGAGGAGTCAGGTACAGAGTGATGTCGGCGCGCACATTTATTTAAAGACACACGGCACAGCACAGCCCAGGGGCGGACACTGACAGCTTGGGGCCTCTGTGCACGAAATGTGTCTGGGCCTCGTCCTTTTATGGTGACAAAGCTACGTATATATAAATATTACACAGTCTCCTTTATTATGTATATTGCTGTCCCTTATACAGTGACCTCTCTTGCTATGTGCAGCTCCATCCCTTACATAGTGGATTATACAGAGCCCTATTTTTTATTACATACATCCCTCTCTTGTTAGATATATAATGCAATGATGGCTAATGGAGCATGGGAAACCTTCTTTTTTAATGGAGGAGATGATGAACTGGTAGTCTGGTCGCCGGCTCCTCCATCAGCAGTCATTTTATATCCAACAAGAGAGCGGACTATGTAATAAAAGAGGGCACTGTGAATAACAAAAATAACAAGAATGCACTATGTAAGAGACAGCACTATACATAACAGCAGAGGAAGCTATATAATAAGGGACAACACCATAAATAACTAGAGAGGATGGTATGTAATAAGGGACGGTGATATACATGATAAAAGAGTGAAACTATGTAACTAAGGATGGTGTTATACATAATAAGTGAGTACACTGTATACTAAGGGACTGTGTTATACATAATAAGTGAGTATGCTATATACTAAGGGGCTGTGCTATGTATAATAAGTGAGTATGCTATATACTAAGGGACTGTGTTAAACATAATAAGCGATAATAAAGTCTTCCTACACCTCCCCCTGTTCCTAAATCCATTATAAATCCCCCTTCCTCCCTTCCCAATCCCCCACCCCTCATTGTCCTCTTCCCCCGAATCCCATTATTGTCCTCTCCTCCACCCCCATCTTTGCTCTTTCCACCATCTCTATCACTCTATCATTGCTTTCTCCTCACCACCCCATCATTGCCCATTCCACCACCTCCATCATTTCCTCCTCCCCATCATCCCCATCATTGCCCTTTCCACCATCAACATTGCCTTTTCCCCCACCACCCCATCATTTCCCATTCCACCACCTCCATCAGTTCCTCCTCCCCACCACCCCATTATTGCCTGTTCCACCATGACCATCATTGTCCTTACAACCACTATCATTGCCTTTTCCTGCACCCCCCATTATTGCCCTTTCCACCACCCCATCATTGCATCATTGCTTCCTCACCAACCACCCCATCATTGCCCTCTCTGTCACCCCATCATTGCCTTCTCCCGCACCACCACCACCATCATTGCCCATTCCTTCACAGCCATCATTTCCTCCTCCCGCACCCCCATTATTGCTCTTTCCACCACCCCATCATTGCTTTCTCACCAACCACCCCATCATTGCCCTCTCTGTCACCCCCATCATTGCCTTCTCCCCATCATCCCATCATTGCTTTCTCCCCATCACCCCCATCATTGCCCTCTCCTCCACCTACACACACACAGCAGCTTCCCCTCACTGGCACAGCGGCCACGACGCTGAATGATGTCATCCAGGGATCTCTTCCTGCCCACCGCACATGAGGGTAATTTGGCCATGGGCTGCCCAGGAGCCTCAGGGCCGGATAAACAGTCCAGATTGCCCTTATTATTAGCCGCCCGATTACTAACAAAATCTGGATAATTTATTTGAGAAAAGTGACCATATTATTATTAGATTCCAAATGGTATACGATACTGTAATGTTCACATTTGCTAATTCTTGTCAAACACTATGTTAACAGGGAAAAATATCTGAGAAATTGAATCAGAAGCGGCAAGGCTTGCCATGTGGAGATCAGTAGCTTTTCTTGGCACAGATTTAGAGATAAATGATATTTTGTAAAGACTTTTTCAACTAAATGGCACTAAAATGACAGTATGGTTGGCTGTAAGATTGTTATTTTAGTAGGATCTGGCAGATTAAAGAGCTGATGTGCTTTTCTACAAACATACACTATTGCGGGAGATGACTAATGCTGACGATGAACATTATCATTACTGCCATCGTTCTGTTAATGGCTTATTTGTGAGTAATTGGATAAATAGTACATTATCACTCCAGCGCTCCTGGAAAAAAATAGATATACTGGGAGAGATTTATCAAAATAATTGCACCAGAATTCTAGCATCATTTTCTAAAATAAAAAATGTTATTTACCTGTATCAAATTTTACTGTGTAGGTGGAGAACCGCGATTTAAAGGATTTGAAGCTTAACATTAAGGATCTTATTAGGAAACGTACCAAGTTGTGGTGGAATAAGGTGTCCCTTGAGAATTATCTCCAAAAGGATATTATACCTAGAGGATTGAGGATTCAGATCTATCCCACCTTGGAAAGAGTGATTCTACCTTTTCCACTAAATGGGAAGAAACACTCACTAAGTGTTCCCGTACATTGTTGGAGTTGCTTGTTGGTGCAGATCGTAAAGCTTTGGAGGGTGTTGAAGGAGAAATAGATACAGTGAGAAACAAGATCCAAGCTGTTTTAACTGCAGAAGAGTGTGCGGGCTTTAATAAGGAGCTAGAAATAGATATAACCGAGTGGGAGAAAGAAATACAGGCGACCAAGATCCGCAAATTTCAGCGTTATCTACAAGACTATTCATCAAACAAGATCTATAGGTGGCAGTATAAGAAACAACATCCCAAAACAGTGTCACGCTCCTCATCCATTGCGTCATCACTCTCTGAGGAACAATGTGGAGAACCTTTTTTAGGAAAACGGAGTGGGCCAGGAGAGGGAAGCAATACAGATCAACTACCCCACAGATCCGTTACTCCACACCCTCCAATACGCACACGCAACTACTACAAAAAGATGAACAAGTGGACACGCTAAGCCTCAAGGTAATCAACTTATCCAGTTTTCCTCTAAAGGTACCTTCACACTAAGCGACGCTGCAGCGATCCAGACAACGATCCGGATCGCTGCAGCGTCGCTGTTTGGTCGCTGTAGAGCTGTCACACAGACCGCTCTCCAGCGACCAACGATGCTGGTAACCAGGGTAAACATCGGGTTACTAAGCGCAGGGCCGCGCTTAGTAACCCGATGTTTACCCTGGTTACCATCCTAAAAGTAAAAAAAACAAACACTACATACTTACCTACCGCTGTCTGTCCCCGGGCAGCTGGAAAGCACAGCGGTGACGTCACCGCTCTGCTTTCCGGCCGCTGTGCTCACAACCAGAGCAGAGAAGCAGAGCGCCGGGGACAGACAGCGGTAGGTAAGTATGAAGCGTTTGTTTTTTTACTTTTAGGATGGTAACCAGGGTAAACATCAGGTTACTAAGCGCGGCCCTGCGCTTAGTTACCCGATGTTTACCCTGGTTACCAGCGAAGACATCGCTGAATCGGTGTCACACACGCCGATTCAGCGATGTCAGCGGGAGAGCCAGCGACCAAATAAAGTTCTGGCCTTCTAGCCCCGACCAACGACATCACAGCAGGATTCTGATCACTGCTGCGTGTCACACTGAACGATATCGCTAGCCAGGACGCTGCAACGTCACTGATCGCTAGCGATATCGTTTAGTGTGAAGGTACCTTAACTACATCACAGATTAGGGTGTTGGAGAAGGGGCTCACTTTCTCTCCTTCAGCTACGTTTGACTATTTCACTGCTGTCAAAGATGTTGAGTTGTTTGCCAGGAAATTAACATATAAAATTTTTTTTACTAATCAATCTAAAATGCAATTTCCAACTAATGTAGAACAACAAGTTTTGGCGGACCTTGAATCGCTACTGGCAGAACAAACAACAACAGAGGATGCTCGGGTTCCCACATATCTACATGCCCGGTCGCAACATTTCCCCCCTTCAGGTATCTGTAGCAATGTTGAAATTTTTACTAAATTAATGAAACGAGATCTATTAAAGTTGTCGGAGGATAGAGCCTCATTTAATCTAACTTACGCTTAGAATAAGGCTATTAGAGAACTTCAGAACATGAAACAGGTGGTGATAAAACCCGCCGACAAGGGGGGAAATGTTGTGATATGGCCATGTGATATGTATGAAAGGGAAGCCCTATGGCAATTAAGTGTCAAGCAGTGCTACAGGAGATTGGAAACAAACCCACTTGGGAAGTTTAAACTTGAATTGGATTCCATGTTACTGAGGGCTCGTGATCAGGGACTGATTTCAAATAGAATGTTGGAGGGCCTTACCGTACAATTTCCTGTGGTTCCAACATTCTATTTAACACCTAAAATTCACAAAGATGGGAACAACCCACCGGGTCGCCCCATCGTGTCGGGTATAGGTGGTCTTAATGAACAGGCATGTAGGTTTATCGACTTCTATCTGCAGCGTTGTGTGGAGACTTTACCTTCCTTCATTAAGGACACAACAGACATCTTAACTCGACTTAACAATGTACAATTGGAACAAGATATGCTCCTAGTTACATGTGATGTCGAGTCACTCTACACGTCGATATGTCACGACCATGGGATCACGGCATCAAGATTCTTTTTGTGTATGACGGATTTGGATGAAGAGTTAGTGCAATTTATTATTGATCTTTTACAGTTTACATTGACTCATAATTTTTTTTACTTTTAAAGACCGATTTTTCCTGCAGCTCCAGGGAACTGCGATGTGGGCGACTTGTGCGCCCTCATACGCAAATTTGTTCCTGGGGCTGTGGGAGAGAGAAGTCGTATATAATTTGGAAAGTTTTTCAGCCGTGGTCTCATGGTCCAGATATATCGATGATGTGCTATTTATCTGGCAGGGTGACGAGACATCACTTAATATATTTATGAGCCAATTAAATAATAACCAACAAAATATTCGGCTCACATATAAATATAGTAAGGAGAGAGTCGAGTTTCTTGATGTCCTGATTGAGACAGATGGGAGTCGATTTATTACCACAGATGTCTTCCGTAAAGACACTGCAACCAATTCACTCCTACATGCTACTTCGGCGCACCACCCACAGATGATTGGGGCGATCCCGGTGGGGCAGTTCCTACGGATGAAACGCGTATGCTCGGATAATACCAAATTCCACAATCAGGCCAAAATTCTGACTAAGAACCTGCAACAGAGAGGATATAACCACAGACCCATAAGGAAGGGTTATAGGAGAGCACTAGCCACCAGTATTGGCCCATCCTCTGTGCAGATGAGGATCTCTGTAGATTTTTACCATCTAATCCCTCTGTTACATGGAGACGCTCTAAAAATCTCAAGGACATGCTGACACGTAGCCACTATGTGGCACCCCATGTATCGCCTTTCTCTGATAGGGTAGGCCCTAGGTGGGGTAGCTTTCAATGTGGTGACTGTTTGGCATGTCAATGTATAGAGAGGGCGTTCTCATTTGAGAATAGTGATGCAACCCGTACCTACAAGATCACACATCATATATCATGCACGACGGACATGGTTATTTACTATGCGTATTGTCCGTGCAAATTGATATATATAGGTATGACCACCAGACAGCTAAGGGTCAGGGTCCTGGAGCATATGAGGGACATCAAGAACGCAGGAACAGTCCCAGACATTGCAGTGCTTAAATCTATCCCCAAGCATTTTAAAAGCCATCATGGCAGCAATCCCAAATGGCTGAAGGTCAGAGGGATAGATAGGGTACAATTAGGTATACGAGGAGGGGATTACAGAAAAGAACTTCTGAAAAAGGAGGCTAGATGGATTGTCTGCCTCAATACAGTCACCCCCTATGGCCTTAATGAGTCCTTGAGTTTCAAACCCTTTTTGTAAATAGCGCGAATTTTAATTGGGAACAATACATGTTTTTATAGTGTGTGTCTTGTTTTTGTATGTGTTGCCTCTTTGTTTCCCCAGCTTCCCTATATACCATATGAGGCGGGTTTTCTGTATATATGTACTGTACTATGGAAACTATAACTATCATATTCATTACAGTAGAACCATTATCGACGATTGTAAACTGGATGACTTCGGTATCCTGATACAAAGTAGTCCAAATGGAGATACACACGATGTAATGACAAGGTTATCCTATACCCTATATCCTATGCCGCGACAGATCGAATGGCTCCATATCAAGATAATCCATCTCTGGTGGCTGCGAACCTGGACCCCCTGAGATATGGACCTTTGCAAGCGGCGGCGAACTGTGCTATGCAAATATTGGATTATTAATATATGTACTATGGGGTATATACTGTAAGGGTCCTGTTTATTCTGCTAATTTGGGAATATTATGTGGGGTTAATTATGTATGTTTTGCACATTGTGGGCTATTTTTGTAGTGTATATGATGTATGTTATCTAAGGCAGTTGCGTGTATCTAAGGCTAATATCAAAATAGGCCGCTTTATAGTTATGATTTCTGTTACATTCCGGCAGACCTTCTACGATCAAACGTTGCTTATCTGGTCAATGACTTAGTTACACACCGTGCCGTCACAGCCCGTGGTTGGAGCGCGCACCGCTCATGCGCTGCCTCCCGGTGTGGAGGGCGGAAGCTCTCTATGGTGTAGCATCGGCATGGTTACGGGTCCGGTCATGTACCGGATCACGTGACCGTGTGACGCGCTCCTTGAGCGCCGCCCTCCTCCCCGCGATGCAACATGGCGGGGGCGCGCCGCATTCAGCTGCTATTCAGGCGGAACATCATTTATGGGGTATTTAAGAGGGGATAGACACGCTACCCGTTAACCTCCTGACGAAACTGCGGGGGCAGTGAAACGCGCGTCGAGTTGCGCTACGGGACCACTACCATCACCCACACTCCACCATGGCTGCAGGTATATACTGAGTATGTTATGGTATCCTCTCCTGTTATGTTATGTTACCATCTGGAGGCACCATTAGCATTTTGGTATTAGATATTAGCTCTGTCTATGCCTTAGGGTGAGTCCCTTCCATGTAGTTGTTGTTTGGTTATAATTTATGTGGATGGTACAGTATTGTGGGCTGTAGCTACCCACATTTTTGTCCCAGTGTGGACATTGATATTTGCATACACGTTATATTGCGAGTCAGCCCTGATACATATTTATGATGTATCATTAATATCCACTGTTCATACGACTCCTGGTAGGCATTATTGCACCTATATGCTATCTTTTACTTTACCCTTAGACGTGGTGTGTTGTGTTGGGTGGTTATGTGGTCTCATCGGTTCTTCTATCATACATAGCCGGTCCTACTTCCTCCCCTAGGTTAGGGTATTGTTTTGTTTATATGTTTGTGGGTTACAGGTGTTTTATACTGTTGTATTAACATTTTGTATAAAGGTTATCTAATAAATTTATATATTGGTAACATATGTGTACCTTCTATTTGTCCTCTATTGGTGTATATCAAATTTACTAGATAAGTCTGGTCTGATGAGGGAAAGTGACCACATTGAAAATGGGGCACTATATGAAGCACAGAAAAATGCACCAAAATCATGGCATAAAGTTGGTGGTGTAAAATTAAGACACCCCCATACACGTTACACTAATGCGGCCGAACCCGCCGGTATGGCCAACAATCTAGTGTGTATGGGGACACCAGCCAACTGTTGGTTAGAGGAGGTGTCGCTCAGGTATGGTGATTTCACATTGTCGATCGCATTGTTTTCCCAAAGATAAGCCAACAGTTGATGTGTCAGTCGGTGGCTTGCTCATAGAGAACACAGGTAACTCAGACAAATGAGCGCTCATGTATGGGAGAGTCAGATGAGATGGTTTCCGGCCAAATGATCGGCGAATCATTGTTCGACTGACATCCATCTAATGTGTATTGGGATCTTTAGACTAGAGTCTTAAAATTAGATAAACAGACTGAACCACTATGATAAACCTGGCATATTTTAAGACTGTCTAGCCTACTATTGCACTAAGAATTACACAGTATTGCCTATAAATAAATCTGCCCCAATATTTTGCTCAGTGCGGTGTTAGTGCATGACCTCATTCTCTGATGTTCTTTTAGTTTCAACAATTTTATTGCAGACTAGCTGAAGAGCCCGGCGTTTACCCCCTCACATCTCTCATTTTCTCCCTTACACCTCTCATTTCCCCCTCACTCCTCTCATTTTCCCCCTCACTCCTCTCATTCCCCCCTAACACTTGTCATTTCGACCTCACATCTGTCATTTTCCGATCACTCCACTATTTTCCCTCACGCCTCTAATTTTGCACTCACACCTTTTCATTTTCACCTCACACCTCTCATTTTCCCTTCAGTATATACATGTTTGTCATCTCCCTTAAATATAGTATACACCTGTATGTCATCTCCTGTATATTGTATATACCTATGTGTCATCTCCTCCTGTATATAGTATATACCTGTATGTCATCTCTTCTGTATATACTATATACCTGTATGTCATCTCCTCGTATATATAGTATATACCTCTATGTCATCTCCTGTATATGGTATATACCTGTATGACATCTCCTCTGTATATAGTATATACCTGCTGTATGTCATCTCCTCCTCTATATACCTATGTGTCATCTCCTCTTTTATATAGTATATACCTGTATGTCATCTCCTCCTGTATATAGTATATACAAGTGTCATCTCCTCCTGTATATAGTATATACCTGTGTGTCATCTGCTCCTGTATATAGTATATACCTGTGTGTCATCTCCCCTGTATAATAGTATATACCTGTGTGTCATCTCCCCTGTATATATTATATACCTGTATATAGTATGTACCTGAATGTCATCTCCCCTGTATATAGTATATACCAGTGTGTCATCTCCTCCTGTATATAGTATATACCTGTGTGTCATCTCCCCTGTATATAGTATATACCTGTGTGTCATCTCCTCCTGTATATAGTATATACCTGTATGTCATCTCCTCCTGTATATAGTATATACCTGTCATCTCCCCTGTATATAAGTCTTTATTTTTATATAGCGCTAACATAGTCCGCAGCGCTTTACAGTTTGCACACATTATTATCACTGTCCCCGATGGGGCTCACAATCTAAATATCCTATCAGTATGTCTTTGGAATGTGGGAGGAAACCGGAGTACCCGGAGGAAACCCACGCATACACGGAGAGAACATACAAACTCTTTGCAGATGTTGTCCTGGGTGGGCTAACCACTGCGCCACCGTGCTGCCCATATAGATGTGTGTGTCATCTCCCCTGTATATAGTATATACCTGTGTGTCATCTCCTCCTGTATATAGTATATATCTGTGTGTCATCTCCTCCTGTATTAGACCTCGTTCACACGTTATTTGGTCATTATTTTTACCTCAGTATTTCTAAGCTAAATTGGCAGCCTGATAAATCTCCAGCCAACAGGAAGCCCCCCCCCCCGGCAGTATATATTAGCTCACACATACACATAATAGACAGGTCATGTGACTGACAGCTGCCGTATTTCCTATATGGTACAGTTGTTGCTCTTGTAGTTTGTCTGCTTATTAATCAGATTTTTATTTTTGAAGGATAATACCAGACTTGTGTGTGTTTTAGGGCGAGTTTCATGTGTCAAGTTGTGTGTGTTGAGTTGCATGTGGCGACATGCATGTACCGACTTTTGTGAGATGAGTTTTGTGTGGCGACATGCGTATAGCAACTTTTTGTGTCAAGTTGCATGTGACAGGTTAGTATAGCAAGTTGTGTGCAGCAAGTTTTGCGCATGGCGAGTTTTGCGCGTGGCGAGTTTTATGTGTGGTGCGTTTTGAGTATGTGCAAGTTTTGTGTGAGGCAACTTTTGCATGTGTTGCAACTTTTGTGCATGTGGCAATTTTTCCACATGTGGCGAGTTTTCCATGAGGTGAGTTTTGCACGTGTGGCGAGTTTTGCGTGAGCTTAGTTTTGCATGGGGCGAGTTTTGTGTGTGGCGAGTTTTGAGCGGCGACTTTTGTGTTTCGACTTTTATGTGGCGAGGTTGGTGAATGTGTGGTGAAATGTGCGCTGAGGGTGGTATATGTGTTCAAGCACGTGGTAGTTTGTGGTGCATTTTGTGTGTGTGTTCATATCCCCGTGTGTGGTATCCCATGTTGGGGCCCCACCTTAGCAACTGTACGGTATCTGTATGGTATGCCATCGCGCTCACTCTTTAAGTCCCCCTTGTTCACATCTGGCAGCTGTCAATTTGCCTCCAACACTCTTCCTTTCACTTTTTCCCCATTATGTGGATAGGGGCAAAATTGTTTGGTGAATTGGAACGCGGGGTTAAAATTTCACCTCACAACATAGCCTATGACGCTCTCGGGGTCCAGACGTGTGACTGTGCAAAATTTTGTGGCTGTAGCTGCGACGGTGCAGATGCCAATCCCGGACATACACACACACATTCAGCTTTATATATTAGATATACCTGTAAGTCATCTCCCCTGTGTATAGTATATACCTGTATGTCATCTCCCCTGTATATAGTATATACCTGTATGTCATCTCCTCCTGTATATATAATATAGCTGTATATCATCTCCCCTGTATATAGTATATACCTGTATGTCATGTCCTCCTGGCTGTCAATTTGCCTCCAACACTTTTCCTTTCACTTTTTCCCATTATGTAGATGGGGGCAAAATTGTTTGGTGAATTGGAACGTGCGGGGTTAAAATTTTGCCTCACAACATAGCCTATGATGCTCTCGGGGTCCAGACGTGTGACTATGCAAAATTTTGTGGCTGTAGCTGCGACGGTGCAGATGCCAATCCCGGACATACACACACACATACATACATACATACACACACACATTCAGCTTTATATATTAGATATTATCAGAATAACATGAATGACAAGGAATATGAAGTACAAGGATCCCCTCGCAGGGGGAAGTATATCAATGTAAATAATATTAATGCAATATCCTTGACTTATCAATTTTAGCTGGAAAGAAAAAATATACATTCTTATAACATTAGCTGCATTGTATTAATAATAAAGGCAAAGGAAAAAAAGAAACAAATAAACAAAGCAAAAAAAAATAATAAAAAAAAGGAAGGAATGTAAAATCTTGGGTAATAGCATTGGGGGTTATGTTGACGTACTCTATAATTCGTGTAGGACGCAAATCCTAGTCATCAATTAGTAGTATCCATGTTTTAATTTATATAGATAGTGACATTATTCTGTAAAAGTCACCATCAGTCTGAGTCTGGATCCATGGGTCCCAAAATACCTCGGAAGATTTCCAGAGAATCGGATCTGGTGGCTTCTATTTTTCATATAGCATAATTAAATTTACGCATCTTTTCACCTGGGCCATCGATAAAGTATTGGTTTTCCGTTGCTATGTGGTTTCTAGTTGCCATGGTAATATAATCTACAAGCCGACACGTCTTACCATTGGCATTGATTGGCCTATCACCTATAAGAAGTACCGTTGGTGGAAGGAGTAGTTCCTTTTTCAGGACAGTGTTAATTACCGTATATACTCGAGTATAAGCCGAGATTTTCAGCCCATTTTTGGGGGCTGAAAGTCCCCCTCTCGGCTTATACTCGGGTCATACCCAGGGGTCGGCAGGGCAGGGGGAGCGGGGGCTCTCTAATTATACTCACCTACTCCTGGCGCAGTCCCTGCATCCCCGGCGCAGCAGCTTCTTCCTGTACTGAGCGGTCACATGGTACCGCTCATTACAGTAATGAATATGCCGCTCCACCTCCCATAGAGGTGGAGCGGCATATTCATTACTGTAATGAGCAGTAACGGTGACCGCTCAGTACAGGATGAAGCTGCAGCGTCGGGGAAGCAGGGACTGCACAGCGCCAGGAGCAGGTGAGTATAACAGGGAGGGGAGCGCAGCGCTGCGCGATATTCATCTGCTCCTCGTTCCGGCGCCGCTCCGTCTTCAGCAGTGACGCTCAGGTCAGAGGGCGCGGTGACGTGGTTAGTGCGCGTCCTCAGCCTGAACGTCAGTGCAGAAGACGCTGAAGACGGAGCGGCGGCCAGAAAGAGGAAAGGTGAATATTTAAAGTGCCGGGGGCCTGAGCGACGGAGAGGTGAGTATGTGATTTTTTTTTTTTTTTTATCGCAGCAACAGCAAATGGGGCAAGTGTCTGTATGGAGCATCTTATGGGGCCATAATATTTGTGCAGCACTATATGGGGCCATAACGTTTGTGCAGCACTATATGGGGCCATAACGTTTGTGCAGCACTATATGGGGCCATAACGTTTGTGCAGCACTATATGGGGCAAGTGTCTGTATGGGGCATCTTATAGGGCCTTTATGCAGGATTATATGGGGCATATTTTAATATGGAGCATCTTATGGGGCCATCATAAACTTTATGGAGCATTATATGGGGCTCCTGATTCAATATGGATATTCAAAAATACTTAACCTACTGATGTCTCAATTAATTTTACTTTTATTGGTATCTATTTTTACTTTTGACATTTACCGGTAGCTGCTGCATTTCCCACCCAAGGCTTATACTCGAGTCATTAAGTTTTCCCAGTTTTTTGTGGCAAAATTAAGGGGGTCGGCTTATACTCGCGTATATACGGTAATTTAACTACATCCTTCCAAAGAGTTTCTCTGATGTTCTTTTAAACTCCTCATAATAAAGTAGCCCCACAGATCCTGTACTAGGCACAACGGCTCATGCACATACATGTCTGAATTAATCAGAAATTGTACCTTATATGCGACTCTTAGACTTTCATGAGGCTTTACTGGACCTCTGTATGCATTTTATTTCATCGGGAACTATTTGTCAGATTCTGTATTCATTTGACAGAATGTTTTCTTCCATAGAAACATAATGCTAATTTTGCACTGCACATAGAAACATACTGTACATCAACACAGAAAGACTCCATCTCTGTCTAGTGCATGAGGCACAAAGCATAAATTGTGTCTGGAATATTACTTTAAGGAGCCAGAAGTAAGAAGAACCCAAAACCTGTTAAAAAGGATTGAGGTGGTGGTCTACAGGCTGGCGACTAAAGAATCTTGGTGTCCAGATGTTACTGATAAAAAATACAGGGTGGGCCATGGGAATGGTTGGTGATATCAACTTCCTGTTTGTGGTACATTAGTATATGGGAGGAGGAAAAATTTTCAAGATGGGTGGTGACTATGGCGGCCATTTTGAAGTCGGCCATTTTGGATCCAACTTTATTTTTTTCCAATGGGAAGAGGGTCATATGACACATCAAACTTATTGAGAATTTCACAAGAAATCAATGGTGTGCTTGGTTTTACCGTAACTTTATTCTTTTATGACTTATTTACAAGTTTATGACCCCTTATAAAATGTGTTCAAAGTGCTGCCCATTGTGTTGGATTGTCAATGCAACCCTCTTCTCCCACTCTTGACACATTGATAGCAACACCGCAGAAGAAATGCTAGCACAGGCTTCCAGTATCCATTGTTTCAGATGCTGCACATCTCTTATCTTCACAGCATAGACAATTGCCTTCAGATGACCCCAAAGATAAAAGTCTAAGGGGGTCATATTTGGAGACGTTGGTGGCCATTCAATTGGCCCACTATGACCAATCCACTTTCGAGGAAACTGTTCATGTAGGAATGCTCGGACCTGACACCCAAAATGTGGTGGTGTACCATCTTGCTGGAAAAACTCAGGGAACTTGCCATGTTCAGTGCATACAGAGGGCAACACATCATTATGATGGTCGTCGTGTGCCAGTTGAATGGCCTCCAAGGTCATAAAATTACGTTAAAACCAAGCACACCATTGTTTTTCTTGTGAAATTCTCAATAAGTTTGATGTGCCATATGACCCTCTTCCCATTGGAAAAATTAAAGCTGGATCCAAAATGGCCGACTTCAAAATGGCCGCCATGGTCACCACCCATCTTGAAAAGTTTTCCCCCTTCCATATACTAATGTGCCACAAACAGGAAGTTGATATCACCAACCATTCCCATTTTATTTAGGTGTATCCATATAAATGGCCCACCCTGTGTTTTCTCTGTGCCCTGGATCTCAGGTAAAAAAAAACAATTCTAAAATGTTTTTGAGTTTTATAGGATTTATCCTGCAATACCGGACTGGGAGATCTAAAGGCTATAAGCAAAAAAATGGCTTTTATCCTCAGTTGTCTTCTTTTGACATTCCCTCTACTTTTCACCTATTGTCATTCTTTTTCCTAATGAACTTCTGAATATATGAACATTTTTCCTTAAAGGGGATGTCCCATAATCTATTGTGGGGATGTTTTCTTTTTACCCCTGTGTGTTTCTGTCTGCTTATGACTGACCCATGGCATATGGGGGGGGGGGGGGGATGCCCATAAAGACAAACATTTGATGAGATCTATGTCCTGGCAAAATATAACTTATTAGCTCATTTATTTGCATAATAAAAAAGCAATGCATGGCTTTATTCAACTTTCTATGATCTGCATGCCCATAAAGACAGCTTAGGAGGGTTGACCTTTCTGACAGTTTCATTTTAATTATCCTCCAGACACTGCAAAGATTTGTATTGTTGTAACAAACATCACAACCTTATTTTGCTTCCCTCTGTCCAAAACACTATGCTTTTGTGCTGTTTCAGTGCCCAGTTTATGCTGTTTAAAAGCTGCTTTCCACTGCTGCGTAACAAATATTTGTATATAACACTAGATGGTGGCCCGATTCTAACGCATCGGGTATTCTAGAATATGTATGTATGTATATAGCAGCCACATAGTCTATAGCACAGGCCACATAGTATATAGGAGTACTACGTGGCCTGTGGTATATACAGTGGGGCAAAAAAGTATTTAGTCAGTCAGCAATAGTGCAAGTTCCACCACTTAAAAAGATGAGAGGCGTCTGTAATTTACATCATAGGTAGACCTCAACTATGGGAGACAAAATGAGAAAAAAAAAATCCAGAAAATCACATTGTCTGTTTTTTTTAACATTTTATTTGCATATTATGGTGGAAAATAAGTATTTGGTCAGAAACAAAATTTCATCTCAATACTTTGTAATATATCCTTTGTTGGCAATGACAGAGGTCAAACGTTTTCTGTAAGTCTTCACAAGGTTGCTACACACTGTTGTTGGTATGTTGGCCCATTCCTCCATGCAGATCTCCTCTAGAGTAGTGATGGTTTTGGCTTTTCGCTTGGCAACACGGACTTTCAACTCCCTCCAAAGGTTTTCTATAGGGTTGAGATCTGGAGACTGGCTAGGCCACTCCAGGACCTTGAAATGCTTCTTACGAAGCCACTCCTTCATTGCCCTGGCGGTGTGCTTTGGATCATTGTCACGTTGAAAGACCCAGCCCAGTTTCATCTTCAATGCCCTTGCTGATGGAAGGAGGTTTGCACTCAAAATCTCACGATACATGGCCCCATTCATTCTTTCATGTACCCGGATCAGTCGTCCTGGCCCCTTTGCAGAGAAACAGCCCCAAAGCATGATGTTTCCACCACCATGCTTTACAGTAGGTATGGTGTTTGATGGATGCAACTCAGTATTCTTTTTCCTCCAAACACGACAAGTTGTGTTTCTACCAAACAGTTCCAGTTTGGTTTCATCAGACCATAGGACATTCTCCCAAAACTCCTCTGGATCATCCAAATGCTCTCTAGCAAACTTCAGACGGGCCCGGACATGTACTGGCTTAAGCAGTGGGACACGTCTGGCACTGCAGGATCTGAGTCCATGGTGGCGTAGTGTGTTACTTATGGTAGGCCTTGTTACATTGGTCCCAGCTCTCTGCAGTTCATTCACTAGGTCCCCCCGCGTGGTTCTGGGATTTTTGCTCACCGTTCTTGTGATCATTCTGACCCCACGGGGTGGGATTTTGCGTGGAGCCCCAGATCGAGGGAGATTATCAGTGGTCTTGTATGTTTTCCATTTTCTAATTATTGCTCCCACTGTTGATTTCTTCACTCCAAGCTGGTTGGCTATTGCAGATTCAGTCTTCCCAGCCTGGTGCAGGGCTACAATTTTGTTTCTGGTGTCCTTTGACAGCTCTTTGGTCTTCACCATAGTGGAGTTTGGAGTCAGACTGTTTGAGGGTGTGCACAGGTGTCTTTTTATACTGATAACAAGTTTAAACAGGTGCCATTACTACAGGTAATGAGTGGAGGAAAGAGGAGACTCTTAAAGAAGAAGTTACAGGTCTGTGAGAGCCAGAAATCTTGATTGTTTGTTTCTGACCAAATACTTATTTTCCACCATAATATGCAAAAAAAATGTTAAAAAAACAGACAATGTGATTTTCTGGATTTTTTTTTCTCAGTTTGTCTCCCATAGTTGAGGTCTACCTATGATGTAAATTACAGACGCCTCTCATCTTTTTAAGTGGTGGAACTTGCACTATTGCAGACTGACTAAATACTTTTTTGCCCCACTGTACCATGTGGCTGCTATATACATACATACATATTGTAGAATACCCGATGCGTTAATATAGGCCACACAGTAAATAACACAGCCCACGTAGTATATAACACAGCCCACACAGTATATAGCAGCCACACAGTATATAGCAGCCACACAGTATATAACACAGCCCACGTAGTATGTAACACTGGCCATGTAATATATAGCACAGCCCACATAGTATCTAACAGTGGCCACATAGTATATAGCACGCAGGATAGAACACAGCCACATAGTATATAACACTGCCCACGTAGTATATAGCAGCCATGTAGTATATAACGCAGCCCACGCAGTATAGAACACAGCACACATAGTATCTAACACTGGCCAGGTAGTATATAGCAGCCACGCGGTATCTAACACAGCCCACGTAGTATTTAGCAGTGTGGGCACCATATCCCTGTTAAAAAAAATAATTAAAATAAAAAATAGTTATATACTCACGCGCCAGCGGGATCCAGCATAGATCCAGCAAACCTCTGGCGATGCGCGCGCGGCTGCCACCATCTTTCGTTCCCAGGATGCATTGTGAAAATACCCAGATGACTTAGCGGTCTCACGAGACCGCTAAGTCTTCTGGGTAATTTCGCAATGCATCTCTGGGAACGGAAGCTGGCGGCAGGCGCGAGAGCATCGTCGGACTACGGAAGGTGAGAATAGCAGGTTTTTTGTTTTTTTATTATTTTTAACATTAGATCTTTTTACTATTGATGCTCCATAGGTAGCATCAATAGTAAAAATTTGGTCACACAGGGTTAATAGCGGCGGTAACGGAGTGAGTTACCCGCGGCATAACGCGGTCCGTTACCGCTGGCATTAACCCTGTGTGAGCGGTGACTGGAGGGGAGTATGGAGCGGGCGCCGGGCACTGACTGCAGGAGGGACTAATCAGACTGTGGCCGTCGCTGATTGGTCGCGGCAGCCATGACAGGCAGATGGCGAGACCAATCAGCGACTTGCATTTCCATGACAGACAGAGGCCGCGACCAATGAATATCTGTGCCAGACAGACAGACAGAAGGATAGACCGAAGTGACCCTTAGACAATTATATAGTAGATTCAAACAGTCTATGCATATGAATTCTCCTGTCAGAGGCTCAAAGCGGCTCCTCTCCCATGTAATCAGACAGGGGAATTCCCATACACACATTATTTGAATATGATATACAGGTCTTTGCTGTTGCAGTTGAAAGCAGCTTCTAAAGGAGTGTAAAATAAGTACTGAAACAAAGTGAATAAATCAAAATATTGGCACTTCAAAACATTAATTCAACACTAATGGCATTTCAACACAAATAGCACTTCAAACACTTGCAAAACACATAGTCAACCAATGTAAGAGGTGGCCAAATAAAGAGATCCATGAATAAAACTAAATATTTTATTAAATATTACTTAACATTCAGAAAAATAATAAAAAAGACAAAATACCCAATTGAAAGTGGTTGGAAGAGAAGGAGGCAAAATAAGGTATTGTAGTATATTAGAAAAAAAATCAAAGCTTTGCAATGTTTAGAGAATAATTAAATAAAAAAAAGTTTAAGGTACCTTCACACTGAACGATATCGCTAGCGATCCGTGACGTTGCAGCGTCCTGGATAGCGATATCGTTGAGTTTGACACGCAGCAGCGATCTGGATCCTGCTGTGCCATCGTTGGTCGGCGCAGAAAGTCCAGAACTTTATTTGGTCGCTGGCTCTCCCGCAGACATCGCTGAATCGGCGTGTGTGACGCCGATTCAGCGATGTCTTCACTGGTAACCAGGGTAAACATCGGGTTACTAAGCACAGGGCTGCACTTAGTAACCCGATGTTTACCCTGGTTACCAGCGTAAACGTAAAAAAACCCAAACACTACATATTTACCTTCCGCTGTCTGTCCCCCGGCGCTCTGCTTCTCTGCACTGTGAGCGCCGGCCAGCCGGAAAGCAGAGCACAGCGGTGACGTCACCGCTGTGATTTCCGGCTGGCGCTCACAGTCAGTGCAGAGAAGCACAGCGCTGGGGGACAGACAGCGGAAGGTAAGTATGTAGTGTTTGTTTTTTTTTACGTTTACGCTGGTAACCAGGGTAAACATCGGGTTACTAAGCGCGGCCCTGCGCTTAGTAACCCGATGTTTACCCTGGTTACCAGGGGACCGGCATCGTTGGTCGCTGGAGAGCTGTCTGTGTGACAGCTCTCCAGCGACCACACAGCGACGCTGCAACGATCGGGATCATTGTCTGGATCGCTGCAGCGTTGCATAATGTGACGGTACCTTTAGCTACTCTTTAATTAATATGTAAGTCCTAACAGTAAGCTCCTTCAGTTATACTTAGGTGCATCAGGATGCATCAACATACAATGATGTTCCCCTAGTGAAGGTTGCTTAGACACCTAGGTTTGTTTTTTCAACTTCATAAACTGACCATATCCCTCGTATTGACAGGAGCTATTGTGACAAGATACCGTAATCAATGTTTTTTACTTTCCATAGATTTATTTTATGACTGATCATCGTATATTAAGGAGACACAGATGAGACCAAGTATGTGATTAAAACAAACATCTAGATGGGAGAAAAGGATGATAGGGTTGAAAAAATGGGTCAGAAGTAACATCCTTCTGGAGGTTTTCATGGCTGTATCCCGGAGATATGACGGATGACGTTTTATTCTGCTAGAAACAGCTAGTTCAGATCAGTAGATTTATGACTTTTGCAGTAGACGAACTGCTGAATTCTGCACAAACCTAGTAAGACTTATAGGAATTACAATTCTTGTTGAGTGTATATCAGTTTTCCGGTGGTATCATCATGTATCATTAGGCAAATCCAAACAAAAGACTTTAGTCTCATCAGCGTTCTTTTTCAGTTGGAAACAATTTGTCACTTCGGTTCTTGATGTTTTTGCAGTCATCAGAAATTTTGTATAAAAAGCCTTGACTTTAACAACAATCAAGAGCCCAGTGGCACATTTTCTCTAAAGACCTCTTATACAGCAGTTCATCCAGCTGTGCTAATGTCAGATGCTTCAATATCTAACACTTCAGACTGCACTTTACAGTTGAACTTGATGCTATAAAGGAATAAAATTGGTCCTTCTGCTTCTTAATGTCAGGTGGTTGATGAATTGGTGTTGTGTGTTTTTTTTTTTGAGACCTTCAATCCTGCTGGATGATGATTTTCCAGAATGAGAAGTATAGTATGTTTCCTCATGTTTTTAGCATGCATATTAATATGGTTGGGATTGATTTCCATGTAATTACTATGCGCTTCGCTCCCATCCCGAGATGACGGCTTATGCTCCTGTACTCGTGTCTCAGGCTCTCTCTAGGCACCGTCCAATCCATTATATTATTCTTTACAAAGTCCTTTTCTGGACATTGATTAAAAATGTATACTGAATCTGAGGCTACATAATTCTTTATGCCTCACACCATATGTAAGAGCTAAATACCTACTACACAAACCATAACCTATAATTACTCTCTAGTATTGCACTATGTGGTGTTGCAACATATCCACGTATAAGTGTAATTTAATCACAATTCTAGGTGTGAATTACCCTGAAAGAGCAAACATTCAAATACTTAAAGGGAACCTGTCACCCCCAAAATCGACGGTGAGCTAAGCCCACCGGCATCAGGGGCTTATCTACAGCATTCTGTAATGATATAGATAAGCGACCGATGTAACCTGAAAGATGAGAAAAAGAGGTTAGATTATACTCACCTGGGTGGGCGGTCCGATGGGCATCGCGGTCTGGTCTGATGGGCGTCGCGTTCCGGTCCGGGGCCTCCCATCTTCATAGGATGACGTCCTCTTCTTGTCTTCACGCTGCGGCTCCGACGCAAGCGTACTTTGCCCTGTTGAGGGCAGAGCAAAGTACTGCAGCGCGCAGGCGCCGGGAAAGGTCAGAGAGGCCCAGCACCTGCGCACTGCAATACTTTGCTCTGCCCTCAACAGGGCAGACAAAATACGCATGCGCCGGAGCCGCAGCGTGAAGACCAGAAGAGGACATCATCTGATGAAGATAGGAGGCGCCGGACCGCGACACTCATCGGACCGGACAGGGCCCGCCCCTGGGTGAGTATAATTTAACCTCTTTTTCTCATCTTTTAGGATACATCGGGGGCTTATCTACAGCATTCCAGAATGCTGTAGACAAGCCGATGATGCTGGTGGGCTTACCTTACCCTCGATTTTGGGGTGTCAGGTTCCCTTTAACCCAACATCACCAATACTCAGGGGGTGTAAAAATTTTGGGTGTTGGGACTGCAGTCGTACCCAGGCCTGGAGCCTAGGATGGCCCAAAAGGTTCCTTTGGCCCATGTGAAAAGACCATTGAACATAGTTAGGGGTCCTTCTGGGCTTTTGTATTGGGTTAAATCTGTTCAAGTTATGTCACCGTCAATACTCCTATTCCCATACTGATCACATTCCAAAGATACCCACCTAACACAATGATGGAATGCCAAGTCCCACGCACTGTCCAGCACCCCAATGTGCATTTCGCTTCCTGCTTCATCAGGAGATCCCAAAGTGGGAAGCAAAATGTGCTTTTCGGTACTGAACAGTATATGATACTTCTGTGTTCACTAACATTTCCAATATTATCTATGACAATAATAATAATTCTGTAGCATTATGAAATTAAGTCAACAATAGCTGTTACAACTGAATGCACTCCCAAACTTTTTTCTTTCTTCAAAAAAAAAAAAAAGGGCTCAAACTTCATAATATTATCTGCAACATTGCCTGAAATTTGATTAGTAACTGTGCATACTATAAATTTGCTGATTTTAGATATGTTCGCATGAAGGCAAATCTCCTTAATAAACATTGCACCGATCCAAAAGAATTAAGTGGGTTTTCCATGCAATACCACTGTGTATTATTTTTACTTAAATTATACTTTTTGTCTACTGTTTTAATTTCAGAGTTTGCCTATGGAGGGCATCCCTACCCCTTTAGTGGCATTTTTGAGATCACACCTGGAAGTGCGGTGGAACTTGGAGAGACTTTCAAATTCAAGTAAGATTTTGTATATTATAACTACTGCTGTTGTGTAGACAGACAGGAGAATAGCACACAAGTACTAAAGCTACCATGTCTTCCCACTGCCATGGCTGCTAGACCCCAGCTCATCCTCACTGCATTCCAGCTTCCTGCTGCTGTCAAAGGGCCACAGATCAGATATGCTCTCCCGATTCGCCTTCAGGTTGCACACTGGTCTTTCTTCCTCCACAAAAGACTAGCAAAGCCAGCATACCTAAAGAAGATCTATCATCAAATTTTTCATGTTGAACAGGACACAGGATTTAAGAGTGGATGCTGAGCGGAAAAAAACAAACCACTTTTTTTTGTATTCTGTCTCTCCGTTGTGGAAATATTAACCATCAATATATTGCATACCTAATGAGTTAACTTTTTTTCAGTTAAAGTGTGTGTTAGACAGTTTTCACTGAGAGCTTGTACTGCTCCCTGCTATCGTCTCATAGCACTGTCATCTCTGCTATGCTACCTACTCATGCAGGAGGGTAGCCCAGGAGATCAGAGCTGTATAATTACATCTCACACACTGCTCTAAGCTATGGTGGGGGAGTGTTCATCTTTCCTTTGAGTGTTGCTGACTGCATATGATTGGTCGGCATCATACAGAGAGAAGAAGTACATGCCCTCAGTGAAAATTATCTGATAACGCCCACTTGGACTTGAGAAACGTTATGTCATTGGGTGCCAAACACTTTGATTACTAACATCTCTGTACAATTACATTTTGTGTCCAGTTCAAGAGAACAATTTGGTGAAAGACCCTCTTTAAGATACTTTTCCCTCAAAAATCCTTCTTGGGTAGAAATGGTTCTACTGTTTCTGTTTGTGTAAAGGCATTTTTCAGAGTAATCTTAATATTTCTGCCCTGGATTGTACTCTGATCTTGAATCTTGTTTACCATCTGCCCCGTCTGTCGGCCATTACTCATAGTGACTATCCTGAGGATGTGTCCTAGCACAAGCCAAAAGGTTAAGGGGAAAAATCCAAAATGTCCTAGGGCTCCAGCACACCTCAGTTTAATCCAACTCTAGTCCCTTGCAACTCAAGGGACCAACTACTTCCAGGTTTAGCTGTGTCAAAACCACAGAGAAATATCAGACAAATACCTTAACCTTAGATGAGTGCTAACACCTGTAGGACCTATAGCTTGGGGTCACAAGAAGTCTTTGCCTCTGGAGGACAAGGATGGTGTGCTCACTAGAGAAGGGCAGCTACAAACACTATTGGAAATATTGGAGCAGAAATAATATGCATACTTACCCTGCGTTTCTTCTGCCCACCATTTTCATCCCTAAAGCATTCTTGTCATCATCCTATTAACCGTTAATATGCCATAACAAATAATGTTGCTTTACAATACTCAACTTTAGAATGCAGCACATTTTTTTTTCAGCTAGGCATAATTAATGCACATCTCTTATTTGTGTCCCCCACAGGGAAGCTATAGCACTTGGCACAACAGATTTCACAGAAGAAGACATTGATAACATCATGGAGGAGCTGGGGAAGGAATACAAGGGAAACGCCTATCACCTAATGCACAAAAATTGCAATCATTTCTCTGCGGCTCTGGCCGAGGTTAGTGACATATGGTGACCCCCACCTCTCTGGCGCTATGCTCATCTGCATAAAGCTCCCTGGCCGACTCTAAACATGACAACGATGCCCCCCCCCCCCACACACAGTTTTCTTTCTCATTTTAATTAATCAGGGGGAGGGAGTCTTACTGGATTACTGCTGTGGTGGAAAAGGTGGGAGGAAAATGCATGAACAGACCAGACAGAGGTGTTACATATAATCACATGTCCATTGCCGATGTGAGATGTGAAATTAAGGTGCCAATAATATAAGGATGTCCACAAACTCATCTCTGCGATTGTGAATAACACTTTGTGCCCCATACTTGAGGACACCACGGGAAAAGATACATTTTGCTGTCCTAGTCCTGCGATTTTGATTTTGCTTGTCATATTGGGTATAAGCTTGACATTCATATTGGTTTACGCTGTTTTCCAGATGCTGTGCGGAAAGGAAATCCCACGTTGGGTGAACCGTTTAGCTTACTTTAGCTCATGCATACCCTTTCTCCAGAGTTGCCTACCGAAAGAGTGGTTGACACCGGCAGCTCTGCAGAGTCACATTTCCCTCGGCCTCCAGCGAGAGGACCAAGTAGACACGACAGATGAGGACTCTCCGTCTACATCCAATGTGGCAGCGGGCACAACCACGACAACCTCCTCGGCTGGGCCGTCGCGAACCTGTAGACACACTAGAGTGTAAATGACTCTGTTCTTCTCTTTACAATTACGAGACAAGACATTACCCTATTTCTAAGTCAAGGACATTTAATATGTGGTTTATTTGGGGATTTTCTCGGTTCCATGAGTTCTCTCTAACATAGTGTGATTCTTTGCATTTTGAAAAGGATCATGATTATGCAAAAAAAAAACAGAACAATTTTCTTTAAAAGATTAATTCCTAAGGAATTATTTGTGTTTGTGCATTTTTCCTTTTGTGTGTTTTTTTTCTTCTTTATTAAATGCACATACAGGGTAAAGGGGCACATTTTGTATGATAATTGTGATTAAGTCATTCGATATGAATTATGATATATGGATAACAAGCAAAGGATGAATAATCTGGTTCAAAGTTGTGCCTTTCTGACATGAAAGTGACCTGTACAAATATCTTCTAGCTGCTAAGCGTGATTGACTTCTCCAGATTTCCTCACTATGAGAAGGGATTGTTTGCCACAAAGATATTACAGCACCAGTGGTGTAACTTAAGCCTTGGGGGTCCTGGTACCGGGCCCCCAACTATCGCAATCACTATGAAGACAGCATTTACCTTCTCATATAGGCCAAATGAACCTTTTGCATCTTATTGGTTCCAGGGCCTGGGTGCATCTGTAACCCATCCATCAACTATAGTTACGCCCGTGAGTTTCACTTTCTGATACTGGTTGCGGGTTTTTGGACTGCAGAGACGACTACCAAAACTCGAAATAAAGAAGGTTGCGGGATTTCCAGTCAACACTGTACAGTACAAAAAATATTCACTTGAATGGCGCAGCATAACAGTTCCCTGCACAGCTGGTGAGGCTTAAAGAGGTTGCCTGGCCTTAGGCTACAAGTTTGCAGCCACTCTGTGACTGCAGACTTGTGAAACCTCACATCACACACACTCTGCACTGTGAGGTTTCTCCACTGTTGGTACCAGATGAGCGCGGTCATGTCACCACAAGTATGCGATCTGCATACTTCCGGCAACATTCAGACTAGACGTATCCTTCCTCGCTCAATTCACTTGTATTGAGAAAGGCCGTGCCCGTCTATTCAGCATGTGACTGAATGTAAGCAAATCATATACTTGTGGTCACGCGCCTGCCTGCTCCCTTCGCTCACACCAGAGAAACCTCACAGCGTGCAGTGCGCTTGATATTAGAATTCACAAGTCTGTATCATACAGGCTGCAGGTCTGCAGTCATTCTAAGGCCGAACATGCCCTTTAATATTACAGAATGCTCTTGCAATAGGATAAGGACACCCTTTTACAGGGAGCCTGTGATTACATTTTTACATATGGAAGTAGTGGTATGGATATATAGGCCCTTGTCCCCCAATTAAAATGATACATTTTATGTAGAGAAGTTAATCTCATGGTCCTTAGGCCATTTCATACGCAGAAAGTCACTTCGATACTTGATTCAAAATATTTTGTAATGGTAGATACCATGCGAAAAATGAAGTGAGAAGTCAGAAAAGTGAAATAAAATTGTTATCTTTATTAGGAGACATTAACATATAAAATCAATTAAAAAGTCAGGGAGCTAAGCCAACAATAAAGAGGGGGTGGTCCTACAGCAGTAAAATTACGGTATGTATACATCTTTGCATGGCATAGCAACTGAATTAAATTGAGCCTTAGGTAATTAGGACAGCATGCCAAGGCGTAAAAGAAAGAGGCCACTTGGTAAAGACAATAATATGTATTGTTTTCCACTACCAAGTTTTGCATAAAGCAATAGTAAGTGCTGTTCAAGGAAAGGTGCATGTGACCTTTAAGGTATTCTCCAGTGCTGATAGCACAGAAAATAAAAATCAATAAGTGTTCAATATGGTGCTTCCGAAGGAATATATATATATATATATATATATATATATATATATATATATACACAGTTAGGGCCAGAAATATTTGGACAGTGACACAATTTTCGCGAGTTGGGCTCTGCATGCCACCACATTGGATTTGAAATGAAACCTCTACAACAGAATTCAAGTGCAGATTGTAACGTTTAATTTGAAGGGTTGAACAAAAATATCTTATAGAAAATGTAGGAATTGTACACATTTCTTTACAAACACTCCACATTTTAGGAGGTCAAAAGTAATTGGACAAATAAACATAACCCAAACAAAATATTTTTATTTTCAATATTTTGTTGCAAATCGTTTGGAGGCAATCACTGCCTTAAGTCTGGAACCCATGGACATCACCAAACGCTGGGTTTCCTCCTTCTTAATGCTTTGCCAGGCCTTTACAGCCGCAGCCTTCAGGTCTTGCTTGTTTGTGGGTCTTTCCGTCTTAAGTCTGGATTTGAGCAAGTGAAATGCATGCTCAATTGGGTTTAGATCTGGAGATTGACTTGGCCATTGCAGAATGTTCAACTTTTTGGCACTCATGAACTCCTGGGTAGCTTTGGCTGTATGCTTGGGGTCATTGTCCATCTGTACTATGAAGCGCCGTCCAATCAACTTTGCAGCATTTGGCTGAATCTGGGCTGAAAGTATATCCCGGTACACTTCAGAATTCATCCGGCTACTCTTGTCTGCTCTTATGTCATCAATAAACACAAGTGACCCAGTGCCATTGAAAGCCATGCATGCCCATGCCATCACGTTGCCTCCACCATGTTTTACAGAGGATGTGGTGTGCCTTGGATCATGTGCCGTTCCCTTTCTTCTCCAAACTTTTTTCTTCCCATCATTCTGGTACAGGTTGATCTTTGTCTCATCTGTCCATAGAATACTTTTCCAGAACTGAGCTGGCTTCTTGAGGTGTTTTTCTGCAAATTTAACTCTGGCCTGTCTATTTTTGGTATTGATGAATGGTTTGCATCTAGATGTGAACCCTTTGTATTTACTGTCATGGAGTCTTCTCTTTACTGTTGACTTAGAGACAGATACACCTACTTCACTGAGAGTGTTCTTGACTTCAGTTGATGTTGTGAACGGGTTATTCTTCACCAAATTAAGTATGCGGCGATCATCCACCACTGTTGTCATCCGTGGACGCCCAGGCCTTTTTGAGTTCCCAAGCTCACCAGTCAATTCCTTTTTTCTCAGAATGTACCCAACTGTTGATTTTGCTACTCCAAGCATGTCTGCTATCTCTCTGATGGATTTTTTCTTTTTTTTCAGCCTCAGGATGTTCTGCTTCACCTCAATTGAGAGTTCCTTTGACCGCATGTTGTCTGCTCACAGCAACAGCTTCCAAATGCAAAACCACACACCTGGAATCCACCCCTGACCTTTTAACTACTTCATTGATTACAGGTTAACGAGGGAGACGCCTTCAGAGTTAATTGCAGCCCTTAGAGTCCATTGTCCAATTACTTTTGGTCCCTTGAAAAAGAGGACGCTATGCATTACAGAGCTATGATTCCTAAACCCTTTCTCCGACTTGGATGTGGAAACTATCATATTGCAGCTGGGAGTGTGCACTTTCAGCCCATATTATATATATAATTGTATTTCTGAACATGTTTTTGTAAACAGATAAAATAACAAAACTTGTGTCACTGTCCAAATATTTCTGGCCCTAACTGTATACTGTATATATGTGTGTGTGTAGGAGCATGCCACTGTATAATACAATTTAGCAAGAAGTGTTTTATCGTCAATCAATGGATGCCCAGGATGGTACTGCAATTGCAGTGTGTAAGGAGTTAACTGCTGCAGTGTTCCCCTCGCCCGACGAGCGTCGTTTCGCTGTGTAGCTTCTTCCAGGGGCGCGGTATCTACCATTACGAAGTATGCTGAATCTTTTATGTAGAGAGTCAATGTGCCAGTCATGAAAAATCTAGTGCAGAAGCAATATGCAAATCAGACTTGAAATGCACTAAGGGCTGTTAATGCACTTAGATTTCTGCTTCCAAGTGCACTGACTTGCCCCCAGTACTTTTTCAGCCTGATTTGCATAAGGCTTATACCTCAGGTTAGTTTTCCCAAAACTGTGGCTCACAGCTCCATGATGCGAGGGTTGTGGCAGTCTGCTGACTTTGTGCATTAGCACACCAAACGGCTATAAAGAAGAAGTGTCCAGATGAAGACATTTGTGAGCAGCCCTGCACTGAAGGGGAGATTTGGATGCACATATACTGGCTGGGGAATGGTAGAAAGAGATATATGGACCCAAACAGAGATTGGACGCAACAGCGCATCAAAAATATCAACAATCCTTATTAGAATAATTCATAAAAATATAACAAGTAAAAAGCAAAACATTGTTATTTACAATGGGGGAAAGAACGACACCAAAGTGCCACGTACATATGGGGGCAAAAGTGCATGGGATGAAAAAGAACATGTAATGGAGAGAAAACGGGGAAGACAAAGAAGGATGTAAGAACTAAACAATAATATTCCCAAAGTGGATAACTGGTAATACAAAACAATTGATAAGATATATATTTAGATCCTGTAGGGCAGTATATACCGTGCTCCAAATTATTATGCAAATTGGATTTAAGTGTCATAAAGATTTAATTGTTTTTTTTTTGCAAATAAACTTGTGGATGTTATTGTGTCTCAGGGCTCAATGGATCACTGAAATCAATCTTAAAAACACATGTGATAATTAGTTTTCCAGGTGATTCTAATTAAAGGAAAACTGCTTAAAAATTATGTTCCACATTATTAAGCAGGCCACAGGTTTCAAGTAACATGGGAAAGAAAAAGGATCTCTCTGCTGCCGAAAAGCATCAAATAGTGCAATGCCTTGATCAAGGGATGGAAACATTAGATATTTCCCGAAAATTTAAGCGTGATCATCGTACTGTTAAGAGATTTGTGGCTGAATCTGAGCACAGACGTGTTTGTGCTGATAAAAGCATAATGAGGAAGGTTTCTGCAAGGCAGGTTCATCGGATTAAGAGAGCAGATGCTAAAAAGTCATTACAAAGCAGCAAACAGATATTTGAAGCTGCTGGTGCCTCTGGAGTCCCACGAACCTCAAGGTGTAGGATCCTTCAAAGGCTTGCTGTGGTGCATAAACCTACTATACGGCCACCCCTAAACAGTGTTCATGAGCAGAAACGGTTGCAGTGGGCCCAGACATACATGAAGACTAATTTTCAAACAGTCTTGTTTACTGATGAGTGTCGAGCAACCCTGGATGGTCCAGATGGATGGAGTAGTGGATGGTTGGTGGATGGTCACCATATCGCAACAAGGCTGCGATGTCAGCAAGGAGGTGGAGAAATCATGTTTTGGGCCGGAATCATGGTGAAACAGCTGGTGGGGCCCTTTAAGGTTCCTGAAGATGTGAAAATGACCTCTGTAAAGTAAATAGCGTTTCTGACTGACAACTTTCTTTCATGGTCTAAAAGCAGAAACGTGCCTTCAGGAGCATAATCATCTTCATGCATGACAATGCCCCATCTCATGCTGCAAAGAATACCTCTGAGTCATTGGCTGCTATGGGCATAAAAGGAGATAAACTCATGGTGTGGCCACCATCTTCACCTGACCTCAACCCTATAGAAAACCTTTGGAGTATCATCCAGCACAAGATCTATGAGGGTGGGAGGCAGTTCACATCAAAACAGCGGCTCTGGGAGGCTATTCTGACTTCATGCAAAGAAATACAAGCAGAAACTCTCCAAAAACTCACAAGTTCAATGGATGCAAGAATTGTGAAGGTGATATCAAATAAGGGGTCCTATGATAACATGTAACTTGGCCTGTTAGGATGTTTTGGAGTTAAATAGCTTTTTTGTTCAGTGAATGTGACCTCCTAATGCTGCAAATTCCACAAATGAGCATTTTCAGTTCTGTAAAATATATCAGATGTATAGAAATTCTACTGTGCCTAATAATTTGGAACAGTGCATTTTGAGTTTTTATTCATTTTGGAGATTAGACTGTTATCATCGGGAGGTTTCTTTAATAAATTTTGATGTATACCCTAACAGGTGATGACTTTTATTAGACTGACTGTTGTTTGCATCGACCATTTAGGAAAATCCGAGAAAAATATAATTTGCTTAATAATTTGGAACATGGTGTAAAGTGCTTGCGCATCCAAATAATCAAATAAATTAATTAGATAATAGTTTATTACAAGAAATATAAGGTGCCAAGTATACATAGAGCCCAATCCAGGAAATATACACAAACCATATAATCAATAATTATTGGTATCTAGAGAAGCCAACATGTGTTGGGTAAAACACCCAAGTATTTATGATCCCTACATACCCTACATATGGTAGACTAGAGATAGATATTGCCAGTTAGAGGGGTGTTTGAAACCAGATGCAATTGTGTGGTGGGAGTGCTTAAAGTGAAAATGCCGCACAGGGGAAAGATGGAAAACCCTGGATGTAAGTATACTATAAGGGACACGGGCACAAGGTCTGGGCGTGCTTTCTGTGTGGCAGCCATAATACTGGTGAAGGGGCACTCTGGGTGTCACCACTGTGAGGGGTGCATGTTGGTGCTGGATGGGGCTCGTGACCATCTCTGAGGTTAGGGACCACTGCTTTAGATGTCGCTTGACTTGAAAAGTATCATGTTTATTGGGGAACAAGTACTTTTATAGCCGTACCACCACCAGCCATATATGTTCCACATGACCAGGAAACGGATGCCTGTATCCAAACAGAGAGCCTCTGATTTACTACTGTAAGTCAGAATCAGGTAAGGTCATAACACTCTTATAACTGAATAACTTTCTTTTTGTAGACCATTATATTATGGAACCTATTAATTTCTAAATATAAAATACACACATGAAAGCTTGCGGTCGATACACTGTACATTGCCAATGGTAATAGCATGGTTTCTGGAAACTTGTCACATCAATTCTTCCCCATTCAAAGCAAAAACAACTAAAAAAAATGATTCATTTCAGTTTGTTTTGTTGCCTTTGTTACATTGATTTGTATAAAATGTAAAATGTAGAATGTAAAGAGCAGTTACATAGTCAGATGGTTTGTGTGATTGACCATCTGCATCCAGGACAAACTCTGCAACAGATTTCTCTGATAAGACTTGTGTGGCTCACCAGGTCAGATGGATTCTCTAAGCCTCGGGTCCAGGTGGGCACATGCACTAGCCTCAGGCCAGAGCATTGATGCAGCAAGCAGGAAGGCACGTGGGCAGCAAACACTGGGCACGTGGGGAATCTCATGAACAGCAGGATGGATGAAGTGGAACCCAGCTGAGAAAGAAGCAAATCAAAACACAGAATGCACAGGAGGTGAAGCACAGAAAAGAGAGGTCTAGCATCACAGTCCCAGGACACAGGTATGTGTCTAAATGGGCCTTAAATAGGCCTAGGGAGCAGATGTACTGTAATTGAGACATGTCTGGCAACTTGCAAAACCCTACGTGGAGTAAAACAGAGGGCAGCAGACCCAGGGGGATGAAGCAGAGCATGAGATACCCAGGACAGGTGTGTAACAACATGTGGGAAATTAAAAATGAATACTAATACAGTGATATCAGGCTAATGGTCAGGCTAATGGTTAGGCTTAGAAACGTCTTTAACCCCTTAACCCCCAGACCTTTTTCGGTTTTGCGTTTTCGGATATCGCTCTCCTCCTTCCCAGAGGCATAACTTTTTATTTTTCCGTGAACATGGCCATGTGGGGGCTTGTTTTTTGCGGGACGAATTGTACTTCTGAACGACACCATTGGTTTTACCATGTCGTGTACTAGAAAACTGGAAAAAAATTCCAAGTGCGGTGAAATTGCAAAAAAAGTGCAATGCCACACTTGTTTTTTGTTTGGCTTTTTTACTAGGTGCACTAAATGCTAAAACTGACCTGCCATGACCGCGTATGCCGAGTACGGTCTTTTCCTACGTATGTAACCTAACCACCAAAAACTGCCCACCGACCCAACCCTTTCCTTAAATAAAAACATAACCAATTATTCTTTTGGATATTTTGGCCACAGCGGCCAACTTTTATTAACAAAATTAACATAAACATAAATACAACAGTATAAATTCGAGGGGAGGGTTCTTGGAGCTAAAAAGATCTGGCAAAACCCCACAAAAGAAGATCGACCACCATATTACCCTCAGCCGTGAAAACCAGCTCGAGGGCACCGTACATCCCGTTCCGGGAAGAGAAAAAACCACCAACAGCTCCCAGGGTAAAACCCCGTCCAGAGCCCATACCAAAATGCCAGATCCAACCCCACCACATTTTAAATTGCCTGTAATTATGGTCCAATTCCTTCCCCCAACCAATCAGCGTCAACTCCAAGAACCCCCACCCCCCCACCACACACGAACAGCCCTGACCACCTCAGGCTCGTGAGTGCCCCAATGCCACCAACGCCCGTTCAACTCCTTCTTGCAATGCCAAAGTCCACAAATCAATCCCAATCGCGTTTAAGTGAACTCCGTCCTCCAACCAGTAGTTACCAAGCCCTGACTCCAATTCAAAATGTCTAACGCTAATCCCCCCGTTTATGGAAACAAAACCCGCTATTGCCCTATTCAACTTGACCCTAGCCCTATTAATACCCTTCAAAGATCTAGCCCCCTCCACTGTTTCCTAGGCACAATATCTGACCACACAATCAACACCCCAGGAAATGATACCTGCAACCTCAACAAATCGAACCGTATGTCCCTAATCAACTCCCTGACAGGCCGCACACCCAAGTCGTTCCCCCCCAAATGCACAATTAAAATGTCAGGTTGTCTATCTAAACGAACCGCCTTAGAAAATTCAGGAAGGGCCCTGCTCCACACCATTCCCCTATATCCCAACCACCGAATGACAACTTGACGCCTACTAAACCCCAGCTGCCTACCGTCCGGCCTGACCTCGGCCCGCAGCGCCCCCCAATGAACGAACGAATGTCCGAAGATCCAGGCTAAGTAAGGGGACACACCTGCAACAAGATGCATGAAGAAAAAACACTGGGGTCAAATACAAAATCATAACCACACCACTAAATTAATGACGGACGTAACTTAAGTAACGAATGGAAGTCCACCTGCCAATTCTACAAATGTCCTCCGCGCCCAAACCCAAACTATCAGCTTCTGATGCCGCCCTGATACGAAATGAATGCGACCCAAACAAATCCGGAGAAAGGCCCAACTCCCGCAAGCCCCTTCTTAACACCGCAATGAACTGAAAGCGTGACAAAAAGGACCCCTCTGCGTGACACAACAAAGGGCCGGATCTGCCTGACCATAACTGCCAGTATGCTTCCAGACAGCCTCTAGGGCACATCAGAGACCCGTTAACCCTCCCCAGCACCACACGTTTTCCTCTCCCAATTTGGTCAGTCTTTGAACGCCGAATCCAAAAAACGATACCCCCCGTCCAGACTTCCACATCCTCCGCCAACAAACCCCCTGCTCTAACTTTGGACCTCGACACCAGCTCCCCAACGCGCATTGCCCCAAAAAATGCTAATGAAAAAGCGAGACGAAACAACGCCAACTCAAAACTCGAACCACAAATAATCTCCAAGACTCCGCCCAACCGTTCTAAAAGGCTAAACGAAATGGGGCGGCGACGGTCAATCGTCTGATTACCTCTCCTAAAACCCCTGAGTGCTTGTCTGACCAAAAAATGTTTTGTCACGTCCACCAACCCCTGCAACTTAAAAGCAAAAGCCAATCCAGCAACAAATTTATTTACCTTCGAAATCGACCAACCTTCCTCGGCCGCCTTACCGATCAAGAATAACACCGCCAACATCCTATCTTCGTCAGACACCAACTGGCCCCACACCGACACCCAACTTTGCCATACCCGCCAAGAGGCTTCGTATGATGCCCAGGTTTGGCTCGTAACAGACTCCCGAATCAACCGGCCCGCTCGTCCATAATCACGCTCCAAAGATGCAAAGGGCATTCCTCTCCCGAGATCTCCGCGTCCGGCGCCAATTCCCGAAAACGGTCCCACTGGAAACGAGACAATGCATCAGCTATTGAGTTCTGCACACCCGGCACATGCACCGCCGAAATACAAGCGTTCAGCTCCAAACACCGGAAAACCAACTCCCTCACCAACTTAATCACTGGGGGGGATGAGGCCGATAAACTGTTCATCACTGACACGACGCTCATGTTGTCGCAATGAAAACGAATCCTCCTGTTAGCAAACATTTCCCCCCAAATGGAAACCGCCACCACGATAGGAAACAATTCCAACAAAACCAGGTTTTTTGTAAGGCCCAACTCCCTCCACTGGCCCGGCCACCATCCGGCACACCAACGACCACCGCAATAGGCCCCGTAACCAGCCGAACCGGCTGCATCCGTATATATCTCGCAATCAAAGTTTGTTAAGACCTCCTGCTGAATCAACGACCGCCCGTTGTAATTGCACAAGAAACGTTGCCAGACTAGCAAGTCGTCTTTGTGTTCCTTGCTCAGGCGAATAAAATGGTGCGGCTCTTTCACACCTGCCGTCGCGACCGACAACCTGCGACAAAATATCCTGCCCATGGGTATGATCCGACATGCAAAATTCAATCTACCCAAAAGAGACTGCAACTCTTTCAAAGTCAGCTTCCGCCTCCTTCTAGCTCTATCAACCTCCTGCTGCAGCATGGCCAACTTATCCTCTGGCAACCGACACTCCATTCTCTCGGAGTCAATTAAAATTCCCAAAAAACTCAACACCGTAGTGGGACCTTCCGTCTTATCCGCCGCTAATGGAACTCCAAAAAGCTCTGCGACCCAAAACATAGCCGTTAACGTATTACGGCATACTGCGGAATCAGGCGGCCCGATAAACAAAAAATCATCCAAATAATGGATAACCGACTGAACTCCCGCCACGTCCCTAACCACCCACTCCAGGAAAGTACTAAACGTCTCAAACAAGGAACAAGAAATGGCGCAGCCCATTGGCAAATATCTATCCAAATAGTAACCACCATTCCAAAAACAACCTAACAACGGAACGCTGTCCGGATGCACCGGAAGCAAATGGAAGGCCAATTCAATATCCGTCTTTGCCAACAGCGACCCTGGGCCATGCCTTCTAACCCACTGCACCGCTGCATCGAATGATGTATACTCAACAGAGCACAGCTCTTGGGCGATGCCATCATTTACCGACCGACCCTTTGGATACGACAAATGTTGAATCAACCGAAATTTATTCGGCTCTTTCTTAGGCACTAACCCCAAAGGGGAAACCACCATACCCTCCGTCGGCAGGTTCAAAAACGGCCCCGACATCCTTCCCAACTCCACTTCTTTCTTGAGTTTAACATCAACAACCTCGGCATGCAACATTGCCGACCGCAAATTCTTAATCATAAAAGGAACCTCGTGACTTGGGGGAGGAATCCTAAAACCATCCGCAAAACCATTAAAAATAATACCTGCCTTCACCTGATCGGGGTACCTATTTAGAAAGGGGGCCATCTCGTGAAGCCTCACCGGGCTCTCCCCCTTGACCGGCACCCAAAGCTGGCTTTCCTTTTCCCTTCCTGAAACACTTTGAAGCCCCGTGTGAACTTCCATTACAGTGGGAACACACATGCTTAAATTTACAGGTGTTACCGTATTTACACTGACCGTCATTAAACTGCCAGCAGGTCCCAGACTTCTCCTTTGCTCCCTGTGCACCCTGACTACTGCTTCCGTGTCCCGTCTGCTGGCTGCCACCACCCCCGGACCCATGAAAGGACTGCCCATGTCTAGCTGGGGCCATAACCTTCAGCCAAAGGCCTATATCCTTCTGGTCCCACCTAATTTCCGGCCTTACCGCCTTTCGCTGCCTGAACTGCTCATCATACCGCAGCCACGTCTGACCGCCATATGTACGATGCGCCTCCCCAATCGAGTCTAAATAGCAAAACAAACCCGAGCAATTCTCGGGCGCCTTCTCCCCCACTACGCTCGCCAATATTGCAAATGCCTGCAACCAATTCACAAATGTCTGCGGAATTAGCCGCCACCTCCGCTTTTCTTCCTCCTCCTTTTTGCTATTGTCTTTTTTCCCTTTATCAAAGTTAAACTTCTCCAACGGAAGCAGGGAAAAAATTTCCACGTACTCGTCTCTCCAAATCTTCTCCTTCACCTCCTTTTTTAAATGCGCTCCCAACGGCCCTTCAAGGCACACATAAACTTCCCCTTTCGCTCTGTCATCTAATTTGACCATATCGCCTTTTTCCTTCTCTGTCTGAACCGAAACCGATACACCTGACGATGCAACCTCCAATACCAGACCAGGGCTTACCAACCCACTCCCCGACGGGGGTTCCACCCCTCGCCCAGACAACCACGCCTCGTGTGGTGGATTGCAGAACGTTGTAGAGTTCTCCGGCCTGCGACTCCTCTTCCATTTCGATAATCTGTTCTGCAAGGATTCTTCTGACAACTTATACATTGTGTATGGTATGTATTTGGGGTCGCAAGTGCGTTTTCATTTTCCCCTAAATGTTTATACAGGGCAACTAAAGATAATTTCCTGCTATCATTGCTGTGGAGGGATGGAGTGAGGGCTTGTCTGCTATCTGTGTAGATATACTTTTACACGGGCTGATATTTTAGGGGGTCTTTTCTGTAATGCATGGTAACGTAATTGAATTTTTTTTTTATTTATTTAATTTATCTTCTTTTTCTTTTATGTGTTTCAGTGTGCAGCATCATGAACAATGCGCAGTGTGCTGTTGTGTTTGCTGCATTGCTGGTTGAGGAAGCTCGGCGTCAAGATGAGGCCCGGATGCAAGAGAGGCGTTCTAAACGAAAGCGTCGCATGTGGACCAGAGATTGGCTGCAGAAGAGGTCTGATTTGTCCCACATGCAACTTGTAAGAGAGCTTCAGGATAACAATCCTCATGATTTCCGCAACTATCTGCGGATGTCTGAGGAATCCTTCAAACATTTACTGGAAAGAATTACTCCACTGATTCAACGGAAGGATACAGTGATGCGTGCTGCCATCCCGGCCGATGAAAGATTGGCAGTCACGCTGCGATTCCTGGCCACCGGGCGCTCGCTGCAAGACTTGCATTTTTCTTCAGCCATATCAAGGACCCTGCTCAGCGTTCTAATTCCAGAGACATGTGATGCGATTTTCCACAGTCTACGTAGCTACATGCAGTTTCCCAACACGGAGGAGGAATGGAAAAAGATTGCCTCCGATTTTGAGCAGCTTTGGCAGTTCCCAAACTGTGGTGGGGCTTTGGACGGGAAACATGTCCGGATCACTCAACCACCGAACAGCGGATCCTACTTCTTTAATTATAAGGGCTATTTCAGCATCATCCTGATGGCCCTTGTTAACGCGAATTATGAATTTATAAATGTAGATGTTGGCATGAATGGAAGGGTTTCCGATGGTGGCGTTTTAGAGCACACACTCTTTGGAGAGCTTTTGAACAACTATGACCTTCACTTGCCTCCCAACTCCGAGACTAGAGGCAACCTTAATTTTGTTTTTGTCGGTGATGAGGCCTTCCCGCTTCATCCCAATCTTATCAAACCGTTCCCCCAAAAAAATCTAACAGAGGAAAGAAGAATTTTCAATTACCGTTTGTCAAGGGCACGTCGGGTTGTAGAAAATGCCTTCGGTATCATGGCCAATCGCTTCAGAGTTTTCCACACGCCTATTAACATGAAGCTTGAATCAATAGACTCTGTTGTTTTGGCTTGTTGTGTGCTTCACAACTTCCTTCGCCGTCGCGATGCTTTGGCGTATAGTCCTCCTGGATTCATGGACTCTGTGGGCCTATTAAATGGGGAAGTGCAGCTCGGTGAATGGCGCGCAAATGATCCCGCAATTGCAGGCCTTCAACCATTGTTACCTGGCCGAAACACCCACGATGCGAAGACCTGCCGAGACAACTACTGCCAATATTTTAACGGTCCTGGTGCTGTTACTTGGCAGGATCAGAACTTATAGTGGGCTACTACTGACATTTATACACTGTTGCACTGATCTGTCTAATAAACTGTTTGTTTTACTTTGAAAAAGCTTTGTTTCTCATTCTTTCTGGAGTAAGGGCCCGTATATACATACATGTATTCCTATGTCTACTGATACATCCATATACATCAACATTGAAATCTACACAGATACCTACATATACAAATACATACTCACATACATACAAATCTAAACACCTACCTAAACATTAACCCCTTCGTGTCCCAGCCTATTTTTACCTTAAAGACCTTGCCGTTTTTTGCAATTCTGACCAGTGTCCCATTATGAGGTAATAACTCTGGAACGCTTCAACGGATCCTAGCGGTTCTGATTTTGTTTTTTCGTGACATATTGGGCTTCATGTTAGTGGTAAATTTAGGTCAATAAATTTTGCGTTTATGTGTGATAAAAATGAAAATTTTTAAAAAATTTCGATAAATTTCTCAATTTTCACATTTTGAATTTTTATTTTGTTAAACCAGAGAGTTATGTGACACAAAATAAATAACATTTCCCACACGTCAACTTTACATCAGCACAATTTTGGAAACAATTTTTTTTGTGTTGCTAGGAACATATAAGGGTTCAAATTTGACCAGCGATTACTCATTTTTAGAATGAAATTTACAAAACCAATTTTTTTAGGGACCACCTCAGATTTGAAGTCAGTTTGAGGGGTCTATATGGCTGAAATACCCAAAAGTGACACCATTCTAAAAAATGCACCCCCCCAGGCTAAACTACCACTCCCCCTGACACTGCAGATCGGGTGTAATGGGAGTTAACCCTTTCACCCGATCTAAATGGACGCGATCATTCTGTGACACAGCATATGCGTCACTGGTCGAATTGGCACCGAATTTCACGACGCATATACGCTGTGTCACAGGTCAGGAAGGGGTTAATACATATCCATACATGAAACCACCAACACTCCAGTCTACCAGTGCAACCGGAGACGTTGTATTGAGAATGCGTCACATTCAGAACGCAGTAGCGTCTTCGTTGTGACCTGGAGATTACAATACAGACCGCTTCCTTCGCGAACGCAGCAGCGTAGTCTATAATAATAGCGGTGACGTTGATGCGTCGTGGGCGTGGTTTACGGCTCTGATGCGTTGTGGGCGGGTGAAAGGACAGTGCTGTGGCCTTGCTTTTCACTAGTGGCGGCAAAATGGCGGCCAGGCGTCGTGCAACGCCTTGGGGTGACGCTGAAGTGCGTTACCTCATAACTGAATTAGATGCCCGTGATTATGGGTGTCAGAATCACCAAGAGCATCCCGTCCTCCATAAGCAGGCTGTGCTGCGGAGGATCAGTTGGGGCCTAGACCAGAGATTTGGGGTGCAGCGCTCCAGTACACAGATCCGGAAGAAGCTGGCGGATCTGCAGTACAGGTCCAGTGAGCGCCTAGCCAGCATCCGGTCACAGAGCCTTCCACATCATGGTGAGTGTTGCTCCGTACGCCTCGTACACACACCAGGCTCGGCTCCGCACGCCTCGTACACACACCAGGCTCGGCTCCGCACGCCTCGTACACACACCAGGCTCGGCTCCGCACGCCTCGTACAAACACCAGGCTCGGCTCCGCACGCCTCGTACACACACCAGGCTCGGCTCCGCACGCCTCGTACACACACCAGGCTCGGCTCCGCACGCCTCGTACACACACCAGGCTCGGCTCCGCACGCCTCGTACACACACCAGGCTCGGCTCCGCACGCCTCGTACAAACACCAGGCTCGGCTCCGCACGCCTCGTACACACACCAGGCTCGGCTCCGCACGCCTCGTACACACACCAGGCTCGGCTCCGCACACCTCGTACACACCAGGCTCGGCTCCGCACGCCTCGTACACACACCAGGCTCGGCTCCGCACGCCTCGTACACACACCAGGCTCGGCTCCGCACGCCTCGTACACACACCAGGCTCGGCTCCGCACGCCTCGTACACACCAGGCTCGGCTCCGCACGCCTCGTACACACACCAGGCTCGGCACCGCACGCCTCGTACACACACCAGGCTCGGCTCCGCACGCCTCGTACACACACCAGGCTCGGCTCCGCACGCCTCGTACACACCAGGCTCGGCTCCGCACGCCTCGTACACACACCAGGCTCGGCACCGCACGCCTCGTACACACACCAGGCTCGGCTCCGCACGCCTCGTACACACCAGGCTCGGCTCCGCACGCCTCGTACACACCTGGCTCGGCTCCGCACGCCTCGTACACACACCAGGCTCGGCTCCGCACGCCTCGTATACACCAGGCTCGGCTCCGCACGCCTCGTATGTAATAATGTAATAATTTTTTTTTCCCTCCAGCACCAGCAGACCCGGAGCCCCAGCAGGAGTCAACGACAGGCTCGTCACCAACAGGGTCGCCAGCATCACTCCGTGACATGGGTGAAGTCATGTCCCCCGGTAATTATTGCACTAAAAAATAGGTCCATACAACTCGTAAAGGATAGGACTGTCGTGTACTATCAAGTGTTGTATCTTTCCCTAGGCGGTGATGCCAGAGGATCCGGGTGGTCCCTTAGTTCTTCCTCACCCGATGTACCCGAAAACCGTAAGTGTTAAATAACAAACACGTACATGATAGTTTGATGCATGTACAAAACTAAGTTTTACCATTCCCTCCATAGAAATCCCAACATTAGAGGACCTACAGGCATCACACAGGAGGCTGGCTGAGCAAGTCAAACAGCACGGAGTGATGCTGGATCGTTTTGTGGCTGCACAACAGCAGAGCGGCAGCCGTTAATTTTTTTTTTTTTGTTATGTTGATGCTTTTGTTCAAAGTTTTATTAGGATGTTGGTTGTTAATACTGTTTATAAAAAAAAAAAAATTTAATATCCCCTGAAGTGTACGCTTTGTTAAAAACAACAAACAAATTCCATCACGAACACTCATTATATGTATGCATCTGTATACATGCACCCAGCACATAACCCCACCTACTAGACCTGCTAATAACTATATGCTGAATTCAGTAAAGCAGGCTGCAAGTTTTGAATTATCAAAAATTTTTTATTTATAACAATTTTTAACATAAAGTAACATTTAAATTTAACTCTTTAATATCAAATAACTAAACTATACAACAATTATACTTATAACCCAAATTATTTAATGCAACTATAATTCTTCATACTGGTTTTCACCATTCAAAAATCCTTGGCTGGGCGGAGATGATAATTGCCCAAGAAAAGAATGGGAAAACCGGGGATATTGTGGTGGAGGGGCAAGTGGCATGTTCAGATGAGATCTATGACGGTGTGCTGGTGTCCCACGCATTGCCTCAGGTGTTTCATTCATTTGCTGCCATGAACACGGATCACGTTCCATAAAACTGTGCACACTTGAACTTTCATCGAGCTGTCCAGCTGCCGCTTTACTTAAAGTTTCAAATATCACCCTCTCGGCATGGATTCTTTGTGCGGCTTGCAGCTTCCCTAGCCGGTCAGCGGCAAAGTTGGCGAAGCTGTCCCCTGTACTGTTGGTCTGCTGGCTCAACATTTGCTTGGCCAAAGTGACCAACTCTGTCGATGGCGACACTGTGTCCTTTTTTTTATGAACATTCTTCATTCGACGTGGTAAATAAGCTGTGTTGGGGGTTGAGGGTGCAGGGTCTTCAATAGACCCCTCATTAGCCTCCACCCGGCTTGGTCCATGTCCCAGCAGGTTGTCACCGGTCGGGGTGGACTGATTATCATGGCGATTTTGCTGCAGGAACAGAAAATTTAGAAGTAAATAAGTGGAGGAACTAGTAGTACAGGATAGGATTTTTTTTAATTCAACCGTATGAGCACTGAGTTGGGTCAAAAAGTTAAGGATTGCACTTATCTGAAGTGGAAGGGATAACTTGGATAAAATGCAGCATAATAAAAGAGGAAAAAATTTAGTTACTATTTTCTACTCGCCTATGGCATGAGAGACCAAGTTTTAAAGCTTTTTACAGGGAAGCAAGAAAAGAAGGTACTTACATCTCCAACAGGGGTGTCAGTCGTGATCACAGGGTCTTCATCCAGGGTCTGCCGCATTGAAGATGCCATTGTATGCGGGAGCTCCTGGTCACGGGTGAAGCCAAGTAAGTCAAAGTACCATAACGATGGCACATAAACCTCGTCTGTGGCGGCACCAGACTTCTTTGACCTCACCACCTTGTTGAGCTCCTTTTTATAAACAGTTCTTAGACCCTGGATCTTTTTTCGGACTACACTTTCATCCACCTTCTCGCTGGGGTTATGCTGCTGAAACAGAGCAACAAGTTTGGCAAAAGCCTCCCTCTTCTTGTTTCTGTTGCTGTACTCAGCGGATTTAATCTGCCAAAGGCAGGGCAGGGATCTATACATCTCAATCAATTCCCGAACAAACTCCTCGGTATTGAAAGACATCTGAAAGAAAGAATAGCATACAGTGAGCATATATGGAAAATTTTAAACAACATTTTGAATTTCAAAAGAGTTATGTATGAGCCACACTACTGTGAATGTAAAATAGAGAACAATTCGCCTGGACTGCTAATAATCTCAGCCAGTCTGCAGTCCTTCCTTCCAATAGTCCTCCACTGACCACACCAGTGCAGGCTGTGTACCCCTGCCATGCAAATGGAACCGGCATAGAGCCAAATTTATTATTTAAAAAATAAGGCCTAGTAACCCTATCTGTGCCCACGAGACTACTTTAAATGGCTCCATGTGCTAAAATATATATACACAGATACCAACAAAGCACTCCCTCCCTCCTTCCAGAGCAAAAATATAAGAATAATAGGTGCCAAGGGAATGGAAAGGGAATGGAAACGCATTTGAGACCCCAAACAATACCTACCGTGCACAAAGTATAGATATCCAAAGAACCGTTGAAGAATAAAAACGAATAGAAGTCGCAGGCCGGAGAGCTCTACAACGATCTGCAATACACCACGCGCTAGAAGTCGCAGGCCGGAGAACTCTACAACGATCTGCAATCCACCACCACGCGCTCAGGAACAAAGGACGGAAGAGCTATCGTGTCGCCTCATATGGCTAGGCCGCCGATCAATCAGAACGCAGTAGCGACCACCAATTAACTGAATGGGGGCGGAAAAGGGAACACAAAGGCACGCCTGTGTGACTACAACGTCACACAAGACGTCCCTCATCGAGGTCTGTATCGTTATCATAGCAGCCATGTGACAGGGTCACAACGACCAACGATGTCGTTGTACAGGTCGCTACAGGTCGCCGCATCGCTGCTGCGTCGTTGGGAAGATCGCTCTGTTTGACATCTCACCAGCGATCTCATAGCGACGCAGCAACGATCCCGGACAGGTCGTATCGTTGTCGGGATCGCTGCTGCGTCGTTCAGTGTGACGGGGCCTTAAAGGTGTGGAGGGCAAATCTGCCTCCCAGAGCTTCCAGCAAGACAGAATTAATTCCCACTGATAAGCTGGACAAACATAGAAAGCACAGAATGGATAAGACCACAATCTATGGACAGAAAAGGGCAAGCAAAAACTTAGCTTAGCTGAACTGGTCAGGATAACAGGGAACTCCAAAGAGATGTGAATCCAACCAGGAACCATTTACAAGTGGCACTGGCTGAAGATAGAGCCAGACTTAAATAGCCGAGCAGAAGAGACGATAAGTGGAGGCAGCTGATGACAGCTAACTCCAAGGAGCAGCCATACCACTAGAAACCACAAGAGGGAGCCCAAGAGCAGAACTCACAAAAGTGCCACTTACAACCACCGGAGGGAGCCCAAGAGCGGAATTCACAACAGACATACTGCTAGGGAATCAAGATTGTGAGCCCCATCGGGGACAGTGGCAATAATGTCTGTAAAGCGCTGTGAAATTAATAGCGCTATATAAATGACTAAAAATAAATAAAAATAAATATTCAGCATATAGGGACCACATGATACCACATACAAGGAGAAATACTGCCACGCCGTGACCAGACCACAAATTACCAACACATAGTGCCCGAATACTACAATATTGATTATGAATACAAACCACAATACGAACAACACTGTTATTACCACCAGTGACAATGTACACATTACCTCTGTATATAGTGTCAGTGTACAGGTAATACAGTGATCACCAGTGACATTATACACAGGAGATCTGTATATAGTGTCAGTGTACAGGTAATACAGTGACTACCAGTGAGTGACATTACACACAGGAGCTTTGTATATAGTGTCAGTGTACACATAATACAGTGATCACCAGTGACATTATAAAAAGGAGCTCTGTACACAGTATATAGTGTAAGTGTACAAGCAACACACTGACTCACCGGTAACATCTGTAGTTGAGGTCTTTTTTCTTCATCCAGTGCAGACTGCCGTTACCTCTTCCAGCAAAGACTCGTCTCTGCAGAAAATAACAGTTAGCTATAGCTGATTGCTTCCAGAGCATATTCCCCACTATTTTCCTCGACTTCTATACTATGTCAGATGAAGAAAAAAAAAGACATAGTGCCATCCTGCTCAGTAGCAGGACCCTTTTGTTCTCCCCATGGAAGACAGTAAGATCAAAAGTAAATTACAGCAGTAATAATGTCCCCTGATTGGCCCCTATAGCAATTATGTCCCCATTTGCCACCATAAACCAATAATGTATGTACCTCATCCTGACCTCAATACAGTAATTATGTTACCCCTTTATTTAATAAGGTGCCAGATCCTTGGTCCCTTTATTTAATGTCTCCATCTTGGACCCCAATGTCCACCTTAATAAGGTCCCTATCCTGGGCCCCTTCCAGTAATAATGTCCTCATCCTGGGCCCCTTTATTTAATGTACCCTCCCTGGGCCCCTATGTCCGTCCCTATGGCCACTACCTTGCCCAACTACAGAGGGGGGGATTCTTCTCACCTTCTTGCGGTCCCCAGCATCCTCTTTTGGCTTCATAATCGGCGTGGTCATTACAATGGCTGCCGACTGCAGCTGTGACAGGGCGCTCTGCTCGGTGACAGGCCGCGCGCTGATGTCACATAGCAGTAACATTGAAAGGCCGCTGGCCTATCAAAGGCTGCAGGAGTCATTTAACAAGACTGCCATGTGACTTCAACACATGGCCTGTCACAGAGCAGGGCGCCCTGTCACAGTAGCAGCCGGTATTCATCTTGATGTGCGTTGTCGCCAGGGTCGGATCCAGGTTTTCATGGGCCCCTTTAACACATGCCACGATTCCTGATGCACAGATAAAAAAAAGATATAGTACAAAATATAGGCACCACACAGTGCGCAATACAGTATTACGGTCACCTCATAGTCCTCCATACAGTATTATGGTCAACCACATAGTCCTCCATACAGTATTATGGGCACCTCATAGTCCGCCATACAGTATTATGGTCAACACATAGTGCTCCATATAGTATTACGTGCACCTCATAGTCCTCCATACAGTATTATGGGCAACCACATAGTCCTCCATACAGTATTATTGGCCCCATATAATATTCCTCCATACAGTATTATTGGCCCCATATAATGCTCCTCCATACAGTATTATTGGCCCCATGTAATGCTCCTCCATACAGTATTATGGGCACCTCCTAGTTCTCCATATAGCATTATGGGCTCCAGGTAATGCTCCTCCATACAGCACATCATGGGCCCCCTGCTCCTACATACAGTATTGTGGGCCCCGTGCTTCTCCACACAGTATTTTCTCCCCCAGCTCCTCCACACAGTATTATGCCCCCGCACTGTATTATGCCCCGCACAGTATGCCCCCCCAGAGCTGCCCTGCACAGTATTCCCCCCCCCATCCTCCACACAGTATTATGCCCCTGCACAGAATTCCCCCCAGCTCCTCCACACAGTATTATGCCCCCGCACAGTATTATGCCCCACACAGTATTCCTCCCCAGCTCCTCCACACAGTATTATGCCCCCACACAGTATTTCCCCCTCCCAGCTCCTCCACACAGTATTATGCCCCTGCACAGTATTATGCCCCGCACAGTATTCCTCCCCCAGCTCCTCCACACAGTATTATGCCCCTGCACAGTATTTCCCCCCCAGCTCCTCCACACAGTATTATGCCCTGGGCCCCGCACAGTATTTCCCCCCCCAGCTCCTCCACACAGTATTATGCCCTGGGCCCCGCACAGTATTTTCCCCCCCCAGCTCCTCTACACAGTATTATGCCCCGGGCCCCGCACAGTTCCCCCCCCCCCCAGCTCCTCCACACAGTATTATGCCCCGGGCACCAGCACAGTATTCCCCCCCCAGCTCCTCTACACAGTATTATGCCCTGGACCCCGCACAGTATTTCCCCCCCCCAGCTCCTCCACACAGTATTGGGCCCCGCACAGTATTTCCCCCCCAACTCCTCCACAGTATTGGGCCTGCACAGTATTTCCCCCCCAGCTCCTCCACACAGTATTGGGCCCCGCACAGTATTCCCCCCCAGCTCCTCCACACAGTATTATGCCCCAGGCCCCGCACAGTATTTCTCCCCCCCCCCAGCTCCTCTACACAGTATTATGCCCCCACACAGTATTATGCCCCCCTTCCCCCTGCACAGTATTATGCCCCCCTCCCCCTGCACAGTATTATGCCCCCCCTCCCCCTGCACAGTATTATGCCCCCCCTGCTCCTTCATAAATTATTATGGGCCCCAGTCACGTCAGACATAAAAAAAAAAAATCCTCACCTCTCCTGCTCCCAGCGCAGGTCCGGTGCACTCAGCGTCTCTCCGGCTCTGCAACGCTCAGGACAGAGAGGCTGAGAGCGCAGTGATGACGTCATCGCACCCTCTGCCCTGTATGTAGGAGCCCCTGCTCCTACATACAGTATTGTGGGCCCTGTGCTTCTCCACACAGTATTTTCTCCCCCAGCTCCTCCACACAGTATTATGCCCCCGCACAGTATTATGCCCCGCACAGTATGCCCCCCAGAGCCCCTACACACATTATTATACCCCGCACAGTATTCCCTCCCCAGCTCCTCCACACAGTATTATGCCCCTGCACAGTATTTCCCCCCCCGTCCTCCACACAGTATTATGCCCCTGCACAGAATTCCCCCCCAGCTCCTCCACACAGTATTATGCCCCGCACAGTATTCCTCCCCAGCTCCTCTACACAGTATTATGCCCCTACACAGTATTTCCCCCCAGCTCCTCCACACAGTATTATGCCCTGGGCCCCGCACAGTATTCCCCCCCCAGCTCCTCTACACAGTATTATGCCCCGGGCCCCGCACAGTTCCCCCCCCAGCTCCTCCACACAGTATTATGCCCCGGGCACCAGCACAGTATTCCTCCCCCCCAGCTCCTCTACACAGTATTATGCCTTTGACCCCGCACAGTATTTCCCCCCCCCAGCTCCTCCACACAGTATTGGGCCCCGCACAGTATTTCCCCCCCCCAGCTCCTCCACACAGTATTGGGCCCCGCACAGTATTCCCCCCCAGCTCCTCCACACAGTATTATGCCCCAGGCCCCGCACAGTATTTCCCCCCCCAGCTCCTCCACAGTATTGGGCCCGCACAGTATTTCCCCCCCAGCTCCTCCACACAGTATTGGGCCCCGCACAGTATTCCCCCCCAGCTCCTCCACACAGTATTATGCCCCAGGCCCCGCACAGTATTCCCCCCCCCAGCTCCTCTACACAGTATTATGCCCCCACACAGTATTATGCCCCCCTTCCCCCTGCACAGTATTATGCCCCCCTCCCCCTGCACAGTATTATGCCCCCCCTGCTCCTTCATAAATTATTATGGGCCCCAGTCACGTCAGACATAAAAAAAAAAAATCCTCACCTCTCCCGCTCCCAGCGCAGGTCCGGTGCACTCAGCGTCTCTCCGGCTCTGCAACGCTCAGGACAGAGAGGCTGAGAGCGCAGTGATGACGTCATCGCACCCTCTGCCCTGAGACGTCACAGAGTCAGAGGGCGCTGAAGACACTGCAGGCTGCAGCTGCCGCAGGAACCAGGAGAGGTGAGAATTAGAAGGGGGCCCGATGCCAGCGCTGGCACCGGGGGGCCCCTGGTCGTGGCGGCAGTCGGCGCCGCCCAAAGATTTAAAGGGCCCGCGTCTCTTTTTTTTCCTCCTCCTCCTCCCTGGGTCGGGGCTCACCGGGCATTTCACCGGTATCCCGATGGGCCAGTCCAACCCTGGGTAGATCCCGAGAAAATCGCTGCCGCATGCGCAGATGGAGAACTCGGCACCAAGATCTTGGGAGATGACATCTCAGGGCTGAAATCTCATCTCCAGAGATTTTGGTGCCAAGATCTCCATCTGTGCATGCGCCGCCCCCGGCGGCCATTTTCCCGGAGTCCACCGCATAGAAAACCATGGATCGGAGGGGGCTCTGGCCTTTCACAAAATGTCGGCAGGGCCCCCGCAGCACTGAAGGCCCCCGCAGCAGCACTGGAGACCCCCCGCAGCAGCACCAGAGACACGAAGCAGCACCGGACACCAGCAGTGGCGCGCCGAACGTCGGAACACCCCCTCATCCCTGCCTGCGGCCTGCAGCATCGCCCCACTCCTGCCACCTCCAGCAACGACCCTGGGACCCCACTTCACCGTAGCCACCACCCCCGGTAAGCAATAAGACGCATGGATTGTAAGAAGCACCACCATTTTATAAAAAAAAAATCCTACTTTTCTCCTCAAAATTTGGGGTGTGTCTTATAATCCGGAGCGTCTTATAATCCGAAAAATACGGTAGCTTGTTTTCTTCAAGCAAAGGGGGCTACAAAAGAGGTTTAACAGATTCTGAAAAGTAAAACTTTGTTAAATCTTACATCTTACAGAGGGATGCAGCACTGTTGGAAGTTGCTAGGATATTGGGGCATGATCACAGAACTGTTAAAAGGTTTGCTTGCAAATTGTTAACAAGGTGGCAAAAATCCACTGACAAAAAAAATGCATATTACATGGCAATGATGTGAGAAGAATCAGTCATGAATAGTGTTGAGCATTCCGATACCGCAAGTATCGGGTATCGGCCGATACTTGCGGTATCGGAATTCCGATACCGAGATCCGATACTTTTGTGGTATCGGGTATAGGTATCGGATCCATAGTGAGGTGTAAAATAAAGAATTAAAATAAAAAATATTGATATATTCACCTCTCCGGCGGCCCCTGGACATCACCGCGGGTAACCGGCAGGCTTCTTTGTTTAAAATAAGCGCGTTTAGGACCTGAGGAATGACGTTGCGGCTTCTGATTGGTCGCGTGCCGCCCATGTGACCGCGACGCGACCAATCAGAAGCCGCGACGTCATTCCTCAGGTCCTAAATTCCTAGAATGAGGAGTTTAGTGCCTGAGAATGACGTCGCGGCTTCTGATTGGTCGCGTGCCACCCATGTGACCGCGACGCGACCAATCAGAAGCCGCGACGTCATTCCTCAGGTCCTAAATTCCTAGAATGAGTGCGTTTAGGACCTGAGGAATGACGTCGCGGCTTCTGATTGGTCGCGTGCCGCCCATGTGACCGCGACGCGACCAATCAGAAGCCGCGACGTCATTCTCAGGCACTAAACTCCTCATTCTAGGAATTTAGGACCTGAGGAATGACATCGCGGCTTCTGATTGGTCGCGTCGCGGTCACATGGGCGGCACGCGACCAATCAGAAGCCGCGACGTCATTCCTCAGGTCCTAAACGCGCTCATTTTAAATAAAGAAGCCTGCCGGTTACCCGCGGTGATGTCCAGGGGCCGCCGGAGAGGTGAATATATCAATATTTTTTATTTTAATTCTTTATTTTACACATTAATATGGATCCCAGGGCCTGAAGGAGAGTTTCCTCTCCTTCAGACCCTGGGAACCATCAGAATACCTTCCGATACTTGGTGTCCCATTGACTTGTATTGGTATCGGATATCGGTATCGGCGATATCCGATACTTTTCGGGTATCGGCCGATACTATCCGATACCGATACTTTCAAGTATCGGACGGTATCGCTCAACACTAGTCATGAAGTGACCAAGAAGCCATTATCCTCCAGCGCTGTCATATTCCAGAACTGCAGCTTCTCTGGAGGCCCAGAAGTACAAGGTGTTCAGTGCCCAGAGACATGGCCGAGGTAAGGGATGCCGAACCCGACCACCACTGAAAAAGACACAGAAGTGGAAACGTCAAGACTGGACCAAGAAATATCTAAAGACAGACAGTTCATAGGTTTTATGGACTGATGAGTGACTCTTGACAGACCAGATGGATGGGCCGTTTCTGGATTAGTAACAGGCACAGACCTTCTCAGACACTAGCAAGGTGGAGGTGGAGTACTGCTATTGGTAGTAGTATTATGGATGGTCTAGTTGGACCTTTTCAGGTGGAAGATGGAGTAAAAATCAACTCCCAAACCTACTGCCAGTTTTTAGAAGACACTTTCTTCAATCAGTGGTTCAGGAAAAGTCTGCAAAGTTCAAGAAAACCATGATTTTTATTAGGACAATGCTCCATCGCAGCATTGAAGTCTCCACTGCTCGGCTGTCAGTAAAGGCCTTAGGCTATGTTCACACGTTGCGTCCTGTCCCTGCGGGTTCTCCCGCAGCGGATTTGATAAATCTGCAGGGCAAACCCGCTGCGGTTATCCCTGCAGATTTATCGCGGTTTGTCCTGCGGGTTCCGCTGCGGGATTTTACCCATACTATTGATGCTGCATATGCAGCACTATGCAGCATCAATAGTAATGTTAAAAATAATAAAATCATGATATACTCACCCTCTGACGTCCCGATCTCCTCGGCGCTGCAGGCGGCGGTCCGGTTCCAAAGATGCTGTGCGAGAAGGACCTTCGTGACGTCACGGTCATGTGACCGCGACGTCACCGCAGGTCCTGGTCGCATAGCAAACCTGAGACCGGACGGGCGTGTGCAGCGCTGAGACTTCAGAGGTGAGTATATCATTATTTTTTATTTTAATTCTTTTTTTTTACTCAAATATGGTTCCCGGGTCCTGGAGGAGAGTCTCCTCTCCTCCACCCCGGGTATAACCCGCACATTATCCGCTTACTTCCCGCATGGTGTGCACAGCCCCATGCGGGAAGTAAGCGGATCAATGCATTTCTATGGGTGCAGAATCGCTGCGATTCTGCACAAAGAAGTGACATGCTGCGGGTTGTAAACCGCTGCGTTCCCGCGCGGTTTTTCCCGCAGCATGTGCACAGCGGTTTGCGGTTAAACTGCTGCGGACCCGCAGCTGCAAAATCGCCGCAATGTGTGAACATAGCCTTAAAGATTAAAGAATAATGACATGGCCCCTTCCTCACCGGACCTAAACGCTATTGAGAACTAGTGGGTCCTTCTTAAAATGGAGATTTATGATGAAGAAAAACAGTCACCTCTCTGGTCAGTGTCTGGGGGCTGTGGTTGGTGCTGCCCTAAAAAATTGATCATCAACAGATTAAGAAACTGACAAGACTGAATGGAAGGAAGGTTTATGGCTGTTATTTAAAAGCAGGGCGGCTATGTCTCTATATTGGTCACTGATATTTGTTTTGAAATGTCAGAAATGTATTTTTGTACATTTTGCGTTTGGTTATTATTCTCACTGTAATAGATGAAAATAAACAATTCAGATGTGAAAATTTATGATGTTTTGCATTTAGTTGCATAATAATTCTGCACACACAGATATTCTCCCAAGAGAGACAAAACATCTTTTTCACTTTCTTAAATGTTCCGTTTTTTTTAACCTTTTGCATTGACTGACAACCTTGTAGTTGTACAAAAATTAAATTAATCATCAACAATACACATTGCCTAATAATTAGTGTTGAGCGATACCGTCCGATACTTGAAAGTATCGGTATCGGATAGTATCGGCCGATACCCGAAAAATATCGGATATCGCCGATACCGATATCCGATACCAATACAAGTCAATGGGACATCAAGTATCGGAATGTATCCTCATGGATCCCAGGGTCTGAAGGAGAGGAAACTCTCCTTCAGGCCCTGGGATCCATATTAAAGTGTAAAATAAAGAATTAAAATAAAAAATATTGTTATATTCACCTCTCCGGCGGCCCCTGGACATCAGCGGGAGGATCCGGCGTCCGGCACGGCTTCTTTCTTCAAAATGCGCGCCTTCAGGACCTGTGGAATGACGTCCCGGCTTCTGATTGGTCGCGTGCCGCCCATGTGACCGCCACGCGACCAATCAGAAGCCGCGACGTCATTCCTCAGGTCCTAGAAGGCGCTCATTCTAGGACTTTAGCTGAGGAATGACGTCGCGGCTTCTGATTGGTCGCGTGGCGGTCACATGGGCGGCACGCGACCAATCAGAAGCCGGGACGTCATTCCACAGGTCCTGAAGGCGCGCATTTTGAAGAAAGAAGCCGTGCCGGACGCCGGATCCTCCCGCTGATGTCCAGGGGCCGCCGGAGAGGTGAATATAACAATATTTTTTATTTTAATTCTTTATTTTACACTTCCGATACCGATACCCGATATCACAAAAATATCGGATCTCGGTATCGGAATTCCGATACCGCAAGTATCGGCCGATACCCGATACTTGCGGTATCGGAATGCTCAACACTACTAATAATTCTTCACATCTCATAGACCAAAAAGCACCAAAGAAAACTTTGATCAGATGCAAAAATAGAACTGAAGGAAAAACCCCCACAGTATATAATATATATGAAGGCTATGTACACATGTACCATGTAGCCATGCAGACAGAGCATTTACTACAAAAATGACATCACCAACATACATGCAAAATGACTAACACCATATATAAAGAGTATGTAGAGGTTTCACTGAAAATCCTTAACTTTCTACAAATCACAATTAATTAAACCTCACCTGCTAGTGTTCAAAACAAGATATCCAACTGTATAAAATCTCCACATATTACATATTCCATGCATTATGGTGTCATACAGTTATTTTACCAATGAAACGATAAGCTTAAAAGGGAATATAGAGGTTTACACTTGCTGTACTTGGATAGAAGTGGCAGCCTAGAATTGGGCACTGCTTTTGAAGGGGGGATATAAATTGCCAAATACATCTATTATTGGTGCAGTGTTCGAGGAAGCCAGGCAGCTGTTAATAGAGGACAGCTTTAGAGCAAGCCACTCTGCTTACCAGATCATATAGGGTTGCCCTGGCCTTCACCCTTTAACCTCTTTACAGGAATCTGGACTTAAGGTACCTTCACACATAACGATATTGTTAACGATATCGTTGCTATTTGTGACGTAGCAACGATATCGTTAATGAAATCGTTATGTGTGACAGCGACCAACGATCAGTCCCCTGCTGGGAGATCGTTGGTCGCTGAATAAAGTCCAGAACTTTATTTCGTCGCTGGACTCCTCCTGACATCGCTGGATCGGCGTGTGTGACACCGATCCAGCGATGTCTTCACTGGTAACCAGGGTAAACATCGGGTAACTAAGCGCAGGGTCGCGCTTAGTAACCCGATGTTTACCCTGGTTACCATGCTAAAAGTAAAAAAAAACAAACACTACATACTTACCTACCGCTGTCTGTCCTCCAGCACTGTGCTCTGCTCTCCTCCTGTACTGTCTGTGAGCCGGAAAGCAGAGCGGTGACGTCACCGCTCTGCTTTCCGGCTCACAGACAGTACAAGAGGAGAGCAGAGAAGCAGAGCGCAGCGCTGGAGGACAGACAGCGGTAGGTAAGTATGTAGTGTTTGTTTTTTTTTACTTTTAGCATGGTAACCAGGGTAAACATCGGGTTACTAAGCGCGGCCCTGCGCTTAGTAACCCGATGTTTACCCTGGTTACCGGCATCGTTGGTCGCTGGAGAGCGGTCTGTGTGACAGCTCTCCAGCGACCAAACAGCGACGCTGCAGCGATCCGGATCGTTGTCGGTATCGCTGCAGCGTCGCTTAATGTGAAGGGGCCTTTACACAGAGACCCCTGGTAGGGGCCACAGAGTCAGCTGCTGACCGGTCGGTGGAGCAAGCTGGAGGCAAAAGGCGTCTTCACGAGATACTCATTAAAGGGTTGATTGTGACTTGTAGGATCGCTACTTCCAACAGGTGGCGCTATAGAGTTTAAGTACTCCTTTTCTCGGAAGAGGCAATTTGCATATGAGATACCAATACCAAGAGGTTGCGTGGAGAGCAAAATCGTAAAGCAAGTAGGTGGTCAAAGTGCAAGCCAAGGTCAGAAAAACAAAATAAAACACAGGAGCAAAGGATCATAGTGACCAGGTCTTGGCCTAGTTGAATTACAGGCAGCCAGATATGGTCTAATTGGGTTTATATAGAAGAGAGACCCCATCCCATGGCTCCCAGCAGAGAGCTAATTACCTACCAGCTCATTGCAGCAAAACCCAGGTGGCCAGGAAAGGGACAACTAGTCTCAGCAATCTAAAATCTAAACTGCCACACGCTGCCGTTATCCAGCAGTAAAGGGCAGCAAGAAGCAGACCCTGGTTGTTTCAAGTAAAATATCATTTGAAAAGTCGTCCGTGGTTTATGCATCTTAGAAGACTAATTCAAGGTAGTTTCTCCTCTCCGCTCTCCCCTAGACTGACAGGGCTCTCCCTATGTATGTGTATAGAGATAGACCTGTCAGTCATGGGGAGTGAAGCAGGGAAAAGCCGCCAGGTATCTACCTTGGACTAGTCATTTGAGACGCGTAGTCTCTGGCTGACTTTTTAAAGTAAGTGTGAAACGTTGCAGCATTTCACAGTAAAGGCTCATTCAGACATTTGTGCAAATCGGTCTGAGATCAGGCCACGATGCACGGCCTGGCTGCAGTTCTCCCGACCCAAGCGGGAGAACTTCAGAGAAATACATGAGACTATCGGGTCGGGTCTGTGCATTGCGGTAAGATCTAGGATTGATTTGCACGGACGTCTGAATGAGCTTTAAAACATACACCGGTGCAATAATGCAGCCAGGCTCTGATTCATGCTGCCCGTGGTTCAGACGGTGTGAATCTCAAGACTGGTTCCTATTGACGACAAATGGCAGTAGTGGAGAAGGCTCTGTATAATTTTTGCATTGTGGTCCACGGGCTCCATAATATGCCTCTGACAGCAATTTATATTCCAACATACTATACTAGTAAATTACCTTAAACCCCTTTTACAGTACCTTATCAATTATAAGAAGTCTCTTATGATTTTATAAGAATATCTCTCTTTATGAGAAGCAATGATTCCAATAGCAGAGACTGACGGCATCTTGTATTCTGCTGATGGTGCCTGCCGGGAATATTACATGCTCATATTATAACCTAGTAATATATTTAAGTGGTCTCGAACCAGAACTTCACCAGAGCTCTAAGAAAGGGCCAATTATTCCCTCTAACATTAGACATTTTATGGTCTAAAGAAGAAGGTAGAAGCTGCAATCAGTGTGAATGTTCCATTTATTCAGCCGTAGCAATGTTTCATCCCTTATTAGAGCCTTCGGGTGAATAAACAGACCATTCTCACTAGGTGCTGCTTCTGTTCTCTTATCTAGTTGTACATTTTGGGATTTCGGATCAGGTCCCTGAGGAACATGCACAAATAATATGCTATTTACCCCCCTTCCTCTGTACTGCCATTTTGTATTTTGTTTTGTTATATTTTTTAAGGCTCTGTCTGCATTATTGAGAAAACCAACAGGATCTATCGATAATCTGAGTGCTTCCCTGGCACATGGCCATGGCAGTCACCGTGGGCAGCCTAGGTGTTCATACTGGTAACTAAGCCAGGGTGAGGAGCATGATCGCATGATCAATCCAATAACATTTATATAGAAAAAAATGGGAAAAATGTCGACCACACATCAAAGGGCTAAGAAGCTTATATCAAGGCCAAAATTCATTATGGAGCCTGCCGATCTTTTCTCATACATCACAGTACAAGAAAAAATATTGATTTTTTTAGGAACGCATGACAGCAGAGGGATCAATGGAAGGTGAATCATTTGGATTGTCTTACCTTCTTTGTCAAGAAATCAGATCATCTTCAGAGTAATAACTCTGTGTCACACATGATTGACCATCACCGTGGCCTACAAAGTAAGGAATGAATATTGTAAAACAAGGAATTTGCTTTGATTCCTTATCAGAAATTATTATAGTCCGCTATGTATCTGGAATGTCTAATACAAAAGCTAATATAAAAAATAAGTAGAATAATGGAAAAAAAGAACGCATGGAACGTCTATCACCACAGGAGTTTACTGGTTTTATATAGGGAAAAACAATGAATTCAGTTGTAATATAAGCTGGTATACTGTACGTGCAAAGTGTAAGATCACGTTCACACTGTGGCCATTTCATAAACAAAACCTAAAGGTACCTTCACACATAACGATATTATTAACGATATCGTTGCTATTTGTGATGTAGCAACGATATCGTTAATGAAATCGTTATGTGTGACAGCGACCAACGATCAGGCCCCTGCTGGGAGATCGTTGGTCGCTGAATAAAGGCCCCTTCACATTAAGCGACGCTGCAGCGATACCGACAACGATCCGGATCGCTGCAGCGTCGCTGTTTGGTCGCTGGAGAGCTGTCACACAGACCGCTCTCCAGCGACCAACGATGCCGGTAACCAGGGTAAACATCGGGTAACTAAGCGCAGGGCCGCGCTTAGTAACCCGATGTTTACCCTGGTTACCATGCTAAAAGTAAAAAAAAACAAACACTAGATACTTACCTACAGCCGTCTGTCCTCCAGCGCTGCGCTCTGCTTCTCTGCTCTCCTCCTGCACTGGCTGTGAGCCGGAAAGCACAGCGGTGACGTCACCGCTCTGCTTTCCGGCTCACAGCCAGTACAGGAGGAGTGCAGAGCACAGCGCTGGAGGACAGACAGCGGTAGGTAAGTATGTAGTGTTTGTTTTTTTTACTTTTAGCATGGTAACCAGGGTAAACATCGGGTTACTAAGCGCGGCCCTGCGCTTAGTTACCCAATGTTTACCCTGGTTACCAGTGAAGACATCGCTGGATCGGTGTCACACACGCCGATCCAGCGATGTCTGCGGGGAGTCCAGCGACGAAATAAAGTTCTGGACTTTATTCAGCGACCAACGATCTCCCAGCAGGGGCCTGATCGTTGGTCGCTGTCACACAGAACGATTTCATTAACGATATCGTTGCTACGTCACAAATAGCAACGATATCGTTAACAATATCGTTATGTGTGAAGGTACCTTAAAGTCCAGAACTTTATTTCGTCGCTGGACTCCCTGGAGACATCGCTGGATCGGCGTGTGTGACACCGATCCAGCGATGTCTTCACTGGTAACCAGGGTAAACATCGGGTAACTAAGCGCAGGGCCGCGCTTAGTAACCCGATGTTTACCCTAGTTACCATGTCAAAAGTAAAAAAAAAACAAACACTAGATACTTACCTACCGCTGTCTGTCCTCCAGCGCTGTGCTCTGCTCTCCTCCTGTACTGGCTGTGAGCCGGAAAGCAGAGCGGTGACGTCACCGCTCTGCTTTCCGGCTCCCAGACAGTACAGGAGGAGAGCAGAGAAGCAGAGCACAGCGCTGGAGGACAGACGGCTGTAGGTAAATATGTAGTGTTTGTTTTTTTTACTTTTAGCATGGTAACCAGGGTAAACATCGGGTTACTAAGCGCGGCCCTGCGCTTAGTTACCCGATGTTTACCCTGGTTACCGGCATAGTTGGTCGCTGGAGAGCGGTCTGTGTGACAGCTCTCCAGCGACCAAACAGCGACGCTGCAGCGATCCGGATCGTTGTCGGTATCGCTGCAGCGTCGCTTAATGTGAAGGGGCCTTAAGGGAAAAAAACAAAAAAAAAACGAACAAACAAAAAAAAAGCATAAAAGCCATTCCAACAATATGTACCCACCGGGACGGTCCTAACTTGTCTGACTTTTATGCTTTTTTGATCAAAATAGCGTTAACTACATACCCTATCTTATTTACATGTGCTATTACTATTTACATGAAGTGGGGTATATACTCATTCTTTTTCTTGGGTTTTGGTTTTACATAAGGAAAACATATACTTTAATAAGTATTTGTAATTAATTCCTTATCATTTGCAAAATCTCTGCTTGCTGCTGGTGTGTGTAAAGCCCCCGTCACACACAGCGAGATCGCTAGCGAGATCGCTGCTGAGTCACAAGTTTTGTGACGCAACAGCGATCTCAGTAGCGATCTCGCTATGTGTGACACGTAGCAGCGACCAGGCCCCTGCTGTGAGATCGCTGGTCGTGTCGGAATGGCCTGGACCGTTTTTTGATCGTTGAGGTCCCGCTGGGTAGCACACATCGCTGTGTTTGACACCTTACCAACGACCTCGCTGACAGGACGTCCCATTGAATCATCATGAAATAGCATCGTTCTACAGGTCGCTACAGGTCGCCGCATCGCTGCTGCGTCGTTGGGGAGATCTCACTGTTTGACATCTCACCAGCGACCACATAGCGACGCTTGAGCGATCCCTGACAGGTCGTATCGTTGTCGGAATCGCTCAAGCGTCGCTATGTGTGACGGGGCCTTAAGCACCCTTATTTACACCCAGAGACTGCACGTAGGCAACTGATAATGCCAGGCCTTGACAACAAAAAAATCCTTGTTCTAGAGTTCAGCTCCAAAAAGTCAAGAGCCAGCAGGAATGAGACCCGCTGCAGCTCTACTATATGCATACATTTATTTTAATCTGACAAATCTCAGACCATTGGTCCCAAAAAGTCGTAGAAAGTTAGAAAAAAAACACAAAAAAACAAACATAAATAGTAGTCACAGCACTGTATTTAAAGAGTAACTAAATCATTATCATTTTTTTATATGTTATTCTTTAAAGACAAGTAGTCACAAGGTTTTCCGATTTTTGCTATCCCATCTGAGAGCAGCATGATGTAGGGGCAGAGCCCATAATTCCGGCAATGTATCGCTTGAATTACTAGGTGCAGCAGTTTTGATAAATCATTGCTTCTTTGCCGTAGATCCAGCAGAGCTCAAAATGCTGAGCCCTGTATAACCTCGCCCACACCACTCGCTGCTTTCTGTGTACACTGTGTATTTGTAGGGGGGAAGACAAGGGCATCATGGCAAGAAGGAGTTAATGTGAAGTGTTATATGTTAATTTGTTATCTTTATGATAAAGAGTGTTGCATTTTATCCTTATGGCCACTTTGTGTCTCGGTTCTCCTGGAGGAAACAAAGGTGTGCTGCAATGTTAATGTAACAGTAATCATTCTCATGTGAAACAATGATTTTTCTTCTATACAGGATGGCATTATCCCAAGCAGAATGTGTTGAGATTGTCATCATTTCTGGTGAACACACTACTTTTGTCATTGCAGAGCATTTCACCTAACGTCATCCAAACGGGCCTCCCATTACCAAAAGTGCAGCTGCCAAAATTCTTGCAATCACTGAACACCACCTATTAGGGGAAAAAATGGGTTTATCTGATGTTGTTGTGTCAACTATTCTGCAACTGCTATCCATCCATCTGGGATTGTCTTCAGTTAGTTGTTGTAGCATCTGAATTTTGCAACAGTGCCATCCATTTGTAGATAGAAGAAAGCAGGGAGGAGGTAGGCAACACCCTGAATCAGCTACCAACATACCAAAAATCAGTAAAAAAAGAAAAGGGGTATGCATACACCGAGGATCACTGAAGATAAAAATGCCAAGTAATCTTCAGATAAAAAATCTGGAGATACAGTTAATACAAAACATTAAAAATCCCAAAGGCCATACAACGATAAGCACAATGTATGCCAAAGCCATACCTACACCCACTCTACCATTAACCAGATGGATCCATAAAATAGAGTAATTAAGAGCAAAACACCAAAGAGTTACAATACACAATGGCTCAAGGGATGAAGAGTACGAAAGCCACTGCCTCCAGCACCGACCACCATAGAGTAAAAACAGGGTAACAACCAATGATTGTCATCAGATTTTTTCACCAACTCACAGACTTGGATTGGCAATTTTGATCCAAGAATCAGATCAATTTTGGAGACGTCTTCATACTTACGTGCAGAGCACTCGATTTGAGGAAACAAATTTGAGGAAAAATTCTGACATTTGAACTGCCCTATAGACTATCATACGAACAAGAGACATGGATAGAACTCATGGAAGAAAAAACGGTGTTTGAATGAGCTCTTATTCCAATAGTTACAGCAGTGTTTCCCTTTTTCCAACAGTTATAACAGTACCTCGTTGAGTTCCCAATAGTTACAATGGTACCTTGTTATTTTTCCAATAGTTACACCAGTGCCTCACCCTTTTTCCAAAAGATACACCAGTAACATAGTAACATAGTAACATAGTTAGTAAGGCCGAAAAAAGACATTTGTCCATCCAGTTCAGCCTATATTCCATTATAATAAATACCCAGATCTACGTCCTTCTACAGAACCTAATAATTGTATGATACAATATTGTTCTGCTCCAGGAAGACATCCAGGCCTCTCTTGAACCCCTCGACTGAGTTCGCCATCACCACCTCCTCAGGCAAGCAATTCCAGATTCTCACTGCCCTAACAGTAAAGAATCCTCTTCTATGTTGGTGGAAAAACCTTCTCTCCTCCAGACGCAAAGAATGCCCCCTTGTGCCCGTCACCTTCCTTGGTATAAACAGATCCTCAGCGAGATATTTGTATTGTCCCCTTATATACTTATACATGGTTATTAGATCGCCCCTCAGTCGTCTTTTTTCTAGACTAAATAATCCTAATTTCGCTAATCTATCTGGGTATTGTAGTTCTCCCATCCCCTTTATTAATTTTGTTGCCCTCCTTTGTACTCTCTCTAGTTCCATTATATCCTTCCTGAGCACCGTGCCCAAAACTGGACACAGTACTCCATGTGCGGTCTAACTAGGGATTTGTACAGAGGCAGTATAATGCTCTCATCATGTGTATCCAGACCTCTTTTAATGCACCCCATGATCCTGTTTGCCTTGGCAGCTGCTGCCTGGCACTGGCTGATCCAGGTAAGTTTATCATTAACTAGGATCCCCAAGTCCTTCTCCCTGTCAGATTTACCCAGTGGTTTCCCGTTCAGTGTGTAATGGTGATATTGATTCCCTCTTCCCATGTGTATAACCTTACATTTATCATTGTTAAACCTCATCTGCCACCTTTCAGCCCAAGTTTCCAACTTATCCAGATCCATCTGTAGCAGAATACTATCTTCTCTTGTATTAACTGCTTTACATAGTTTTGTATCATCTGCAAATATCGATATTTTACTGTGTAAACCTTCTACCAGATCATTAATGAATATGTTGAAGAGAACAGGTCCCAATACTGACCCCTGCGGTACCCCACTGGTCACAGCGACCCAGTTAGAGACTATACCATTTATAACCACCCTCTGCTTTCTATCACTAAGCCAGTTACTAACCCATTTACACACATTTTCCCCCAGACCAAGCATTCTCATTTTGTGTACCAACCTCTTGTGCGGCACGGTATCAAACGCTTTGGAAAAATCGAGATATACCACGTCCAATGACTCACCGTGGTCCAGCCTATAGCTTACCTCTTCATAAAAACTGATTAGATTGGTTTGACAGGAGCGATTTCTCATAAACCCATGCTGATATGGAGTTAAACAGTTATTCTCATTGAGATAATCCAGAATAACATCCCTCAGAAACCCTTCAAATATTTTACCAACAATAGAGGTTAGACTTACTGGCCTATAATTTCCAGGTTCACTTTTAGAGCCCTTTTTGAATATTGGCACCACATTTGCTATGCGCCAGTCCTGCGGAACAGACCCTGTCGCTATAGAGTCACTAAAAATAAGAAATAATGGTTTATCTATTACATTACTTAGTTCTCTTAGTACTCGTGGGTGTATGCCATCCGGACCCGGAGATTTATCTATTTTAATCTTATTTAGCCGGTTTCGCACCTCTTCTTGGGTTAGATTGGTGACCCTTAATATAGGGTTTTCATTGTTTCTTGGGATTTCACCTAGCATTTCATTTTTCACCGTGAATACCGTGGAGAAGAAGGTGTTTAATATGTTAGCTTTTTCCTCGTCATCTACAACCATTCTTTCCTCACTATTTTTTAAGGGGCCTACATTTTCAGTTTTTATTCTTTTACTATTGATATAGTTGAAGAACAGTTTGGGATTAGTTTTACTCTCCTTAGCAATGTGCTTCTCTGTTTCCTTTTTGGCAGCTTTAATTAGTTTTTTAGATAAAGTATTTTTCTCCCTATAGTTTTTTAGAGCTTCAATGGTGCCATCCTGCTTTAGTAGTGCAAATGCTTTCTTTTTACTGTTAATTGCCTGTCTTACTTCTTTGTTTAGCCACATTGGGTTTTTCCTATTTCTAGTCCTTTTATTCCCACAAGGTATAAACCGCTTACACTGCCTATTTAGGATGTTCTTAAACATTTCCCATTTATTATCTGTATTCTCATTTCTGAGGATATTGTCCCAGTCTACCAGATTAAGGGCATCTCTAAGCTGTTCAAACTTTGCCTTCCTAAAGTTCAATGTTTTTGTGACTCCCTGACAAGTCCCCCTAGTGAAAGACAGGTGAAACTGCACAATATTGTGGTCGCTATTTCCTAAATGCCCAACCACCTGCAGATTTGTTATTCTGTCAGGTCTATTAGATAGTATTAGGTCTAAAAGTGCTGCTCCTCTGGTTGGATTCTGCACCAATTGTGAAAGATAATTTTTCTTGGTTATTAGCAGAAACCTGTTGCCTTTATGGGTTTCACAGGTTTCTGTTTCCCAGTTAATATCCGGGTAGTTAAAGTCCCCCATAACCAGGACCTCATTATGGGTTGCAGCTTCATCTATCTGCTTTAGAAGTAGACTTTCCATGCTTTCTGTTATATTTGGGGGTTTGTAACAGACCCCAATGAGAATTTTGTTACCATTTTTCCCTCCATGAATTTCAACCCATATGGACTCGACATCCTCATTCCCTTCGCTAATATCCTCCCTTAAAGTGGACTTTAGACAAGACTTTACATAGAGACAAACCCCTCCTCCTCTCCGATTTTTACGATCCTTTCTAAACAGACTGTAACCCTGTAAGTTAACTGCCCAGTCATAGCTTTCATCTAACCATGTCTCGGTTATTCCCACTATGTCAAAGTAGATATTTCTGCTTCTAGTTCTTCCATCTTGTTTGTCAGGCTTCTGGCGTTTGCGAGCATGCAGTTCAGAGGATTTTGTTTTGTTCCAATCTCCTCACTGTGGATTGTTTTAGAAATGTTCTTACCTCCCTTCTGAGTATGTTTTCCTGGGTCGTCTTTGTTCGAGTCTAATGTTTTTCTTCCCGTCCCCTCTTCTTCTAGTTTAACGCCCTCCTGATGAGTGCCTTGCCCTTTTTCCAATAGTTACACCAGTGCCTCGCCCTTTTTCCAATAGTTACACCAGTGCCTCGCCCTTTTTCCAATAGTTACACCAGTGCCTCGCCCTTTTTCCAATAGTTACACCAGTGCATTGCCCTTTTTCCAATAGTTAAACCAGTGACTCACCCTTTTTCCAAAAGATACACCAGTGTCTTGCCCTTTTTCCAATAGTAACACCAGTGCCTTGCCCTTTTTCCAATAGATACGCCAGTGCCTCGCCCTTTTTCCAATAGATACGCCAGTGCCTCGCCCTTTTTCCAATAGTTACACCAGTGCCTTGCCCTTTTTCCAATAGTTACACCAGTGCCTCACCCTTTTCCCAATAGTTACACCAGTGCCTTGCCCTTTTTCCAGTAGTTACAGCAGTGCCTCACCCTTTTCCCAATAGTTACACCAGTGCCTTGCCCTTTTCCCAATAGTTACACCAGTGCCTTGCCCTTTTTCCAATAGTTACACCAGTGCCTCACTCTTTTTCCAATAGTTACACCAGTGCTTGCCCTTTTTCCAATAGTTACACCAGTGTCTCACCCTTTTCCCAATAGTTACGTGTTATGAACAGGTAATTCAGAACCACAATGGACATTGAAGTTCAGAGCACACAAAGTGACCTGACAATTACCAAAAACAAAGGACGAGCTCTGAGACGTGGGAACTCTGCTGACCGCAATCCCTAATCCTAACACACCACACTAGAGGTAGCCGTGGATTGCGCCTAACGCTCCCTATGCAACTCGGCACAGCCTGAGAAACTAACTAGCCCTGAAGATAGAAAAATAAGCCTACCTTGCCTCAGAGAAATTCCCCAAAGGAAAAGGCAGCCCCCCACATATAATGACTGTGAGTAAGATGAAAATACAAACACAGAGATGAAATAGATTTAGCAAAGTGAGGCCCGACTTACTGAATAGACCGAGGATAGGAAAGATAGCTTTGCGGTCAACACAAAAACCTACAAACAACCACGCAGAGGGGCAAAAAGACCCTCCGCACCGACTAACGGTACGGAGGTGCTCCCTCTGCGTCTCAGAGCTTCCAGCAAGCAAGAAAAACCAATATAGCAAGCTGGACAGAAAAAATAGCAAACAAAAATAACACAAGCAAAACTTAGCTTATGCAGGATAGACAGGCCACAGGAACGATCCAGGAGGAAGCAAGACCAATACTAGAACATTGACTGGAGGCCAGGATCAAAGCACCAGGTGGAGTTAAATAGAGCAGCACCTAACGACTTAACCTCATCACCTGAGGAAAGAAACTCAGAAGCCGCAGTACCTCTCATCCACCAAAGGAAGCTCATAGACAGAACCAGCCGAAATACCACTCTCGACCACAGGAGGGAGCTTGGCCACAGAATTCACAACAGTACCCCCCCTTGAGGAGGGGTCACCGAACCCTCACCAGAGCCCCCAGGCCGACCAGGATGAGCCACATGAAAGGCACGAACCAGATCGGCAGCATGGACATCAGAGGCAAAGACCCAGGAATTATCTTCCTGACCATAACCTTTCCACTTAACAAGATACTGGAGTTTCCGTCTCGAAACACGAGAATCCAAAATCTTCTCCACTATATACTCCAATTCTCCTTAAACCAAAACCGGAGCAGGAGGATCAATAGATGGAACCACAGGTGCCACGTATCACCGCAACAATGACCTATGGAACACGTTATGGATGGAAAAAGAAGCTGGAAGAGTCAAACGAAAAGACACAGGATTAAGAACCTCAGAAATCCTATATGGACCAATGAAACGAGGCTTAAATTTAGAAGAGGAAACCTTCATAGGAATATAACGAGATGACAACCAAACCAAATCCCCAACACGAAGTCGGGGACCCACACAGCACCTGCGGTTAGCGAAACGTTGAGCCTTCTCCTGGGACAAAGTCAGATTGTCCACTACATGAGTCCAGATCTGCTGCAACCTATCCACCACAGTATCCACACCAGGACAGTCCGAAGACAACCTGCCCTGAAGAGAAACGAGGGTGGAACCCAGAATTGCAGAAAAACGGCGAAACCAAAGTAGCCGAGCTGGCCCGATTATTAAGGGCGAACTCAGCCAAAGGCAAAAAGGACACCCAATCATCCTGATCAGCAGAAACAAAACATCTCAGATATGTTTCCAAGGTCTGATTGGTTCGTTCAGTCTGGCCATTTGTCTGAGGATGGAAAGCCGAGGAAAAAGACAAATCAATGCCCATCCTAGCACAAAAGGCTCGCCAAAACCTCGAAACAAACTGGGAACCTCTGTCAGAAACGATGTTCTCTGGAATGCCATGTAAACGAACCACATGCTGGAAAAACAACGGCACCAAATCAGAGGAGGAAGGCAATTTAGACAAGGGCACCAAATGGACCATCTTAGAGAAGCGATCACAAACCACCCAAATGACCGACATTCTTTGAGAGACGGGGAGATCCGAAATAAAATCCATAGAGATATGTGTCCAAGGCCTCTTCGGGACAGGCAAGGGCAAAAGCAACCCACTGGCACGAGAACAGCAGGGCTTAGCCCGAGCACAAATCCCACAGGACTGGACAAAAGAACGCACATCCCGCGACAGAGACGGCCACCAAAAGGATCTAGCCACCAAATCTCTGGTACCAAAGATTCCAGGATGACCAGCCAACACCGAACAATGAACCTCAGAGATAACTTTATTCGTCCACCTATCAGGGACAAACAGTTTCTCCGCTGGGCAACGGTCAGGTCTATTAGCCTGAAATTTTTGCAGCACCCGCCGCAAATCAGGGGAGATGGCAGACAAAATTACCCCCTCTTTGAGAATACCCGTCGGCTCAGGCAAACCCGGAGAATCGGGCACAAAACTCCTAGACAGGGCATCCGCCTTCACATTTTTAGAGCCCGGAAGGTACGAAACCACAAAGTCAAAACGGGAGAAAAATAGCGACCAACGAGCCTGTCTAGGATTCAACCGTTTGGCAGACTCGAGATAAGACAAGTTTTTGTGATCAGTCAAGACCACCACGCGATGCTTAGCTCCTTCAAGCCAATGACGCCACTCCTCGAATGCCCACTTCATGGCTAGCAACTCTTGATTGCCAACATCATAATTTCGCTCAGCAGGCGAAAATTTCCTGGAAAAGAAGGCGCATGGTTTCATCACCGAGCAATCAGAACTTCTCTGCGACAAAACAGCCCCTGCTCCAATTTCGGAAGCATCAACCTCGACCTGGAACGGAAGCGAAACATCTGGTTGGCACAACACAGGGGCAGAAGAAAAACGACGCTTCAACTCCTAAAAAGCTTCCACAGCAGCAGAAGACCAATTGACCACATCAGCACCCTTCTTGGTTAAATCAGTCAACGGTTTAGCAATGCTAGAAAAATTAGCGATGAAGCGACGATAAAAATTAGCAAAGCCCAGGAACTTCTGCAGACTCTTCAGAGATGTTGGCTGAGTCCAATCATAAATGGCCTGAACTTTAACAGGGTCCATCTCGATAGTAGAAGGAGAAAAAATGAACCCCAAAAATGAAATCTTCTGAACACCAAAGAGACACTTTGACCCCTTCACAAACAAAGAATTAGCACGCAGGACCTGGAACACCATTCTGACCTGCTTCACATGAGACTCCCAATCATCCGAGAAGACCAAAATATCATCCAAGTATACAATCAGGAATTTATCCAGGTACTCTCGGAAGATGTCATGCATAAAGGACTGAAACACTGATGGAGCATTAGAAAGTCCGAATGGCATAACCAGGTACTCAAAATGGCCTTCGGGCGTATTAAATGCTGTTTTCCATTCATCACCCCGTTTAATACGCACAAGATTATACGCACCACGAAGATCTATCTTGGTGAATCAACTAGCCCCCTTAATCCGAGCAAACAAATCAGACAGCAGTGGCAAGGGGTACTGAAATTTGACCGTAATTTTATTTAGAAGGCGGTAATCAATACAAGGTCTCAGCGAACCATCCTTCTTGGCCACAAAAAAGAACCCCGCTCCCAATGGCGACGATGACGGGCGAATATGACCCTTCTCCAAAGACTCCTTCACGTAACTCCGCATAGCGGCGTGCTCAGGTACAGATAAATTAAACAGTCGACCCTTAGGAAACTTACTACCAGGGATCAAATCGATAGCACAATCACAATCCCTATGCGGAGGTAGGGCATTGGACTTGGGCTCATCGAATACATCCCGGTAATCAGACAAGAACTCTGGGACCTCAGAAGGGGTGGATGATGAGATAGACAGAAATGGAACATCACCATGTACCCCCTGACAACCCCAGCTAGACACAGACATTGATTTCCAATCTAATACTGGGTTATGGACTTGTAGCCATGGCAACCCCAACACGACCACATCATGCAGATTATGCAACACCAGAAAGTGAATATACTCCTGGTGCGCAGGAGCCATGCACATGGTCAGCTGGGTCCAATACTGAGGCTTATTCTTGGCCAAAGGCGTAGCATCAATTCCTCTCAATGGAATAGGACACTGCAAGGGCTTCAAGAAAAAACCACAGCGCCTAGCATACTCCAAGTCCATCAAATTCAGGGCAGCGCCTGAATCCACAAATGCCATGACAGAATAGGAAGACAAAGAGCAGATCAAAGTAACGGACAAAAGAAATTTCGACTGTACCGTACCAATGGTGGCAGACCTAGTGAACCGCTTAGTGCGCTTAGGACAATCGGAGATAGCATGAGTGGAATCACCACAGTAGAAACACAGCCCATTCTGACGTCTGTGTTCTTGCCTTTCAGCTCTGGTCAAAGTCCTATCGCACTGCATAGGCTCAGGTTCATGCTCAGATAACAGGGACGGGCTGCACCTCAATGGGGAGGGTGCAGCTGTGCTGGGGGAGAGAATGGCTAGAAGGTTGGAGGAGTGTTTAAACTAGGAATTGGGGGGGAGGGTATTCATTTTATAGGAGGGGAAGATAGTGCAGACAGAGACCTGGGCACAAATAAGGAAGTTGGGGGTGGCGGTGGCATGGGGGGTGGGGTCAGAACAGTTAATAATTTAAGAAATAGAAGTACAGAGAGGAACATAAAGTGCATGTATACTAATGCCAGAAGCCTCGCCAACAAAATGGACGAATTAGAACTAATGTTGTTGGAGCATAATTATGACATGGTGGGGATATCTGAAACGTGGCTGGATGAGAGCCATGACTGGGCTGTTAACTTGCAGGGCTATAGCCTGTTCAGAAATGACCGTACAGATAAGCGAGGGGGAGGGGTGTGTCTATATGTAAAATCATCCTTAAAACCCATCCTGCGCGATAATATAGGTGAATTTAATGAAAATGTAGAATCCCTGTGGGTGGAGATAAGGGGAGGGGGAAAAAATAATAAATTACGGATAGGGGTTTGTTATAAATCTCCAAAAGTAATGGAAGCAATGGAGAATATCCTCGTAAAGCAAATAGATGAAGCTGCGACTCAAGGAGAAGTCATTATTATGGGGGACTTCAACTACCCTGAAATAGATTGGGGAACAGAAACCTGCAGTTCCAGCAAAGGTAATCGGTTTTTGACAATTATGAGAGACAATTACCTTTCACAACTGGTTCAGGACCCAACAAGAAGGGGGGCACTGCTAGACCTAATATTAACCAACAGGCCAGACCGCATATCAAATATAAGGGTTGGGGGTCACTTGGGAAATAGCGATCACAAAATAATAAGTTTTCATGTATCCTTTAAAAAGATGTGTAGTAGAGGGGTTACAAGGACACTAAACTTCAGGAGGGCAAATTTCCAACGGATGAGAGAGGATCTTGGTGCAATTAACTGGGACGATATCCTGAGACACAAAAATACACAAAGAAAATGGGAGACGTTTATTAGCATCCTGGATAGGACCTGTGCACAGTATATACCGTATGGGAATAAACATACTAGAAATAGGAGGAAACCAATATGGCTAAATATAGCTGTAAGGGGCGCAATAAGTGACAAAAAGAAAGCATTTAGAGAATTAAAGGAAGTAGGTAGTGATGAGGCATTAAATAAATACAAAAAATTAAATAAATTCTGTAAAAAGCAAATCAAGGCAGCAAAGATTGAGACAGAGAGACTCATTGCCAGAGAGAGTAAAAATAATCCTAAAATATTCTTTAACTACATAAATAGTAAGAAACTAAAAAATGATAGTGTTGGCCCCCTTAAAAATAGTCTGGGTGAGATGGTGGATGAGGATGAGGAAAAAGCCAATATGCTAAATGACTTTTTTTCATCAGTATTTACACAAGAAAATCCCATGGCAGACAAAATGTCTAGTGATAAAAATTCCCAATTAAATGTCACCTGCTTAACCCAGCAGGAAGTGCGGCGGCGTCTAAAAATCACTAAAATTGACAAATCTCCGGGCCCGGATGGGATACACCCTCGAGTACTGCAGGAATTAAGTACAGTCATTGATAGACCATTATTTTTAATCTTTAAAGACTCCATAATAACAGGGTCTGTGCCGTAGGACTGGCGTATAGCAAATGTGGTGCCAATATTCAAAAAGGGAACAAAAACTGAACTCGGAAATTATAGGCCAGTAAGCTTAACCTCTACTGTGGGTAAAATCCTGGAGGGCATTCTAAGGGACGCTATACTGGAGTATCTGAAGAGGAATAACCTCATGACCCAGTATCAGCACGGGTTTACTAGGGACCGTTCATGTCAGACTAATTTGATCAGTTTCTATGAAGAGGTAAGTTCCGGATTGGACCAAGGGAACCCAGTGGATGTAGTGTATATGGACTTTTCAAAAACTTTTGATACGGTGCCACACAAAAGGTTGATACATAAAATGAGAATAATGGGGATAGGGGAAAATATGTGCAAGTGGGTTGAGAGCTGGCTCAGGGATAGGAAACAAAGGGTGGTAATTAATGGAACACACTCGGACTGGGTAGCGGTTAGCAGTGGGGTACCACAGGGGTCAGTATTGGGCCCTCTACTTTTTAACATATTTATTAATGACCTTGTAGGGGGCATTCAGAGTAGAATTTCAATATTTGCAGATGACACTAAACTCTGCAGAGTAATCAATACAGAGGAGGACAATTTTATATTACAGGATGATTTATGTAAACTAGAAGCTTGGGCTGATAAATGGCAAATGAGCTTTAATGGGGATAAATGTAAGGTCATGCACTTGGGTAGAAGTAATAAGATGTATAATTATGTGCTTAATTCTAAAACTCTGGGCAAAACCGTCAATGAAAAAGACCTGGGTGTATGGGTGGATGACAAACTCATATTCAGTGGCCAGTGTCAGGCAGCTGCTACAAAGGCAAATAAAATAATGGGATGCATTAAAAGAGGCATAGATGCTCATGAGGAGAACATAATTTTACCTCTATACAAGTCACTAGTTCGACCACACTTAGAATACTGTGCACAGTTCTGGTCTCCGGTGTTTAAGAAAGACATAGCTGAACTGGAGCGGGTGCAGAGAAGAGCGACCAAGGTTATTAGAGGACTGGGGGGTCTGCAATACCAAGATAGGTTATTACACTTGGGGCTATTTAGTTTGGAAAAACGAAGACTAAGGGGTGATCTTATTTTAATGTATAAATATATGAGGGGACAGTACAAAGACCTTTCTGATGATCTTTTTAATCATAGACCTGAAACAGGGACAAGGGGGCATCCTCTGCGGTTGGAGGAAAAAAGGTTTAAGCATAATAACAGACGCGGATTCTTTACTGTAAGAGCAGTGAGACTATAGAACTCTCTGCCGTATGATGTTGTAATGAGTGATTCATTACTTAAATTTAAGAGGGGACTGGATACCTTTCTGGAAAAGTATAATGTTACAGGGTATATACACTAGATTCCTTGATAGGGCGTTGATCCAGGGAACCAGTCTGATTGCCGTATGTGGAGTCGGGAAGGAATTTTTTTCCCCAATGTGGAGCTTACTCTTTGCCACATGGTTTTTTTTTGCCTTCCTCTGGATCAACATGTTAGGGCATGTTAGGTTAGGCTATGGGTTGAACTAGATGGACATATAGTCTTCCTTCAACCTTAATAACTATGTAACTATAATACCGCCAAATGGTGCACAGATTTACGCTCGTGCAAGCGTCGACCGATCTGAATGGCCAAAGACAGACTCATTAAGACCAGCAGGCATAGGAAATCCCACCATGACATCCTTAAGGGCTTCAGAGAGACCCTTTCTGAAAATAGCTGCCAGCGCACATTCATTCCATTGAGTGAGCACGGACCACTTTCTAAACTTCTGACAATAAATCTCTATCTCATCCTGACCCTGACACAGAGCCAGCAAATTTTTCTCTGCCTGATCCACTGAATTTGGTTCGTCGTACAGCAATCCGAGCGCCAGAAAAAACGCATCAATATTACATAATGCAGGATCTCCTGGCGCAAGGGAAAATGCCCAGTCTTGAGGGTCGCCACGTAATAAAGAAATAATGATCTTAACTTGTTGAACTGGGTCACCAGAGGAGCGGGGTTTCAAAGCCAGAAATAGTTTACAATTATTTTTAAAATTCAAAAACTTAGCTCTATCTCCAGAAAACAACTCAGGAATAGGAATTTTAGGTTCTAACATAGGATTCTGAACCACTAAATCTTGAATATTCTGTACATTTATAGCGAGATTATCCATCAAAGAGAACAGACCTTGAATGTCCATGTCCACACCTGTGTTCTGAACCACCCTGATGTAAAGGGGAAAAGAAAGACAGAACACAGTGCAAAGAAAAAAAAATGGTCTCAGAACTTCTCTTTTCCCTCTATTGAGAAGCATTAGTACTTTGGGCCTCCAGTACTGTTATGAACAGGTAGTTCAGAACCACAATGGACATTGAAGTTCAGAGCACACAAAGTGACCTGACAATTACCAAAAACAAAGGACGAGCTCTGAGACGTGGGAACTCTGCTGACCGCAATCCCTAATCCTAACACACCACACTAGAGGTAGCCGTGGATTGCGCCTAACGCTCCCTATGCAACTCGGCACAGCCTGAGAAACTAACTAGCCCTGAAGATAGAAAAATAAGCCTACCTTGCCTCAGAGAAATTCCCCAAAGGAAAAGGCAGCCCCCCACATATAATGACTGTGAGTAAGATGAAAATACAAACACAGAGATGAAATAGATTTAGCAAAGTGAGGCCCGACTTACTGAATAGACCGAGGATAGGAAAGATAGCTTTGCGGTCAACACAAAAACCTACAAACAACCACGCAGAGGGGCAAAAAGACCCTCCGCACCGACTAACGGTACGTAGGTGCTCCCTCTGCGTCTCAGAGCTCCAGCAAGCAAGAAAAACCAATATAGCAAGCTGGACAGAAAAAATAGCAAACAAAAATAACACAAGCAAAACTTAGCTTATGCAGGATAGACAGGCCACAGGAACGATCCAGGAGGAAGCAAGACCAATACTAGAACATTGACTGGAGGCCAGGATCAAAGCACCAGGTGGAGTTAAATAGAGCAGCACCTAACGACTTAACCTCATCACCTGAGGAAAGAAACTCAGAAGCCGCAGTACCACTCTCATCCACCAAAGGAAGCTCATAGACAGAACCAGCCGAAATACCACTCTCGACCACAGGAGGGAGCTTGGCCACAGAATTCACAACAGTTACGCCAGTGCCTTGCCCTTTTTCCAATAGTTACACCAGTGCCTCACCATTTTCTTAAGTTACACCAGTGCCTCACCCTTTTCCCAATAGTTACACCAGTGCCTTGCCCTTTTTCCAATAGTTACACCAGTGCCTCACTCTTTTCCCAATAGTTACACCAGTGTCTTGCCCTTTTTCCAATAGTTACACCAGTGCCTCACTCTTTTCCCAATAGTTACACCAGTGCCTTGCCCTTTTTCCAATAGTTACATACTTTCTATTTCCTCCAGAACTTCTTCTTCATTGTTCCAGTAGTAACAGTAATTAGTCCACCTTAGCGACTGTAGGAGATGTTGGAAAATGAATATAAAGCTAAATTTACACAGCCAACATTCACGGTGCGAGTATGGACTGACGTGGATCTGCTGACCTAAGCTTGACAGCCTCATAAACAAATATGAGTCTGTCAGGTTTGGGTCAGGAGACCTGTAGCCTTCCGGACATCCACACCTGTACTCGGACGGTGAATGTGAAGATGGCTTAAGAGGTGCATACAGCACTGTTACCCTCAATAAACCTGCAATGGATTTGGGTCTGGATTTTCACACAAATTTTCTAGTCACCTTGATGATCTGATTTTAGCTAGTTCTGATGTATGCATTATTTTTACATGCATGTCCTTTATGCAAGGTCTTATTGCAATAAACCCTCATTTTTTAGTCTATAGACATAGTCTGGAGATAACAGACCTTAAGCTTTGTGGATTCCTATAGCCAATATATAGCCAATATCCAAAAATAGAGGCAGCACTTGAAGGTCAATAAAATGAATCGTTTAGTGACCCATTGTGATGGCAACTTTTCTTTCCAAATGTGGAAATTTCTCCAGTCTTTGGCTTGAGAAAGTTCCACATTTCGAATGAAATGTCGTCATCATAATTGGTCAATAAACGATTCATTTTTTTTTTTTTTTTTTACCTTGGAGAGCTGCCTCTATTTTGGATACTACTAAGGTTTGATTTTGCCATGAGGGCTTTGCACCCACTTTTCTAATTTTACTGTTGCTGATGCTTGTCATTTTTTGCCCTTCAATACTGTATGTAGCCAATATACAGCTCTGGCAAAAATTAAGAGACCACTGAAAAATGCTCAGTTTGTCTGATTTTTCTCTTTACAGGTATATTTTTGAGTAAAATGTAAATTGTTCTTTTATTGTATAAACTACTGACAACATGTCTCCGACATTCCAAGCAATAAATTTTGTATTTATTTTCTGAAAATGAGAAATGGTCAAAATAACAAAAAAATGCATTGCTTGCAGACCTCAAATTATGCAAAAAAAACAAGTTCATAATCATTTAGAAACAACAATGCTAATGTTTTAACTCAGGAAGAGTTCAGAAATCAATATTTTGTGGAATAACCATGATTTTTATTCATAGCTTTCATGCGTCTTGGCATGCTTTCCACCAGTCTTTCACACTGCTTTTGGGTGACATTATGCCACTCCTGGTACAAAAATTGAAGCAGTTCTTCTTTGTTTGATGGCTTGTGACTATCCGGCATCCTCATGATAACATTCCAGAGGTTTTCAATGGGGTTCAGGTCTGGAGACTGGGCTGCCCATGACAAGGATTTGATGTTGTGGTCCTTCATCCACACCTTGATTGACCTACAGTTATGGCCAAAAGTATTGACACCCCTGCAATTCTGTCAGATAATGCTCAGTTTCTTCCTGAAAATGATTGCAAACACAAATTCTTTGTTATTATTATCTTCATTTACTTTGTCTTAAATGAAAAAACACAAAAAGAATTGTCCTAAAGCCAAATTGGATATAATTCCACACCAAACATAAAAAGGGGTGGACAAAAGTATTGGCACTGTTCGAAAAACCATGTGATGCTTCTCTAATTTGTGTAATTAACAGCACCTGTAAGTTACCTGTGGCACCTAACAGGTGTTGGCAATAACTAAATCACACTTGCAGCCAGTTGACATGGATTAAAGTTGACTCAACCTCTGTCCTGTGTCCTTGTGTGTACCACATTGGTCTTCTTTCTTTTCTCCATGCTCAAAGAACTGTCTGAGGACTTGAGAAACCAAATTGTGAGGAAGAATTAGCAATCTCAAGGCTACAAGTCCATCTCCAAAGACCTGAATGTTCCTGTGTCTACCGTGCGCAGAGTCATCAAGAAGTTTAAAGCCCATGGCACTGTGGCTAACCTCCCTAGATGTGGACGGAAAAGAAAAATTGACAAGAGATTTCAACGCAAGATTGTACGGATATTGGATAAAGAACCTCGACTAACATCCAAACAAGTTCAAGCTGCCCTGCAGTCCGAGGGTACAATAGTGTCAACCCGTACCATCCGTCGGCGTCTGAATGAAAAGGGACTATATGGTAGGAGACCCAGGAAGACCCCACTTCTTACCCCGAGACATAAAAAAGCCAGGCTGGAGTTTGCCAAAACTTACCAAAAAAGCCTAAAACGTTTTGGAAGAATGTTCTCTGGTCAGATGAGACAAAAGTAGAGCTTTTTGGGCAAAGGCATCAACAGAGTTTACAGGAGAAAAAAAGAGGCATTCAAAGAAAAGAACACAGTCTCTACAGTCAAACATGGCGGACGTTCCCTGATGTTTTGGGGTTGCTTTGCTGCCTCTGGCACTGGACTGCTTGACCGTGTGCATGGCATTATGAAGTCTGAAGACTACCAACAAATTTTGCAGCATAATGTAGGGCCTAGTGTGAGAAAGCTGGGTCTCCCTCAGAGGTCATGGGTCTTCCAGCAGGACAATGAACCAAAACACACTTCAAAAAGCACTAGAAAATGGTCTGAGAGTAAGCACTGGAGACTTCTAAGGTGGCCAGCAATGAATCCAGACCTGAATCCCATAGAACACCTGATCTAAAAATGGCAGTTTGGAGAAGGCACCCTTCAAATATCAGGGACCAGGAGTAGTTTGCCAAAGAAGAATGGTCTAAAATTCCAGCAGAGCATTGTAAGAAACTCATTGATGGTTACCGGAAGCAGTTGGTTGCAGTTATTTTGGCTAAAGGTTGTGCAACCAAGTATTAGGCTGAGGGTGCCAATACTTTTGTCTGGCCCATTTTTGGAGTTTTGTGTGAAATGATCAATGTTTTGATTTATGCTTCATTCTCTTTTGTGTTTTTTCATTTAAGACAAATTAAATGAAGATGATAATACCAAATAATTTGTGATTGCAATCATTTTCAAGAAGAAACTGAGTATTATCTGACAGAATTGCAGGGGTGTCAATACTTTTGGCCACAACTGTAGCTGTGTGGCATGGCGCATTGTTCTGTTGGAAAAACCAGTCCTCAGAATTGGAAACATTGCCTGAGCAGACGGAATCAACTGTTTTTCCAGGATAACCTTGTATGTGGCTTGAGTCATGCGTCTTTCACAAAGAACAACCTGCCCAATTCCAGCCTTGCTGAAGTATCCCTAGATCATCACCGATCCTCCACCAAATTTCACAATGGGTACAAGACATTGTGGCTTGTACGCCTCTCCAGGTCTCCGTCTAACCATTAGACGACCAGTTGTTGATCTGGGGATGCTTCAGCAAGGCTGGAATTGGGCAGGTTAATCTTTGCGAAGGACATATGAATCAAGCCGCATGCAAGGTTATCCTGGAAAAACAGTTGATTCCTTCTGCTCAGGCAATGTTCCCCAACTCTGAGGACTGGTTTTTCCAGCAGGACAATGCGCCATGCCATACAGCTAGGTCAATCAAGGTGTGGATGAAGGACCACCACATCAAATCCCTGTCATGGGCAGCCCAATCTCCAGACCTGAACCCCATTGAAAACCTCTGGAATGTAATCAAGAGGAAGATGGATAGTCACAAGCCATCAAACAAAGAAGAACTGCTTACATTTTTGTACCAGGAGTGGCATAAGAACGCCCAGAAGCAGTGTGAAAGACTGGTGGAAAGCATGACAAGACACATGAAAGCTGTGATTAAAAATCATGGTTATTCCACAAAATATTGATTTCTGAACTCTTCCTGAGTTAAAAAATGAGTATTGCTGTTTCTAAATTATTATGAACTTTTTTCTTGCATTATTTGAGGTCTGCAAGCAATGCATTTTTTTTTGTTATTTTGACCATTTCTCAATTTCAGAAAATAAATACAAAATTTATTGCTTGGAACTTCGGACACATGTGTGTCAGTAGTTTATAGAATAAAAAATATACCTATAAAGAGAAAAATCAGAGAAACTGAAAATTTTGCAGTGGTCTCTTAATTTTTGCCAGAGCTGTATATTGTTTTTGCAAATAATAAAATAGTTTTCTAGATTAATCTGCAATTTCATGGGGTGGTTGCACTAACTTTATATTAGAACGGTATAATTAAATATATTTACAGAGTTAAACCATGGATTTAAATTTTGTCTTCCTGAAGTAAGGGTATGTGCACACGTTGCGGATTTACCTGCGGATCCGCAGCAGTTTTCCATTCGTTGTACAGTACCATGTAAACCTATTGAAAACAAAATCCGCAGAGCACATGCTGCGGAAAATACCGCGCGGAAACGTTGCGTTGTATTTTCGGTAGCATGTCAATTCTTTGTGAGGATTCCTTATCGTTTTACACCTGCTCCTGTATAGGAATCCGCAGGTGTAAAACCGCAGGTGAAATCCGCACAAAAAAGGCTGGAAATCTGAAGTAAATCCGCAGTGCGTTTTACCTGTGGATTTTTCAAAAACTGAGCGGAAAAATCTGCATAGAAATCCACAACGTGTGCGCATAGCCTAAAGGAGTTAATGGCAGTAAGTTATTAGCACATGATTCCATACTCTGCTCACTTCACCTACAAGAAATGTTTCCATAAAGCTGAGACGCTGGGTCCCCCTGCTGACAAAACTGGTGAAGTTTTTAATTTAAGACTGAATAACAAAATAAAAAAAACACACAAAAGACTAAAAGGAAAAATGTTTTTGTAAAAGGGAAAATGTCACCTAAAAAAATTAATTTCTTTCTTTCTTTCCATTATCCGCCGGCTTTCAGTTATAGTGGTGCGGCGATGTGCTCGGAAAACTGGTGACAGTAGCACTCACTATACTGTGAGCGTTGGATGTAAGCACGTTTCAGCACTTTGATTGCCAGCTGGCTCTGCACGGATGCACTGCAATGCCAGCTGTCAATCTAAGTGCTGGGTTGTGCTTACATCTGATGCTCCCAGCAGAGCGAGCGTTGCTGTGAATGGTGACTATAGCCGTTTTGTGCACGCCCCTATGACTGAAAGCTGGTGGATCGTGGATGGACATAAGTTCATTTTCTCCAGGTAACAGCTCTTTCGGGAAGACGGCCTGATGGCATTGTAACTCTATATACCTGCAGCTTAGCCCTAAATCTGTAGCTAAATAGGTGATTGTTTCCCTTTAAATAAATATAACCTGCCAGCTGGAAAATCAACTCTAACACCCATTCCTCAGCTTGCTATTTAGCTCTTTACCTCACCTAGCATGCATGTGGTTCAGTGTGGGAAATACTGCAAAATTTCCAAGCAACTCAAAATTTTTGCGAAATTTTGAAAAGTGGGCTGAGTTTCGGCAGGTTAAGGCAAAGCTAAGCACACCCGACAAACCAATCATAATTTGCCACAATTTATGGCAAAACTTCAGACAGAAATGTACGCCAGTCTGCAGCTAGAGTACATTCTTGGCGCTGGCACACGGTGGTAGTACCTTTCTTTGGTCTGATTTTTCATCTGTGCCTAATTTTTCTTTTAATTTGTGCCTTTTTTAAAATTATATTTTATATGTTTTCACCTGTTTTTATTTTTATATGTTCACCATTGTGGGCACAGTTTGAGATTTCCAGGTATTTTCTGCTGACTTATCAATTCCAAGTTTTTAAAAAGTTGCAAACTTTTTGTGCAAATGTATTATACTCGTAATCTCCTGGAATGATGTTAAGTCTCTCTGAATTACTTTTTAATTTTATATGTTAGCAGAACATGCAAACTTTTATGCTACAGAGTCGTAAAAAAGATAAACGCCAACAGCATTTTTGATTTGTGCAACATTCATAATCCATAAGCGCAGTTTTGAATAATTTGGCACAAAATCCATGAAAGGATACCATAAGAGCAAAAAAAAGACTAAGGCTATGTGCACACATTGCAGATTAGGCTTAGGAATTTCTGGTGCGGATTCTGCCTCTCCTGGCAGAAAACGCACCTGCGGATTTGCTGCGTTTTTTACCTCTGCGGTTTTTTATAATGGAATGGGAACAAAAACGCTGCAGATTCACGAAAAAGAAGTGACATGCTATTTCTTTTAAACTGCAGCGTTTCCACAAAGCATGCACAGCTTTTTTTTTTTTCTCATTGATTTACATTGTACTGTAAATAAATTGCGGATCTGCAGCGTTTCTGCACCTCAAAAAACGCTGCGGATCCGCAGAGAATCCGCAACGTGTGCACATGCCCCAAAAAAGAACGTCTCTGGAAGAAAATATGGAATATCGGAATTTCTATTGATCCGATATTAATGAGACATATATTGTCAGCACCAGGATAACTAGGCAATCATACACATTTTCTCATAACCATAAGGCTATATTCACACTTTGCGGATTTTGCTGCGGATCCGCAGCGGATTTGACCGCTGCGGATCTGCAGCTGTTTCCCATGAGTTTACAGTACAATGTAAACCTATGGGAAACAAAAAATGCAGTGCACATGCTGCGGAAAAAACCGCGCGGAAACGCTGCGGATTACATTCCGCAGCATGTCACTTCTTTTCTGCGGATTTTCACCTGCTCCAATAGAAAACTGCAGATGAAAATCCGCAGAAGAAACCGCAGTAAAAACCGCGATAAATCCGCAGTAAAAACCGCAAGGGGTTTTCACTGCGGATTTTGGAATTCTGCTGCGGAAAAATCCGCAGTGGAATCCGCAAAGTGTGAACATAGCCTAACTCCCACCAAAAGGCCCCAAAGCCATAGAGGCCATATAACCACCAGTAGCTATGCTATGTTTGGTCTCTAAACGTAGCTAAAACCCAGATAGAAAAGATGACATCAGTCTCAAACTTCTGCGGTCATCTTATGAGGAGTTATTATATAAGATGGGATTTCCTAAAATTATGAAGAGCTGAGTCCGACCCACAACTGGGACCTTGTGAGGTCATCGTAGAGGGGTGTGGGTGACTGATAAAAGATCGATCCCAATTATCATCAGTGTTCGTACAAGAGAGTTACATTTTCATGAATGTAGGGACCCCATCTTGATGGCCAAATCGAAGTGCTCTCCTTCAGCTAAACTGAATCGACTCTGCGATCGGGTGAAGTAAGTTCTCCTGTTAATCCATTTTATTTTATGTAACTGGTTATGCTGTATTGTTTTGTCCTCCTTGTAAAATCTTTTGTAAATTTTTCATAAACACTGCCTCCGTTTGGATTAAATATAAAAGTTAATAGTTCTGTTCCTTCCTTGAAACGATAGCTACTGTTTAAATGGTGTCCATTCGACCTGGGGGCATCTGAGAATTAGCTGCGATCGTACAGGGGTGGGTACACATATTCCATGTGTTGGAATCCGGAGGTGTGTATGCCGTACGCTCAGCGCTAATTTTCTGATAGTCGGCCTAGTGGTGCGATCAGGCTGCGGCCTTCTCCGTTGATCGTCGGCCAATCCTGTAATTGTCCAGACGATAGGAGGGAGTAGAGAGCTGTTCGCACCAAAGATCACAGCGGGTGGTACACGTGACCTTCCCGGCCTGTGATATTCGGGATTTGTGGGATTAAGAAAGTCCTGACAAATATTCGGATCCCAGACAATATATTTGCGGGCAAGCGAATACCCAATCGCGGCACTGGAGAATCCTGACAGTGCGCAATGTGAGGATTCACAAGTCTGCAGTCACATAAAATTACTGCAGACGTGAACCCTAAGGATGGGACCCCAATAGCGTATCATATCTGATGCGAGAGCATTGGATGCGATTTGCTAATGACATTCGGCTCCAGCTGTGTTGCGAGCGTGAGCCAAGTGTCAGTGCTCTGTGCTCCGATCTTCTCACATGAGAGAGGTTCACAGCACAGCTGTGGAGGAGACAGAGAAAATAATTTCTCCATCTCCTCTGCTGCCGACGTCAATGGGATCTGAGTACAGTTTTACACGCACCCATAGACTTATATGGGTGCGCGCAATCCAAATTTCGCATGCAATTGTAGCATGGTGTTTTTTTTTTCCTGTCCGATCACGATCCAATTGAGTAGGAAAAAAACACCATTGAGAACAGAAGCATAGGATTAAATTGGTATGAATTCAATCCGATTTTTAATTGGATTGCATTCATCCAATTTAATCGCAAGTGGGAGTGAGCCCTGAGCCTGGACAACCCTTCTAACCAATGACTACACTGTTAGAATTTTATGGGGTGAAAAAGCCTAAAACATGCTGACAATAAGCTCAAATGGGCGCCTAGGTTTCTTTGTGACATTTTTGCAACCTTCCCATTGATTCTATTGTAAAGTATATGAATCTTCATAGAGGAAAATGCCTGAAGAATGTAAATGTCACTTCTTTGAAATGCTTGATGATTTTGAAAACCTCTAGGGTATGTACAGATGATCCGGAAGTGATAGCATTTTGGATGCAGCGCATGTCCGCTGCGTCCAAAGCGCTGGCATCTATTAAATGCAGGTCAATCCACATGCGTCAAATACATTGTACAGGTGACATTTATCTTGTAGAGACTGACATCTCCGCAATAGAAATTGACATGCTGCAGTCTGGAAAGAGGCGCCACATGACCGTCTCCGCGGGTGAGCCTCGGACGTCTGTGACGCCCGTAGCATAGTGGGCATGGGATTTCTTGAAATCACATCCACTATACTGCAACATCTGGACGCTGCAGGTTGTATGCTGCCCAAGTACGCACAGTCCAACCTGCAGCATTTACTGACCGTGTGCACATACCCTAAGATAATTAAAAATGCAAATCATTTTTCAATAGTAATAAACAGTAAGAGTCTTTCAAGTACCTTTTGAGTGGTAAAAAAGACTTCACAAAAACCTCTGTGTGAACATACTCGAAGGGCTTTTTCAGATGTCTGTGATTTTTCATCTACGTAAAAACAAGGATTGTTGCTCATCAATGTTTTGCATCTGAGTTTCACCACCATTTGGTCCATGTGTCAGTTTTCACCATTAGTCTCATCAGTGATTTTTCACTGATGGGGGGGGGGGGGGGGAAATTGCAAACTATCTTCTATCCATTACAATGTTACTCACTGACAGCACACAAATTCTAGATTGATGCCATTCACGTGTTGTATGTGATTTTTCACTGCCCCATAGACCTATATGAGTCATTTTGATCCGTGACTTGAATAAAAACAAACACAAGGTGCGCAAAATAACATGGCGATGTGAACAACCCCATGGTCTATAATGAGTACATGTGTCTGAATGAGGCCTTAGGTCCCAATTCATCAAAGCATTTTACGCCAGTTCTGGTGTACAACACTTTAAAAAGTCGCAAAATGTTTGTGCAACATGAATTTTATGCAAAAATGTAGCAAATTTTACCATTTTTATGCCAGTTCTGGCCAACTCCACTAGAATGGGCGCAGACTAGTGTAAGATTTGTGGTAATACGCACCGGACTCCAGTTTTCAGGCGCACCTATTTATTTATTTTTTTTAAGAGGCATGTGCCTCTTAATGAACAGGTGCTATTACATCACCCTGCTCCATCATCAAGATTGGCATGCACATAACTGGTCTTGAATCAGAGCATGTGTTTTACTTCACTTTACCTAAAAAAAAAAATAAAATGAGGCTGTTTTTACTCATCCGTGTTTCACGTCCTGACTACAGACCACAATGTACAGATTGGCTGCAAATCTCCTGACCCGTACTCAACCGCTTCATAGGCATATAAGAGTATGTTGAGTTCTGGCCTGGAGACCTGTACCCAGTCTATACAGTACCCAGTATTTTACATCCGTATTTGTAAGACAAAACCAGCAGTGGAACAATCAGAGAAAAAGTATAATAGAAACACGTCACCGCTTCTGTATTTATCACAAATACTAAGGCTGGAGTCACACTAGCTTATTGCATCCGATGCAGCATGCTGCGATTGTCTCGGACCGAGGAAAACGGCCGACAAAAAAATCGGCTGCTGGGAGCTGCCCCATAGTTTAACATCGGTCCGAGTGCAATGCAATTTTTTTTTTATCGCATTGCACTCTTCCGTTTTAGTCGCCAGTGTGACCACGGTCTTAATGTGTGAACATGGCCTAATGGCGCCATTAGGCACGTCACTTGTGGTGTTAAGTGGATGGAAGCTGCAGGAAAATCTTCTCAAGCAGCTGTGTAGTTAGGCGATATACAGATGTTCGTGTTTTGCAGCCATTTCATTTCTGTGGTGTTTTTACAGGTGAAGCGTAAAATAAATGGAATCCATTTGTAAAAAAAAAAACGACTACATTGAAAACCATGGTAATGTCGCCCACGGTTTTTCAACTGTACCCCAGCCACCGCCACGCTAACATGTGGTGCTCCACAGTAATTTTGCTAGTAAATCTGAGGTGTTACCTTCCTTATTATGCAGCCACAAGCCATCGCATGCAGGTAGTTGCCATGGAGGTGCGTAAAGCTGGGTAAAACCCAGTACAAGTTGTCCATTTACATCTCCTCACTGAGACCGTGACATAGCTTTTCCAGACTCCTGACCATCATATATGTGAGTTATGGCAACCAACCCATGCCATGCAGTGCGATGGTTGTGAAGATGTGGGGCTGGAATGGCGGCCAAATTGGATGCCTATATGACACCATGACAGACCTGACAGCTCCAGGACTTATAGTTGATGACATTATGATCAGTTTGGAGTACAATTCCTGTCACACAGCAAGTATATAATCGTCTTTAGCTGTGTCCTGCATTTACCATGGCAGATATGCCCACAGCATCCTTATCTCCGTGACCACCTCATTTTCTCACATCTGCACATAGTTTGATCTATGCTATTATTATAGATTGTATAAGGTGTGTAGCTCACGGGACGCCTGCCCAGAAAAGGAACTATTGTGACTTTCCTTGTTTCCCACGGAGGCATTTAAATCAAGGACATAAAGAGAAAACGAAACCGAGTGGCTGATCACATGATAGTGACGTAAACAAATGACCTTTCCTTCTTCTGTTGCTGATCTAAGTGCCCCGGATGTAAGGTGTGCTGCATTAAAATTCTTCCCCCTCAAGACGATAAGGGAGAAGAAATGCACAATGTTGGAAAAGTTATGGCTGTCGTGTAAACAGAACCCAACGCTGCGGTATGGAGTGCCTATGCTGGTGAGCCCGCAGTGCACATTGCGTGTGTTGACATGTAGTTAGGTTTGTGCCAATGTGTGTCAGTGTTCTCACCTTGCACCTGCTTCACCATTGTACAGGGAGGTTGTGTTTGCTTAATTTATGCATGAAAAGTTATAACATCTTCTTTATTTCAGTTTATCTCTGTTTTCAAGTTCTGTGTTTGCTGTCAGTGAATGCAAACACTCTTTGATTACATTCATGCTCTGTCTTCCTATATACACCTAGTCCTGCGCTCACCTGAGAGGTGTGCGGGTAATAATGGGTGCAAAGGGATTGTCCAGCAGGAAGAAAATATCTGTACATGTGGTTTAAAATATACTGTTAGAAAAATGTGCCCTGCTGGCAGAAATCTCCTGATCTGTACCTGACAGAATGGTTATACCTGTATTGGCACGTCAGCAGAGCTGTTTGTGAGGGGGCTGGCTGCTGGGATCCATGCATAGACAGGGAAGAGGGGCTGGCTGATAGGATCCCTACATAGACAGGGAAGAGGGGCTGGCTGCTGGGATCCATGCATAGACAGGGAAGAGGGGCTGGCTGATAGGATCCCTACATAGACAGGGAAGAGGGGCTGGCTGCTGGGATCCATACATAGACAGGGAAGAGGGGCTGGCTGATAGGATCCCTACATAGACAGGGAAGAGGGGCTGGCTGCTGGGATCCATACATAGACAGGGAAGAGGGGCTGGCAGATGGGATCCATACATAGACAGGGAAGAGGGGCTGGCTGCTGGGATCCATGCATAGACAGGGAAGAGGGGCTGGCAGATGGGATTCCTGCATAGACAGGGAAGAGGGGCTGGCTGCTGGGATCCATGCATAGACAGGGAAGAGGGGCTGGCTGATAGGATCCCTACATAGACAGGGAAGAGGGGCTGGCTGCTGGGATCCATACATAGACAGGGAAGAGGGGCTGGCTGATAGGATCCCTACATAGACAGGGAAGAGGGGCTGGCTGCTGGGATCCATACATAGACAGGGAAGAGGGGCTGGCAGATGGGATCCATACATAGACAGGGAAGAGGGGCTGGCTGATAGGATCCCTACATAGACAGGGAAGAGGGGCTGGCTGCTGGGATCCATGCATAGACAGGGAAGAGGGGCTGGCTGATGGGATCCATACATAGACAGGGAAGAGGGGCTGGCTGATAGGATCCCTACATAGACAGGGAAGAGGGGCTGGCTGCTGGGATCCATGCATAGACAGGGAAGAGGGGCTGGCAGATGGGATCCATACATAGACAGGGAAGAGGGTCTGACTGATGGGATCCATACATAGACAGGGAAGAGGGGCTGGCTGATGGGATCCATGCATAGACAGGGAAGAGGGGCTGACTGATGGGATTCCTGCATAGACAGGGAAGAGGGGCTGACTGATGGGATTCCTGCATAGACAGGGAAGAGGGGCTGACTGATGGGATTCCTGCATAGACAGGGAAGAGGGGCTGGCTGATGGGATTCCTGCATAGACAGGGAAGAGGGGCTGGCTGATGGGATTCCTGCATAGACAGGGAAGAGGGGCTGGCAGATGGGATTCCTGCATAGACAGGGAAGAGGGGCTGACTGATGGGATTCCTGCATAGACAGGGAAGAGGGGCTGACTGATGGGATTCCTGCATAGACAGGGAAGAGGGGCTGACTGATGGGATTCCTGCATAGACAGGGAAGAGGGGCTGGCTGATGGGATTCCTGCATAGACAGGGAAGAGGGGCTGGCTGATGGGATTCCTGCATAGACATGGAAGAGGGGCTTGCAGATGTGATTCCTGCATAGACAGGGAAGAGGGGCTGGCAGATGGGATCCATGCATAGACAGGAAAGAGGGGCTGGCTGATGGGATCCATACATAGACAGGGAAGAGGGGCTGGCTGATGGGATTCCTGCATAGACAGGGAAGAGGGGCTGGCTGATGGGATCCATGCATAGACAGGGAAGAGGGGCTGACTGATGGGATTCCTGCATAGACAGGGAAGAGGGGCTGGCTGACGGGATTCCTGCATAGACAGGGAAGAGGGGCTGACTGACTGGATCCATGCATAGACAGGAAAGAGGGGCTGGCTGATGGGATCCATGCATAGACAGGGAAGAGGGGCTGGCTGATGGGATCCATGCATAGACAGGGAAGAGGGGCTGGCTGATGGGATCCATGCATAGACAGGGAAGAGGGGCTGGCTGATGGGATCCATGCATAGACAGGGAAGAGGGGCTGGCTGCTGGGATCCATGCATAGACAGGGAAGATGGGCTGGCTGCTGGGATCCATGCATAGACAGGGAAAATGGGCTGGCTGATGGGATCCAGGCATAGACAGGGAAGAGGGGCTGGCTGATGGGATTCAGGCATAGACAGGGAAGAGGGGCTGGCTGATGGGATCCAGGCATAGACAGGGAAGAGGGGCTGGCTGATGGGATCCAGGCATAGACAGGGAAGAGGGGCTGGCTGATGGGATCCAGGCATAGACAGGGAAGAGGGGCTGGCTGAAGGGATCCATGCACTATACAATTCCTATTAATTCATATCAGCTGCTGCAGATCTACTTTTGTTTTCCTGAATAGTGGTTGGTGACCACAATTGCTCTGTTCAGTGCTTGCATCCGACCACCGCTAATACTAATGGCAGCGATTCTCACCCATCATTTATTGATCACCTATAATTAGGATAGGTCATCAGTGCCATGGAATTGGAGAACCTTGTTCTACTGTACTAGATTTCAGCCACTGAATGTACATAAGCATGTTCTCATTCATTGACAGTAAGTAGAGAACTGATTTTTCCTATCGCCACGACAGCACCCATTACGAGAGAGGGGATCCGCCCACCATCAGGACAGGAACCTACAGGTTAGAAAGGGGCGCTCCTCCTCGCCTCTCCAGTTTGGGTTCCTGTCCTGCATGGGAGCCTACAGGTTGAAAATTCACCCAGGTCCATCAGCCTCTGCACGGTCTCTGTGGGAACGGCAGAGACTGGGCACTGGAAGCAGCGTCGGGGGTGTACTGCTCGTAGATCCCCCCTCAACTGGGCATAAGGATGTCGCGATCCCAGGGGCCGGGTAATGTCGCCCTGGGTCGTGTGAGTGCGGCGCTGCTCAGGCGCTCATCCCTGGAAGATAACACGTTCATGACACGGAAGTAGTTGCAGTACTTCCGGGGGAGGGCGGGAGGAGGCGCGCAGCATTTCTTAAAACAGAGCCGCAGCAGGTGAGCAGTGTGCGGCAAGATGTCCTCTGTGGGGGATGCAGAGCACCTTCAGGTGGAGGTGCCCGAGCAGCACAGAAAGAGCGGTAGTAGCCGTTCAAGAAGCAGCAGCAGTGTGGTACGGGGGTGGCACAGTTCGTGCACCCCAGTGTCACGTGGCAATTCACCTCCTCCGGAACCGGTACTCCTTTGATCAGCCTTTGGGGAGTGTGTGATCTACACCTGGTAGCTGACTTGTTCCGTTTCTTGTGCTTTGTTATAGGTTAAAAAAACAACATAAACCAAACACAAGCAGTGTGCATTATGCACAGTACCCTTGCCAGACAGCTATGTTAAAAAGCTGTGTCAGGTGTGTATTTGTCGTACTTTAGAGGAAGAAGCTCCCCTCCGTACATCGGACTTAAGAGCGTTTATCAGGGAAGATATCAAATGTTCCCTTAAAAGCAGACTGCATGAAAAACCTAGTATGGGCTTATCGTCTGATTCCAGCCCATCTCTACAGGAGGGTGAATGTTCAGACTCTTCATCACCATCCTCCTTGGATGAGGAGGGAAGACCATGCTTCTCTGTAGAAAATATGGATGCGTTAGTAAAGGCGGTTCGCACGACCATGGGAGTCGCAGATAATAAGGAACCTAGATCCACCCAAGATATTATATCAGAAAAATTGCAAATCCTTCCCTGTGGTAGACACAGTTAAAGATCTTGTTAGGCGTGAATGGGATAAACAGGGTAAGGGGTTTTTACCATCATCTGCAAAAAGGAGATACCCCTTTGATGATGAACTTTTGTCTGAGTGGGTAAAAGTCCCTAAAGTGGATGCAGCTGTAGCTTCCACATCAAGGTCAGCCACTCTACCACTGGAAGATGTAGACCTTCTTAAGGACCCATCTGACAGAAAAGCGGACATGTTCTTAAAGAAGGTTTGGGAATCGTCACCTGGAGCATTTAAGCCTGCGATTGCCAGTACCTGTACTGCCAGATCTATTATGGTCTGGGTAAGTCAGCTGGAGGACCAGCTTAAAGCTAAGGTTCCTAGAGATAAACTGCTAGACTCTCAAATCTGTGAAGGGGTAGCTTACTTGGCGGATGCATCGGTAGACTCTTTGAAGTTGGCAGCCAGATCGGCAGGTCTTTCGAATGCTGCCCGGCGAGCTCTCTGGCTTAAAACCTGGAAAGGTGATGCTCAAGCTAGAGCAAAATTGTGTACTATTCCATGCAGGGGTGAGTACCTATTTGGCCCTGTGCTGGATGATATCCTTGCAAAGGCAGAGGATAGGAAAAAGGGATTTCCTAAGGTATTTAATCCTACTTTCAGAAATGCCTTCAGAAGACGAATGCCTTTCCAGAGGTCTCATTCAGACCGAGACTGGGAACCGACGGAGCAAAAGAAAAAAGGTGCATACTTCGGGGGCTCTTCATCATCAAGACGCAAATGGAACTATAGATAAAACTGGTCTCCCATTGGGTGGTAGATTAAAATATTTCTTTAACCAATGGGCCAAGAGAACATCCAGTAGCTGGATCTTAGGTATAGTTGCATCAGGGTTGAAATTGGAATTTTGCAAAATACCTCCAAGTCATTATGTATTGACTACTCTTAATTCTTCGGACCAACAGCAGGCCCTAGAAATAGAAATTCAGCAGTTAAGGAAAAAAGCAAGTTATTGTAGAAGTTCCAAAGGATCAAGAAAGGGAGGGATTTTACTCTCCTCTATTTTTGATTTCCAAGCCTGATGGATCCTTTAGGACCATCATAAATTTGCGAAAATGAAATAAATTTCTACAATATCGTGCCTTTAAGATGAAGTCCATTAGGTCGACAAATAAACTTCTATTTCCCAGGTGTTACATGTCTGTGCTGGATCTAAAAGATGCGTACTACCATCTACCCATTTACAAGGATCACCAGCAGTTCCTCAGGATGGCGGTGCAGCTAAACGATCAGGTTAGACATTTTCAGTTTGCTGCAATGCCTTTTGGTCTGTCCATGGCCCCGAGGGTATTTACTAAGATAATTGCGGAAGTAATGGCCCATGTCAGAGAAAAGGATAACCTCGTTGTACCCTACTTGGATGATTTCCTGATAGTTGTAAATTCAGTTATCCAATGTAAGGCCCACTTAAACTGTATAATATCATCTCTGCAGGACCTTGTTTGGTTGATCAACCTAAAGAAATCAAAACTAGAACCCTCAACGTGTCAAGTTTTCCTCGGTATTCTTCTAAACTCCGGGATCAGTCATGTTTTCTGCCAGAAGACAAAAAACAAAGGATTATTCACAAAGTCAGAGCAGTGAGAAAAAATCCAGATCTAACATTAAGAGACGCAATGTCTCTGTTGGGGTCATTGACATCATGTATACCGGCTGTTCAGTGGGCTCAATCCCATACTCGTGTACTGCAATCTGAGATTTTCGAAGCAGAAAGAAAGCTTTTTGAAGTGCGTGGCAAAGTCCTCGGCAACGATTAGGGAACTCGGGGGCAGTGGTTGGGCGGAGGAGGGAGTTAAAAGTGTTGAACAACTGTTTGGGGTCATGGGATAAGGAAGATACAAGGGTTGTGAAGTAGGCCTGTTTTGCAGAGGTGAGAGCTGATTTGAATGCCAGTGTTGCTTGTTTGAGTGCAGTGAAATCATCTTGTGAATGCGTTTTCTTCCAACGCCGTTCGACAGTTCTGGATACTTGTTGAAGCTTTTTAGTGATGTTATTGTGCCAGGGTTGTCTATTGGTTCGTCGCACTCTGCTATGCATGACAGGGGCGACCGTGTCAATAGCTGATGCAAGAGTGGCATTGTAGAAAGCAGTGTCTGTCGTGGAGTGAGGATATCGAGGACAGTGGTAGGATAGAGTCAGAGAGTGTGTTGGTGCCTAGGTGTGCGAGGTTCCTGCGTGGGTGCGCATGGTGCTGGACATGGGTGACAGGTGAGGAGGACAGGGATGAGAAAGTGAGTAGATGGTGGTCAGATAGAGGGAGAGGGGAGGTTGTGAAGTTAGATAGGGAGCATAAACGGGTGAAGACCAGGTCTAATATGTGTCCGTATGTGTGGGTGGCTGAGGAGGACCACTGACTAAGTCCAAAGGATGAAGTAAGGGACAGGAGTTTGGAGGCTGCTGACTGGTGGGTGTCAATGGGGATGTTGAAGTCATCCATGATGATGGTGGGAATGTCAGTAGACAGAAAGTGAATGAGCCAGGTGGAGAATTGGTCAATAAAGGCAGTGGTCGGGCCCGGAGGTCGGTATATGATGGCCATTTAGAGGTTGTAGGGGGAGTAGATGCGGACAGAGTGGACTTCAAAAGAGGGGAGGATAAGGGAGGGTAGAGGTGGGATTGGGTTAAAGGTACAGTTGGAAGAAAGGAGAAGGCCCACTCCTCCACCATGTTTGTTACCAGGGTGAGGAGTGTGGGTGAAGTGGAGGCCACCGTAACATAGTGCAGCAGCGAAGGCTTTGACAGAGGGTGTCAGCCATGTTTCGGTGATGCCCAGAAAGAAAAGATTACGAGAGGTAAAGAGGTTGTGAATCACGTGGAGTTTATTGCAGATGGAGCTGGCATTCCATAGTGATCCAGAGAGAGGGTGCAGGGGGGTGGGTGTCATGGGCACGGATTTGACGTGGGCAAGATTTCGGGTGTTTATATTGGGTAGGGAGCGATAGGAGGGGGTAGTAATAGGAGATATGAGCTTTAGGGGCCCAGGGTTGGGAGATACGGTATGTCTCCAGCTGTGAGGAGAAGCAGAGAGAGACAGAGCAGGTGGGAGAAAGAGAGTGGGCGGCTTGTTTTGTTAGGAGAGATCTGATGTTGAGGAGCAGGTCAGCAGAGGAGGTCAGGTGGGGAGGCAAGAGGAAAGGAGAGACTATTACTTGGTTAGGGGGTGCTGGGGTTTGAGGATAGCGAAGGAGAGTGAGGAGTAAGGGAGCCAAAACTGTTAGAGCGTATGTCAGCATGATAAGAATAAGTGTTGCGGAAAAGGAATGAAATGTAGTACATTTATTAACAGTGGTTAATCTTACCTTCTGTTCACTTCTGGCTCATTTCTGGCATATTTCTCTTAGAGCGATGTCAGTAACCGATCCTTGGGTGTTACCTGTGAGTCTGGGGCTCCTTTCTCAAGGTCCATTTCGTCATCCCAATATGGAGGGTCTTCATTTGACGGCGTGGAATTTGAGAGGGAGTTACTAAAACGGAGAGGATTTTCAGAAGCCTTAATATCTACTTTGTTAAAGGGAACCTGTCACCCCGTTTTTTCAAGATGAGCTAAAAATAGCGTTAAAGAGGGGCAGAGCTGTGCTTTACATTAGTGTATTTTGTGAGCCTTTATTCCCCACCTATGCTGCCGAAATACCTTTGTAAAGTCGCCGTTGGATGCCGCGCATGCGCAGATGGCGATCGCCGCGGCCATTTTCCTGCAGCCGAGATGCGAACTCGGCTTCAGGAAAATGGCCGCCGAGATCTCCATCTGCGCACGCGCGGCATCCCGCGGCCATTTTCCTGAAGCCCCGGGAAGCCGAGAAGAACCATCTGCGCACGCGCGGCCTCAGGAAGATGGCCGCGCCCACCGATAAACGGCTGAATAGCGCAGATCACGCTCTTTTCCATCAAGCTGCGCAGTGGATTCGCCAGTTGGACATGCGCACACCACTACGCCACCAACAGAGATCTGGGGGAGAAACAGCGCTGTCACCACGCCCACCTGACCAGACCAGCGTGAGTGACAGCCCAAAACGGCGACTTTACAAAGGTATTTCGGCAGCATAGGTGGGGAATAAAGGCTCACAAAATACACTAATGTAAAGCACAGCTCTGCCCCTATTTAACGCTATTTTTAGCTGATCTTGAAAAAACGGGGTGACAGGTTCCCTTTAAATAGCCGAAAGGAGGTTACTACAAAAATGTATTCTAAGGTCTGGAAAAGATTTCTTGCATTTCATCAGCATCCCCTAACAGACCATGTTTAAATTCCAGCTATTCTGGAATTCTTGCAGAAAGGCTGGGAATTGGGGCTGGCAGTTAATACTCTTAGGGTTCAAGTGTCAGCTTTAGGAGCCCTATATAACAGCAATGTGGCGGGAAATAGATAGATTTCTAGTTTTATTAAAGCTACTGAGCGTAGTAACCCAGTTCATATTGCTAGATTGCCGCCATGGGATCTAAACTTGGTGTTAGATGCGTTAACACAACCCCCTTTTGAGCCATTAGATTCTGCCTCAATTAAGATTCTAACCCTAAAGACAGCTCTTTTGTTAAGGTACCGTCACACTAGACGATATCGCTAGCGATCCGTGACGTTGCAGCGTCCTCGCTAGCGATATCGTCCAGTGTGACAGGCAGCAGCGATCAGGCCCCTGCTGTGCTGTCGCTGGTCGGGGAAGAAAGTCCAGAACTTTATTTGGTCGCTGGACTCCCCGCAGACATCGCTGGATCGGCGTGTGTGACACCGATTCAGCGATGTCTTCACTGGTAACCAGGGTAAACATCGGGTAACTAAGCGCAGGGCCGCGCTTAGTAACCCGATGTTTACCCTGGTTACCATCCTAAAAGTAAAAAAAACAACCACTACATACTTACCTACAGCCGTCTGTCCTCCAGCGCTGTGCTCTGCACTCCTCCTGTACTGGCTGTGAGCGTCGGTCAGCCGGAAAGCAGAGCGGTGACGTCACCGTTCTGCTTTCCGGCCGCTGTGCTCACAGCCAGTACAGGAGGAGTGCAGAGAAGCAGAGCGCCGGGGACAGACAGCGGTAGGTAAGTATGTACTGTTTGTTTTTTTTTACTTTTAGGATGGTAACCAGGGTAAACATCGGGTTACTAAGCGCGGCCCTGCGCTTAGTTACCCGATGTTTACCCTGGTTACCGGCATCGTTGGTCGCTGGAGAGCTGTCTGTGTGACAGCTCTCCAGCGACCAAACAGCGACGCTGCAGCGATCCGGATCGTTGTCGGTATTGCTGCAGCGTCGCTAAGTGTGACGGTACCTTTAGCCTTAACTTCTGCTAGACGGGTTATTGATATCCAAGCGTTATCAGTGGATCCTCCCTATCTAATGGTCTTTCAGGATAAAATTGTTTTGAAACCAGACCCAGCATACTTACCAAAGGTAGCTTCTAGGTTTCATAGGAGCCAGGAGATATATTTACCATCCTTTTATGATAATCCAGTTACAGCAGAAGAGCAGAAATGTCATACTCTAGATGTTAAAAGAGCAATATTATAGTATTTAAATAGGACACAAAGCTGGAGGCAGAGTAGGGCTCTGTTTGTTTCTTTCCAGAATCAAAAGAGAGGTTCGAGTGTCACAAAAAGTTCTATCGCCAGATGGATCAGGGATGCGATATGTCCTGCCTATTCTGCCAAGGGGGAAACGCCACCAAAAGGCATCAAGGCCCACTCCACTCTAGCTATGGCCTCATCCTGGGTGGAGAAGGCGGATGTTCCCATTGATATGTAAGGCAGCAACGTGGTCATCTCCTTCCAGCTTTTATAAACACTACCGCCTTGATCTATCAGCCAATTCCAGCCTAGACTTTGGGCGTTCAGTACTTAGTGCTGTCGTCCCTCCCAGATAAATAGTCTCTGAAAGTCTCTCGTAACGGGTGCTGTCGTGGTGATAGGAAAACCGGTTGTTACTTACCGGTAATAGGATTTTACAGAGTCCACGACAGCACCCGCACATTCCCCCCTGTAGTTAATCACTGGTTTCCTTCACTCTTTGCAAGGTGTGCTTTTCAGATTTCACTCTGTAGGGGTGATGGTATTTAGTGTTGTTTAAGGAATAATTATCATGTACTAATTCAATGGTGGTATCCCTTGTACTCTAAAACACAAACTGGAGAGGTGAGGAGACCACCCCTTTTTAACCTGTAGGTTCCTGTCCTGATGGTGGGCGGATCCCCTCTCTCGTAATGGGTGCTGTCGTGGACTCTGTAAAATCTTATTACCGGTAAGTAACAACCGGTTTCTGTACTACAGTCTAGAAATACACTGAGGTCCTTTGTAGATGAGGGTCTTTTAGCCTAAGTTCAGACCTTTTGTACTTTTGGTGTATATGTCAGGGAGAGCTCTCAACGCATGCAGCAAACGCATCCATGTGGCCAAAGGCCTATGCCAGGTACACACAAAAAAAGTAATGTCCTTCTGACTTATGTCAGACTGCTGTGTGTTGCACCTGTTATTTTTAGAATAAGAGTCTATGGGTAAAAATATGCTTTATTTTCACTCCATGACATGAAAATTAGCATAACCACAAGAAAACCTCATTTCCGCTGACTTTCATCCTTAGGTCGCGGTCACACTTGCGTGTGTAATGCGAGAAACTCGCATCAATACCTGGCACAGCTGTGACAAAGATCCATCTTTGGATCGAAACGCATCGCTAGACCGTCACACATTTGATGAGGATTCTGCCGTTTATAATGTTTTAACTTTGAAAAATAAAGGAAGCATTTTAAGGACCTGGAACGCCTACCTTTGTATGTTGCTGATTCACGTTAAGTCCTGACGAAGTTGTGTGCACTGTGGCAGTCGGTGAGCTGGCTTGGGTGTTCTGCCCAAACTTTTTTTTTTTAAAAGATTGCCCCTAAATCAAACATTTATTGAATTGTCAAGAACTTCAAAGAGAGAAAGTTTCAGTTATAGTGAAGAAAGCTTCAGGACACCAAAGAAAGTCAAGCAAATTCGAGGACTATCTCCTAGAGAGGATTCAGCTACAGCATCAGCTACACATGGTTCACAAACCATGCAGAGCTTGCTCAGAAATGGCAGCAGGCAGATGTCTGTGCCTCTAAATGCACAGTGAGGTGAAGGCTTCTGGAGGCTAAGCTGGGGTCAAAAAGTACAGCAAAGAAGCCACTTTTCTCCTAGACAAAACATAAAGAACACACTGACATTCTGCAAGAAGTACAGGGACTGGACTGCAGAGGACAGGAGGTAAAGTTGTTTTCTCTGATGGGTCAGCTAGAAGAATGATTGTCCACAGAAGAAAAGGTGAACGCCACCATGAGTCCAGTGTCTGCCAACAGTAATGTATTCTGAAACCCCTTGTGTTAAGGGTTTTCATCCATGGACCGGGCTCATTCTCAATGTTTAGGAACATGGCCATAATTAAAGATTGGGCTCTAAACATCCTCCCAAGAGCAACTGCTCTCAACCATCCAGGAGCAATTTGGTAAAGAACAAGGCTTTTTCAATTGTGATTTGGACCATGTCACAAGGCGTAAGTGATAAATAAGCGGCTCGATGAACAAAACATTGACATTTTTGGTCCATGGACAGGAAACTGCCCAGATCTCGATCCCATTGAGAACCTGTCGTCAATGCTCGAAAAGAGGGCGGAGAAACAAAAGCACAGAAATTGTGATAAACTCTGAGCACTGATTATAGTAGAATGGGCTGTCATCTGTCAGTATTTGGCCCAGAAGCTGATACCCAACCGCCAGGGCGGAGGTCAGAAGTCTTGAAAAATAAGGGACAACACAAAAAATTGAGTCTTTGCAAAAACTTGATGCACACTTCTCAATATTAAAATTGGAACACCAAGAAAGAAAATTCATGGAATTCTAAAATCATAGCATGGATAGCCATGTTAATGATCTGCACATGGTGGAAAAAATGGAAGCAAAATCTTCAAAACCTCTGGCTTTATTTGGTATGGATTTTCACAGAAACATAAAATAATTACTGTCATGTAACCATTCGGAATTTACAATCTAAAAATACGAAACAGTACTGCATATAACATTTACATTTTTATTAATAATTTTAAAGACATGATTACAAAACAAGATCTTACCAGGAAAAAAAGGATAAAGCAAGATAGGGGCTGCTGTTTAGTTTATAATTAATATATCCATTATAGTCAATTTCTACCAATGGTAAATAATGGAAAACCTCAGATAACTACCGTAAATGAATATCCTTATTTAATGAGAAAGTCAATACAATGAATATTGAGTGTGAATACTTATGAAAATCTGTTGCTAAAATGCACCATATTGACAAAATACAGCATATAATGAATATACGACATCTAAAAGCAAGTACCAGGCAGAATAAATAGTCCCTCTATGAAGGTTACTGGGGCCAATGAATTTGAACCACTATATGCTTTTCATAGTTGAAGCAAAATACAGTGGGGCAAAAAAGTATTTAGTCAGTCAGCAATAGTGCAAGTTCCACCACTTAAAAAGATGAGAGGCGTCTGTAATTTACATCATAGGTAGACCTCAACTATGGGAGACAAACTGAGAAAAAAAAAATCCAGAAAATCACATTGTCTGTTTTTCTAACATTTTATTTGCATATTATGGTGGAAAATAAGTATTTGGTCAGAAACAAAATTTCATCTCAATACTTTGTAATATATCCTTTGTTGGCAATGACAGAGGTCAAACGTTTTCTGTAAGTCTTCACAAGGTTGCCACACACTGTTGTTGGTATGTTGGCCCATTCCTCCATGCAGATCTCCTCTAGAGCAGTGATGTTTTTGGCTTTTCGCTTGGCAACACGGACTTTCAACTCCCTCCAAAGGTTTTCTATAGGGTTGAGATCTGGAGACTGGCTAGGCCACTCCAGGACCTTGAAATGCTTCTTACGAAGCCACTCCTTTGTTGCCCTGGCGGTGTGCTTTGGATCATTGTCATGTTGAAAGACCCAGCCACGTTTCATATTCAATGCCCTTGCTGATGGAAGGAGGTTTGCACTCAAAATCTCACAATACATGGCCCCATTCATTCTTTCATGTACCCGGATCAGTCGTCCTGGCCCCTTTGCAGAGAAACAGCCCCAAAGCATGATGTTTCCACCACCATGCTTTACAGTAGGTATGGTGTTTGATGGATGCAACTCAGTATTCTTTTTCCTCCAAACATGACAAGTTGTGTTTCTACCAAACAGTTCCAGTTTGGTTTCATCAGACCATAGGACATTCTTCCAAAACTCCTCTGGATCATCCAAATGCTCTCTAGCAAACTTCAGACGGGCCCGGACATGTACTGGCTTAAGCAGTGGGACACGTCTGGCACTGCAGGATCTGAGTCCATGGTGGCGTAGTGTGTTACTTATAGTAGGCCTTGTTACATTGGTCCCAGCTCTCTGCAGTTCATTCACTAGGTCCCCCCGCATGGTTCTGGGATTTTTGCTCACCGTTCTTGTGATCATTCTGACCCCACGGGGTGGGATTTTGCGTGGAGCCCCAGATCGAGGGAGATTATCAGTGGTCTTGTATGTCTTCCATTTTCTAATTATTGCTCCCACTGTTGATTTCTTCACTCCAAGCTGGTTGGCTATTGCAGATTCAGTCTTCCCAGCCTGGTGCAGGGCTACAATTTTGTTTCTGGTGTCCTTTGACAGCTCTTTGGTCTTCACCATAGTGGAGTTTGGAGTCAGACTGTTTGAGGGTGTGCACAGGTGTCTTTTTATACTGATAACAAGTTTAAACGGGTGCCATTACTACAGGTAATGAGTGGAGGAAAGAGGAGACTCTTAAAGAAGAAGTTACAGGTCTGTGAGAGCCAGAAATCTTGATTGTTTGTTTCTGACTAAATACTTATTTTCCACCATAATATGCAAATAAAATGTTAAAAAAAACAGACAATGTGATTTTCTGGATTTTTTTTTCTCAGTTTGTCTCCCATAGTTGAGGTCTACCTATGATGTAAATTACAGACGCCTCTCATCTTTTTAAGTGGTGGAACTTGCACTATTGCTGACTGACTAAATACTTTTTTGCCCCACTGTATAAGGATATTTAAGAATGATCACCAGAGGTCAAAAATAAAATCTTGAACAACAAACACCAAGCGGGTAAATGTCTATTAGCATATATAAAGTGAGCAGTGTTGAAAAGTGATGCCTTGAGGTAGTTGAAAAAAGTGCTTGTACATAAATAATGTACAATGCTGAAACCATCACTGATTGTGGAAACTTCACACTAGACCTAAGCAGCTTGGATTGTGTGCCTCTCCACTCTTCCTCCAGACTCTGGGACCTTGATTTCCAAAGTTTAGTGTGATGGTTTGGAGAGCCATGTCTTCTGCTGGTGTAGGTTCACTGTGTTTTATCAAGACCAAAATCAGCGCAGCCGTCTACCAGGAAATTTTAGAGGACTTCATGCTTCACTCTGCCGACAAGCTTTTTGGAGACGGAAATTTCATTCTCCATCATGACTTGGCACCTGTCCACACTGCCAAAAGTATCAATACCTGGTTTACAAACAACAGTATAACTGTGCTTGATTGGCCAGCAAACTCGCCTGACCTTAACCCCATAGAAAATCTATGAGGTATTGTCAAGAGGAAGATGAGGGACACCAGACGTAACAATGCAGATGAGCTGAACGCTACCATCAAAGCAACCTGGGCTACCATAACACCTCAGCAGTGCCACAGACTGATTGCCTCCATGCCTCGCCGCATTTATGCAGTAATTGATGCAAAATGAGCTCCAACCAAGTATTGAGTGCATTTACTGAACATACATTTCGGATTTTAAAATCATTTTTCTTGATGGTGTTATAAAGAATTCTAATTTACTGAGATAATGACTTTGGGATTTTCATTGGCTGTAAGCCATAATTATTATTATTTATTTATATAGCACCATTGATTCCATGGTGCTGTACATGAGAAGGGGTTACATACAAATTACAGATATCACTTACAGTAAGCAAACTAACAATTACAGACTGATACAGAGGGAAGAGGACCCTGCCAGGGCCGGCGTCGGCAATCGGCGCATGTGGGCAAGTGCCGGGGCCCTGAGCAGGCGAGGGGCCCACTCGCTGTCAGGGACACCGGCATGCGCAGTGGACGTGCCGTGAAACTGAGATCGGGCTCTGAGCTCTCCATGAGACGGCACAGATACGAGTGGGACTGGGCGCTTCGTGAGACGGAGGCTGAATGGCGGATATAGGGCACTGAGCGCCCCGAAAGATGGCAGAGGGACTGGTAGCGGCTGGAAGAGCAGTTGATGAAAGGCTGTGGCTGCTGCAGACAGTGAGGATGGAGCCGCGGAATTCAGGCTCATACACCCAGCGGCACCGCTCTTTTCACCCAGTGGCTGGGGGCTTCTTACAAGGAATGTGCCCGCAGCAACGCAGGGCTCCGGGGATGCCCAGTCTGCACTCCGGCGCGTGAAGCAGATGGAGGTACCGGGGTCGGCATGGGAGTGTTGATCTGCCCCGGGCTCAGAGCCCTGCTGTTGCCCCTTTTGCACCTGGCACTGCGTAAGTCCCACCCCACAGGGTGCTATCTGCACCCAGCACTTACTAACTTGCGCTGCCGCTGTTGTAACTGATAGCTGCTGTAAATAGTGACCCCAAACAGCGCCATATATGTGCTGCGATCCCCAATTGTCTGGACCCCTGTATCGTGTGTGATCCTGTAAGTGGGAGCAGACATGGTATAGTGAGAACCCCTATATATCTTTATGTACCCCTAAATGCCTGTCTGTGTGCACCCTCATATAGCTATATGCACCCAATGCATGTCGTGTCTGTGTGCACCCCTATATATTTATATGCAGCCCTATACGCCTGTCCTATGTGTCTGTGTGCACCCCATTTATATATATGCACCCCTATACGCCTGTCATGTCTGTGTGCACCCCTATATATCTGTATGAATTCAATGCCTATCCTATGTGTCTGTGTGCACCCCTATATATCTATGCATCCCTATATGCCTGTCATGAGTCTGGGGGCACCCTATATAGCTATATGTACCCCTATATGCCTGTCCTATGTGTCTGTGTGCACTTCTAACTCCTATATATCTATATGCACTCCTTTATACCTGTCATGTCTGTTTTCACCCCCATATATCTATATGCACCTCCATACGCCTGTCCTATGAGTCTGTGTGCACCCTATATATCTTTATGCACCCCTATACTCCTGTCCTATGTGTTTGTGTGCACTCCCATAGATATAAATGCATATATCTAAATGCAACCCTGTACACTTGTCTTGTCTGTGTGCACCCCCTATATCTATATGCACCCCTATACGCCAATCATGTGCCCGTGCGCACCCCCAAATATCTTTATGCCTATTTACCCCTATATTCCTGTACCATGGGCCCCTCATTATTCTGTATGGAGCATTATATGGGCCTCATTACACTGTATGGAGCAATACATGGGGCTCATTATATACTGGAGCATTATATGGGGCCCATTCTGTGTGGAGCAATTTATGGGGCTCATTATACTGTATTGAGCATAATATTGGGCTCAAACTGTATGGAGCGGATTACACTGTATGGAGCAATATATGGGGCTTTTATTCTGTATGGAGCAATATATGGGGCTCATAATACTGCATGGAGAAATATACTGTTCTATTTCTGAGCTATTGTAGAATGTACAATAGATATCACTCATGTAATGTAAGAAGTAAGTGAAATCTTTGGCATTGTACTATACCTATATTTCTCTGCCGTATCTGTGCATCATGAATTGTATGTTTTAAAGGGGCTCACTGAGACTTTTTCGCCCAGGGCCCATGAAAACCCGGAGCCGGCCCCGGACCCTGCCCTTGCGGGCTTACATTCTACAGGATGGTGGGGATGGAGACAATAGGTTGAGGGTTGTAGGAGCTCCGGTGTTGGTGAGGCGGTAGGTTCAGTGCAGGCCGTAGGCTTTCCCGAAGAGGTTTTCATGTTCCGTCTGAAGGATCCGAATGTGGTTGATAGTTGGATGTGTTGGGGCAAAGAATTCCAGAGGATAGGGGATATTCTGGAGAAGTCTTGGAGGCGGTTGGGTGAGGAGCGGATAAGTGTGGAGGAGAAAAGGAGGTCTTGGGAGGACCGGAGATTACATGAGGGAAGATATCGGGAGATTAGTTCAGAGATATATGGAGGAGACAGGTTATGGATGGCTTTGTAGGTCAGTATTAGTAATTTGAACTGGATACGCTGAGGGAATGGGAGCCAGTGAAGAGATTTGCAGAAGGGGGAAGCGGGGGAGTAGCGAGGAGAGAGATGAATTAGTCAGGCAGCAGAGTTAAGGATGGACTGGAGAGGTGCAAGGGTGTTAGCAGGGAGGCCACAGAAAAGGATGTTGCAGTAGTCAAGGCGGGAGATGATGAGGGCATGCACAAACATTTTAGTAGATTGATGGTTGAGGAAAGGACGGATTCTGGAGATATTTTTGAGCTGGAGGCGACAGGATGTGGAGAGAGCTTGGATGTGCGGTTTGAAGGACAGAGCAGAGTCAAGGGTTACTCCGAGGCAGCGGACTTCCGGTACGGGGGAAATCGTGATGTCGTTAATTGCGATAGGTCAGGTATGGAAGATCTATGAGATGGAGGAAAGATGATGAGTTCAGATTTGTCCACATTGAGTTTGAGGAAGTGAGAGGAGAAGGAGGATATGGCTGATAGACACTCCGGGATGCTGGACAGCAGAGAGGTGATGTCTGGGCCAGAAAGGTAGATCTGAGTGTCATCAGCATAAAGGTGGTACTGGAATCCATGGGACTTTGAGTTGTCCCAGGCCAAGTGTATAGATTGAGAAGAGTAGGGGTCCTAGAATAGAGCCTTGGGGGACTCCAACAGAGAGAGGGTGGGATGAGGAGGTAGTGTGGGAGTGGAAGACACTGAATGTACAGTTGGAAAGGTATGAGGAGATCCAGGATAGGGCGAGGTCTTTAATGCCAAAGGAGGAGAGGATCTGTAGTAGGAGGGCAGTGTTCAACTGTGTCAAAAGCAGAGGACAGGTCTAGAAGGAGGAGTACAGAGTATTGTCCGTTAGCTTTGGCTGTAAGTAGGTCATTAGTGATTTTGGTCAGGGCTGTCTCAGTTGAGTGATGGGGGTGGAAGCCAGATTGTAGATTGTCAAAGAGCAAGTTAGATGAGAGGTGGGAGGAAAGTTCAGCGTGGACGTGCTGCTCCAGGAGTTTGGAAGCAAATGGGTGCAGCGATATTGGGCGATAGCTGGACATAGCTGTTGGGTCGAGGGTTGGCTTTTTAAGGATAGGCGTGATTGTGGTATGTTTGAAAGCAGAAGGGAAGGTGCCAGAAGTTAGTGATAGGTTGAAGAGGTGGGTTAGGGATGGGATAAGTGTGGTGGTGAGCTTGGGGAGGAGGTGTGATGGGATGGGGTCAAGTGCACAGGTGGTGAGGTGCGATTTGGAGAGGAGACAATTAAGCCCCTCTTCAGTGATCATGGAGAGGGAGGTTATGGGGTTTGGGCATTGGTCTGGTATACAAAGGGGTTGTGGTCGTTGAACAATGAAGACTTGCCTTGTTTGGTCGATCTTATTTTTAAAGTGTGTTGCAAAGTCCTCAGCAGAGATGAGGGGGCAGTGGGGGGCGGAGGAGGGAGTTAAATGTTTTGATTAACTGTTTGGGGTTTTAGGATAATACGAGGGTTGTGAAGTAGGCCTGTTTAGCAGAGGTGAGAGCAGATTTAAAAGCGAGTGTTGCCTGTTTGAATGCAGTGAAGTCGTCTTGCGAATGTGTTTTCTTCCAATGTCGCTCTGCAACCCTGGGCAGTTGCCGGCGCTTTTTAGTGGTGTTATTGTGCCAGGGTTGTCTATTGATACGTCGCACTCTGCCATGAACGAGAGGGGCGACCGTGTCAATAGCTGATGCGAGGGTGGCATTGTAGAAAGCAGTGGCAGTGTCTGTGTCGTGGAGTGAGGATATGGATGCCAGTGGTAGGATAGTCAGAGAGCATGTGGGAGTCTAGGTGTGCAAGGTTTCTGCGGGAGTGCGCATGTTGCTGGACATGGGTGACCGGTGAGGAGGACAGAGATGAGAAAGTGAGCAGATGGTGGTCAGATAGAGGGAAGGTGGTGAAGTTAGATAGAGAGCAGAGACAGATGAAGATCAGGTCTAGTGTATGTCCGTCTGTGTCGGTGGCTGCGGAGGACCACTGAGTAAGTCCAAAAGATGATGTAAGAGACAGAAGTTTGGAGGCTGTTGACTGAGGGGTATCAGTGGGGATGATAAAGACACCCATGATGATGGTGGGAATGTCAGCAGAGAGAAAGTGAAGGAGCCAGGTGGAGAATTGGTCAATAAAGGCAGTAGCCGGGCCTGGAGTTCGGTATATGACGGCCACTTGGAGGTTGGAGGGAGAGTAGATGCGGACAGAGTGGACTTCAAAAGAGGGGAGGGTAGAGGTGGGATTGGGTTAAAGGTGAAGATCCACTCCTCCACCATGTCTGTTGCCGGGGCGAGGGGTGTGGGTGAAGTGGAGGCTGCCGTAACACAGCGCAGCGGGGGGAGGCAGCGTCAGAGGGAATTGGTCATGTTTCTATGAGGCCAAGGAAGGCAAGATTGCGAGAGAGAAAAAGGTTGTGAATCACGTGAAGCTTATTGCAGATTGAGCGGGAATTTCAGAGTGCTCCAGAGAGAGGGAGCAGGGGGGTGGGCGTCGGGGGCACGGGTTTTATGTTGGAAAGATTGCGGTAGTTCGTATTACCGTTCGTATAATCATTAACATTAACAGAAATAAATCACTCTGTTTGTAATGACTCTATGTAATATGAGTTTCACTTTTTGTATTGAAGAACTGAAATAAATTATCTCTTTGATATTCTAATTTTATGAGACATACCTAATATATTTCAGTTCTGAATAATGCACCATTGGTTTGTTTCTGGCCTTCTTTCATGGTACTGACAGCGCCCCTTTTCCGTTGTGTTGGTGACTTGTATTAACGCACTGTCCTGAGTTCAGAGAAAGCTCCAGACAGCCAGTCCTCTTCAAGCATATCAGTTGTCATGTGCCAAAGTCGAGGAGTAAGCTGTGCCCCAACATCAGAAAAAGTGGATCTTCTGGGATTGTGAGAGAGGATCTGAAATCGAGCAAACGTAGCAATGTTCAGAACTTTTAAGTATATCAATAAATGTTATCAATTTAACCAAAGAACTTATGTTCCCTGACATGCCCTTTTTTAATGCCACATTTACATGTTCAGTGTTTTACATCAGTATTTGTAAGTCAAAACAAGAGGGAAAAGTATAATAGAAACATATGCACCACTTCTGCATTTATCACCCACTCCTGGTTTTGGCTTACAAATACTGATGTAAAATACTGAACTAGTGCTTATACTTATCTAAATCATGTTCCTTGGACCTATCTTGAGCATTTCTTGCTTATTACAGTCAGTGAGGCTAGAGATCAGAATCTTTAGGCTATGTTCACACTTTGCGTCCTGTCCCTGCGGGTTCTCCCGCAGCGGATTTGATAAATCTGCAGGGCAAAACAACTGCGGTTCTCCCTGCAGATATATCGCTGTTTGTTCCGTGGTTTCCGCTGCGGGTTTCTGCCTATACTATTGATGCTGCATATGCAGCAATATGCAGCATCAATAGTAATGTTAAAAATAATAAAAATCGGTATACTCACCCTCTGATGTCCGGATCTCCTCGACGCTGCACCCGGCGGTCCGGTTCCAAAGATGCTGTGCGCGAAGGACCCTTCGTGACGTCACGGTCATGTGACCGCGACGTCACCGAAGGTCCTGGTCGCACAGCAACTCTGACCGGACGGCCGCGTGCAGCGCTGAGACTTCAGAGGGTGAGTATACATGATTTTTTAATTTTTTTTTTTTTAACCACAAATATGGTTCCCGGGGCCTGGAGGAGAGTCTCCTCTCCTCCACCCCGGGTACCATCCGCACATTATCCGCTTACTTCCCGCAACGTGGGCACAGCCCCATGCGGGAAGTAAGCGGTTCAATGTATTCCTATGGGTGCAGAATCGCAGCGATTCTGCACAAAGAAGTGACATGCTGCGGGTTGTAAACCGCTGCGTTCCCACGCGGTTTTTCCCGCAGCATGTGCACAGCGGTTTGCGGTTTCCATAGGGTTTACATGTTACTGTAAACGCTATGGAAACTGCTGCGGACCCGCAGCGGCAAAACCGCTGCGGTTCCGCGGTAAAAACCGCAACGTGTGAATATAGCCTTACTTGCACGGTTGCCATATTTTCGGGGATATTGCAGATTTTGTGACCGGTGCCCTATAGCAGTTGTCTGTTTCCCAAAAATATACAAAACATTTTTCTTCACTCCGGCATGTTCTCTGCTCAGAAGTGTCACGTCCCATGCTGATTTATACAGGGCTACTTTGCAGGAGACTTGTATCGCCTGCTGTATAGTTGTTTGTTTTGAAATCTGTAAAAACAAAATATAAATTGGGGAGTTTCTAAGTACTTTCTGGGGTCAATGCACTTGATAAAGTTTTCACTTTTTTTTTTTCCACTGTTAAAAAAAAACAAAACAAAAAAAAAAACACATCTGCAAATCCTGCATCAGTTATCACAGATTTGGTATGTAATTTTTTATTATTATTATTATTATTATTATTATAGTTTGCAAATTACAACAACTCCTAGTACATGCACTGTCCATGCTGACATTGAGCTCTCCCCTGAAAACAATTGACATGTAGCAGATTGAAACTCCAGAAAACTTTCACAAAGAAAGATTTTATTTTTGTGTTTTTTTGTTTTTTGTTTTTTTTTTCTCTTTCCCTCTTCTCTGCACAAGTGTGCACTGGAACCTAGCCCCTTCAGTTTCTATGCATCCAACAATCACTGATGTCACCTGAGACTGACTGCAGCCTGATTGTGTCTTTTTTTTGTGTGTGTTTTTCCTATGGACCACAAAAAATTACAGAAATGTGAATGGCCGCATAGACTATCATGAAACTACAAATGGCACTTGTACGAGAACATGGGACGTGTGATTGACATGATAGGTAACTACACAGAAACGTAAGGAGCTGTGTAACATGTATTTTTTTTTTTTTTTTTTTGCTGTAACCCTGGTCCCCATAGTCTCTTCATGACCCCACAGTTTTCTTGCTGGAAACAGATGCCTAATTAATGCAGTCGCTCGTTCTTCCATGTCTTCGCAGGGCGCTGTTACGAGATTAAACAGGTGGTTTGGGCATATATCCGACAGATGTAGTCTCCTACTTTTTCCTTCTGGGTGCAGCTGATGTTCTTAGCAAGGGATCTTGCATCATTTGAAGATTTATAAAGTTTTATTTCTTAAGGAGAAAATAATAAAACTTGTCCTCAGGTTGCTGTGCTCCTGTTAAAAGGGTCTTCTTTTTCTCTTGTTAAGAGGGTAACGTTGCTTATAAAAAATAAAAAAAAGAGCAGATTTTTAATTCTAGTGTTTATATCAGCCAGCGCCGCAGATGATCAGAGGGGGCCAGTTTCCTAGACAAGGCACACATGCTTACAAGCGCCTCGCATCTGTGTTCTACAGCTGACCATCGGATCTGTCCCCGACCAGCTGGCCTGCTACAGTGGTTGTTCAATCTGCTTTCCGAAAGAAAAAAGAAAACCCCCCCCCAACTTACTGAATCAGAACTTCACCGAAGCCCAGATCTACCACAACATTCTGTTTTAAGTATTATTTTCTGACAACCAGATTGCCAGGTCATTCCCCTCACTGAATAATATCCGACATGTCCATTGGCGATGAAAAGCTTTTGAAGTGAATCTTATCACGTGCATTCATGTTTTCCATCTTCATACTATTGTTAGCCTCTTCCACCCATTCACCCAAGGTGGGAGTTTTTGTAGATTTCCTGTGATGTGGAATAATTGACTTAACAGCTGTTAGAAAGTGTCCAAGGATCTTTCTTTGCCTTTGAGATTGAATCCGGAGTAATGGAAAGTCGGCCTATTTGGGGGGAGGGTGCGACTCTGCTACCGGGGAGACTATTGTATAATGAGAAAATTGAATTCCATAACGCACAGACCAATGGGTATTTCCACCATACATGTAACATGGACCCGGCTGCACCGCGAGCACAAGTCCGACGCAGTTGGGAAGATCCTATGTAGCATAGCGGGACAATGGTACCATCTAGGTATAATCTTCATTTTTCTACTGAGCACGGCAAGTAATGGGTAATTTGTAGGAGAGTATGATTGCTTTGTGCCAATCCTCTGAAGTTTCACTACCCAGTTCTTTCTCCCAAGCCCCAGTAAAGGCTAGCGGGTAGTGATGAGCGGACCTACTCAGATAAGATGTTATCCAAGCATGCTCCGTTGATAACCGAGTGTCTTCGGCGTGCTTGAATATGTTCTAGTCCCCGCGGCTGCATGGCTCGGAGCTGTTCGACATTTGCAACACATGCAGGGATTGCCTACAAACAGGTAATCCCTACATGTGTTGCAGCTGTCAAACAGCCGTGATGCATGCCGCTGTGGGGACTAGAACATACTCAAGCACGCCGAAGACACTCGGTTATCAACGGAGCATGCTCGGATAACACCATATTTGAGCATGTTCGCTCATCTTTACTGATGGTCATTGCAGGTGTCCCTTTGCTTGCTATATCAAAGATTGCAGTTTTGTCAATATATTGTTAGGCTAGATCTCCAAAGCACCAAGTTCTTCCTCCGAACACCCATCCAGCCACGCTCTCCTTCACCAAATGCACTACTCGCCCATCAATCCCATTGTAGTTTTTAGGAGAATCCAAGTGCCGGGTCCCAGCACTCCTCTTCCTATTCCTCATCAGTTTTTTTTACCAATACGTTATTTATGTTTTGTAAATCCACGTACTATGGCGTATTATAAATTTACCATCTTCTTGCTTTGCTTGCAGCTGCTGGTCGTAGGCGGTTCTTTTGGACTCCGAGAATTTACTCAAATTCGTTATGATGTTCAGAAGCTAAAAAATACAGTAAGTAAAGAAGCACTGAAAAAATCACAAATGATGATCAGTATGTTGGGCGCTACCCTCAAACTGCTGTCACAGATCACACAGGGCTTATCACCCCTAGTTTCCCAGCCTGGTTATGTTATTCCAGAGGTATGCACTGTTTGACAAAAAAGGTTTTTTTCCCGGTTTTGGAACCCCCAAACTCCTGGCTGCAGTTTGTTGAAAAAAACAAACAAAAAAACTGTATTCACCCTCACTGGATCCAGCGCTGAGTCTCCGGTACTGCTCCTGGTGTTTCTTATTGTCTGCAGCACTAATGCCACAAAGACAGTTCTGCAGTCAATCGGAGAGATGAGCTGCTCTGCTTAAGTTGACAGCAAGTGCCTCTCTGAACCACTGAACTCCCTGATAGACTGCACTGTTACATCAGTGCTGCAGACTGGTACAGATGCCATTAGCAGCAACAGAGACTCTGCGCTAGACCCGGGGAGGGTGAGCAAAGAACAATCTGTTTATAAAAAACAAACTTTAACCAGAAGACGTTATTTGAGTAAGACTTGGGGGGCCAAATTTGCAGACTTCAGCTCGATTGGCCAAGTAGGACCAGTGCTTTGGATTTCGATATGCCCGATCCTTATTTTCATAGGGAATTAAGCCAAATCCAGGGTTAGTCAGACCTGTGTCTGAGTGGATCTGGAGGAATCTAAGGTGTATGGCCACAATATGGGAGTTACCTAGGTGGCCAATTGGTTGTTACAGTTTTCTGTAACTCAAATTTGACCAAAATGGCTATATGACCAAGCTTACCAAAAGACTGTAAAGGAAGACTTTCCAAGATTTTCATTTACTAGTTTCACCTCTTGCTGCATTGATTGACAGCACTTATCTAGCTGTATAAACTGTGAGGGGGGGGGGGGGGGAGGGGGGATGCGTTCTTTAGAAGATTTGGCCCTTTCCATGGTGCTCCAAGGACCTATGTTAATAAACTGCTGTACAGTTTCTCCAAAACTGTACAGTGGATTTTTAGCTCCAATGTAGGGCTCCTTAACCCCTTCATGACCAGGGGATTTTTCGTTTTTCCGTGTTCTTTTTTCGCTCCCCTCCTTCCCAGAGCCATAACTTTTTTATTTTTCCGTCAATTTGGCCATGTGAGGGCTTATTTTTTGCGGGACGAGTTGTACTTTTGAACGACATCATTAGTTTTAGCATGTCGTGTACTAGAAAACGGGAAAAAAATTCCAAGTGCGGTGAAACTGCAAAAAAAGTGCAATCCCACATTGGTTTTTTGTTTGGCTTTTTTGCTAGGTTCACTAAATGCTAAAACTGACCTGCCATTATGATTCTCCAGGTCAGTACGAGTTCATAGACACCTAACATGACTAGGTTATTTTTTATCTAAGTGGTGAAAAAAAATTCCAAACTTTGCTAAAAAAAAAAAAAAAAAAAATTGCGCCATTTTCCGATACTCGTAGCGTCTCCATTTTTCATGATCTGGGGTCGGTTGAGGGCTTATTTTTTGTGTGCCGAGATGACGTTTTTAATTATAGCATTTCGGTGCAGATACGTTCTTTTGATCGCCCGTTATTGCATTTTAATGCAATGTCGCGGCGACCAAAAAAACGTAATTCTGGCGTTTCTAATTTTTTTCCCGCTACGCTGTTTAGCGAACAGGTTAATACTTTTTTTTAATTGATAGATCGGGCGATTCTGAGCGCGGCGATACCAAATATGCGTAGATTTGATTTTTTTTTTTATTGATTTATTTTGATTGGGGCGAAAGGGGGGGTGATTTAAACTTTTATGTTTTTTTTATTTTTTTCACATTTTTTTTTAAACTTTTTTTTTTAACTTTTGCCATGCTTCAATAGCCTCCATGGGAGGCTAGAAGCAGGCACAACGCGATCGGCTCTGCTACATAGCAGCGATCTGCTGATCGCTGCTATGTAGCAGAAATGGAGGTGTGCTGTGAGCGCCGACCACAGGGTGGCGCTCACAGCCACCGGTCATCAGTAACCATAGAGGTCTCAAGGACTTCTATGGTTACAATATACAAGCATCGCCGACCCCCGATCATGTGACGGGGGTCGGCGATGACGTCATTTCCGGCCGCCCAGCCGGAAGCGGTAGTTAAATGCCGCTGTCTGCGTTTGACAGCGGCATTTAACTAGTTAATAGGTGCGGGCAGATCGCGATTCTGCCCGCGCCTATTACGGGCACATGTCAGCTGTTCAAAACAGCGGACATGTCCCGGCTTTGATGCGGGTTCACCGCGGAGCCCTGCATCAAAGCAGGGGAGCCGGCATCGGACGGTATAGTACGTCCGATGCCGGTAAGGGGTTAAAGAGGAAGACCCTCCACAAGAACCTGTGATTTTCTTTTATACGGATCTTGGAACTGATACACTCCCTTTTTAAATGGGTTGTAAATCTATATATAATAATAATTTTTATTTCTATAACGCCAACATATTCCACAGCACTTTACATTATAGAGGGGATTTGTACAGACAATAGACATTACAGCATAACAATAATGACAGTTCAAAACCAATACCAAGAGGAATGAGGGCCCTGCTCGCAAGCTTACAAATTATGAGGAAAAGGGGAGACACGAGAGGTGGATGGTAACAATTGCTTTAGTTATACGGACCAGCCATAGTGTAAGGCTCAGGTGTTCATGTAATGCTGCATGAACCAGTTATCAACCCAAGTATGTAACAGTACAGACACAGAGGGCTATTACCTGCATAAAGTGTATGAGAACACAATACGAGGAACCTGATTATGGTTTAAATTTTTTGAATGGGCCACACAGGGATAGTTAGGTTACTTCGTTGAGGTGGTAGGCCAGTCTGAACAAATACGTTTTTAGGGCACGCTTAAACTGTGGGGAATGGGGATTAATCGTATTAACGTGGGCAGTGCATTCCACAGAATTGGCGCAGCACGTGAAGTCTTGGAGACGGTAGTGGGAGGTTCTGATTATTGAGGATGATAACTAGTGATGACCAAGTGTACTCGTTGCTCGGGTTTTCCCGAGCACACTCGGGTGGTCTCCGAGTATTTGTAACTGCTCGATGATTTAGTTTTTGACACAGCTTCATGATTTACGGCTGCTAGCCAGCCTGAGTACATGTGGGGGTTGCCTGGTTGCTATGGAATCCCCACATGTATTCAAGCTGTCTATCAGCTGTAAATCATGCAGCTGAGGCAACGAAAACTATTTCTCCGAGCAGTTACAAATACTCAGACCACCCGAGTGTGCTCAGGAAAACCCGTGCAACGAGTATACTCGATCATCTCTAATGCTAACCTCAGGTCATTAGCAGAACAGAGAGCACAGATAGGGTGGTAGACAGACCAGGGAGGAGATGTAGGGTGGTGCTGAGCCAAGGAGCGCTTTGTGGATGAGGGTAATAGTATTGTACTGGATTCTGGAGTGGATGGGTAACCAGTGTAATGACTGGCACAAGGTAGAGGCATCGGTGTAACGGTTGGTGAGGAATATGATCCTGGCTGCAGCATTCAAGACAGATTGGAGAGTTCGGTAAGATGGAGGCCGATTAGTAGAGAGTTACAATAGTCCAGACGAGAATAAGAAAAACAGTAAGAGTTTTTACAGAGTCGAAAGTAAGAAAAGATCGAATTCTAGAAATATTTTTGAGGTGCAGATAACAAGAGCGAGCCAGTGATCGGATGTGGGGGGGTGAATGAAATCTCGGAATCAAGTATGACCCCAAGGCAGCGGGCATGTTGCTTGGGAGCAATGGTGAAACCACACACACTGTCAGGCAAAGGTAGGTTAGTAGAGGGAGTAAACACAAGGAGTTCAGTTTTTGACAGATCTGTATCTATATCCGCAACTATATCCGCATAAATTGAGATAGTCATGGTCGAAAGTGTTGGCACCCTTGAAATTGTTCCAGAAAATGTTTTGTTATACATATGTTTATCTCCTTTGTGTGTATTGTAGCAACACAAAAAACGGGGCAAAAAGGGCAAATTGGACATCATTTCACACAAAACCCCAAAAATGGGATGGACAAAATTGTTTGCACCATCAACTTAACCCCTTAACGACAGCCGATACGCCTTTTAACGCCGGCAGTTAAGGGTACTTAAACCACAGCGCCGTTAATTAACGGCGCTGTGGGAAAAGTGAATAGCGCCCCACAGAGTCGGATTTTCTCTGAGCTCTCTGTTACCGGGGGTAGCCGAGACCCCAGAGAACATGATTCGGGTTTTTTTTTACCGACCCCGAGTTGCAATTGCCGGTAATTAACCGTTTACCGGCGGTCGCGAAAAAAAAAAAAAAAGTGATTTCCCATTTAATTTCTGTCCTCATCACATCAGAGGACAGAGAAATGGGGTCCCGATAGCCCCCGATACTCACCTGTCTCCCCCGGTGCTCCTCGTGGCTCCAGATGGGCGCCACCATCTTGTTCTGGCCAAAAAATGGCGGGCGCATGCGCAGTGCCGGCCGCCCGGCACCCGGAGGATCTTTGGGGTCTCGGCTGCGGGGGGTAGCCGAGACCCCAAAGAACATGATCGGGGTCGTTTTTTACCGACCCCTGTTTTGCGATCGCCGGTAATTAACTGTTTAAAAAAAAAAAAAGCGGTGTGTTATTCTCTGTCCTCTGTGATCTCACATCAGAGGACAGAGAAATAGGGGGATTCGGGGACCCTGTTATACTTACCGGTGTCCCTGGGTCCTCCTGCGTCCCCTCCTGCCCGCCGACTTCTTCATCCGGTAAGAAAATGGCGGGCGCATGCGCAGTGCGCCCTACATGATCTGCCGGCCAGCAGCTAGACGAGTTGGGGCTAAATTTAGGGTTAGGGTTGGGGCTAAATTTAGGGTTAGGGTTGGGGCTAAATTTAGGGTTCGGGTGGGAGCTAAATTTAGGGTTCGGGCTAGGGTTGGGGCTAAATTTAGGGTTAAGGCTAGGGTTAGGCTTCTTTCACACTTGTGTCGGTACGGGGCCGTCGCAATGCGACCCACGTTGTAAAAATTGTGCACAATGTGGGCAGCGGATGCAGTTTTTCAATGCATCCGCTGGCCAGTCTATGTCCTGGGGAGGAGGGGCGGAGTTACTGCCACACCTGCGCGGTCGGAAATGGCGGACGCGACATACAAAAAAGTTACATTGAATGCTTTTTTGTGACGGTCCGCCAAAACACAACGGATCCATTGCACGACGGACGCGACATGTGGCCATCCGTCGCGATCTGTCGGCAATACAAGTCTATGGGCAAAAAACGCATCCTGCGGGCACATTTGCAGGATCCGTTTTTTGTCTAAAACAACGGATTACGACGGATGCCACAAGACGCAAGTGTGAAAGTAGCCTTAGGGTTAGGGTTGGGGCTAAATTTAGTGTTAGGGCTAGTGTTAGGGTTGGGGCTAAGGTTAGGGTTGGGGCTAAAGTTAGGGCTGGGGCTAAAGTTAGGGCTAGGGTTGTGGCTAGAGTTCGGGTTAGGGTTTGGATTAGGGTTGGTATTAGGGTTAGGGGTGTATTGGGATTAGGGTTAGGTTTGAGGTTAGGGTTGAGATTAGGATTAGGGTTGTGTTGGATTTTGGGTTTTGATTAGGGTTAGGGTTGAGATTAGGGTTGTTTTGAGGTTAGGGTTGTGATAATCGTTAGGGTTGTGATTAGGATTATGGATCGGGTTGGGATTAGGGTTAGGGGTGTGTTTGGGGTTAGGGTTGGAGTTAGAATTGGGGGGTTTCCACTGTTTAGGTACATCAGGGGGTCTCCAAACACGACAGCCAATTTTGCGCTCAAAAAGTCAAATGGTGCTCCCTCTCTTCTGAACTCTGCCGTGCGCCCAAACAGTGGTTTACCCCCACACATGGGTTAGCAGCATACTCAGGACAAATTGGACAACAACTTTTGGGGTCCAATTTCTCTTGTTACCCTTGTGAAAATAAAAACTTGGGGGCTAAAAAATCTTTTTTGTGGAAAAAAAAAATATTTTTTTATTTTCACGACTGCATTATAAACTTCTGTGAAGCACATGGGGGTTCAAAGTGCTCACCACACATCTAGATAAGTTCCTTAAGGGGTCTAGTTTCCAAAATGGTGTGGGGGGTTTCCACTGTTTAGGCACATCACGGGCTCTACAAACGCGACATGGTGTCCGATCTCAATTCCAGCCAAATCTACATTGAAAAAGTAAAACGGCACTCCTCTTCCAAGCTCTGCGGTGCACCCAAACAGTGGTTTACCCCCACATATGGGGTATCGACGTACTCAGGAGAAATTGCACAACAGCTTTTGTGGTCCAATTTCTCCTATTACCCTTGTGAAAATAAGAATTTGTGGGTGAAATATCATTTTTGTGTAAACAAATGCGATTTTTTTATATTCACGGCTCTACGTTATAAACTTCTGTGAAGCACTTGGGGGTTCAAAGTGCTCACCACACATCTATAGAAGTTCCTTAAGGGGTCTAGTTTCCAAAATGGTGTCACTTGTGGAGTATTTCCACTGATTAGGCACATCAGGGGATCTCTAAACGTGACATGGCGTCCGATCTCAATTCCAGCCAATTCTGCATTGATAAAGTCAAACGGCGCTCCTTCTCTTCCAAACTCTGCAGTGCGCCCAAACAGTGGTTTACCCCCACATATGGGGTATCAGCGTATTCAGGAGGAATTGTACAACAAAATTTATGGTTAAATTTATGTTTTTACACTTGTGAAAATAAAAAAAAATGGTTCTGAAGTAAAATGTTTGCAAAAAAAAGTTAAATGTTCATTTTTTCTTTCCACATTGTTTCAGTTCCTGTGAAGCACGTAAAGGGTTAATAAACTTCTTGAATGTGGTTTTGAGCACCTTCAGGGGTGCAGTTTTTAGAATGATGTCACACTTGGCTATTTTCTATCATATTGATCCCTCAAAATGACTTCAAATGTGATGTGGTCCCTAAAAAAAAAAAAAGGTGTTGTAAAAATGAGAAATTGCTGGCCAACTTTTAACCCTTATAACTCCCTAACAAAAATAATTTTGTTTCCAAAATTGTGCTGATGTAAAGTAGACGTGGGAAATGTTATTTATTAACTATTTTGTGTGACATTTCTGATTTAAGGGCATAAAAATACAATTTGAAAATTGCAAAATGTTAAAAATTTTCGCCATGTTTCCATTTTTTCATAAATAATCGCAAGTAATATCGAAGAAATGTTACCACTAACATGAAGTACAATATGTCACGAAAAAGCAGTCTCTGAATCAGCGGGATCCGTTAAAGCGTTCCAGAGTTATAACCTGGTAAAGTGACAGTGCTCAGAATTGTAAAAATTGGCTCGGTCATTAAGTACCAAATTGGCTCTGTCACTAAGGGGTTAATATTGGTTGCACACCCTTTTGGAATAAATGGCTGTAATCAATCGCTTCCTATAACCAACAAGCTTCTTACATCTCAACTGGAATTTTTTACCACTCTTCTTTTGCAAACTACTCCAGGTCTCTCAAAATAGAAAAGTGCCTTCTCCCAACAGCAATTTTAAGATTTCTCCACAGGTTTTCAATGGAATTTAAATCCGGATTCACTACTCTCAAGCGCTTTTGTTTCCATCCATTTCTGGGTGCTTCTTGAAGTATGTTTGGGGTCATTGTCCTGCTGGAAGACCCATGACTTCTGCTTTTGGGCTCCCTCCGGTGGTTGTAGGTGGTAATGCAGTTGTCTCTGGGCTGCAGTCCTGGACAGGTGTATCTGCTGATTGCAGTTCTGACTGGGGTATTTAGGTTTGCAGGACTCATTAGTCCTTGACAGTTGTCATTGTTTCTTGGGAAGTGTTGGATCTCTGTCTGCCTTCTCCTGCTTGGCTGCCAATTCAGCAAAGATAAGTGTCTGTTTCTTTTTCTATGGCACACAAGCTGTGTGCTTGTTTTTTGATTGTATTCCTGCTCTGAGTTTAGTAGTCTCTGGAGTTGCAGATATACGTTCCACGTCTTTAGTTAGATGGAGGAATTTTTTGTATAATCTGCTGTGGATATTTTTGGAAGGGTTTTAATACTGACCGCATAGAACTCTGTCCTATCCTTTCCTATTTTAGCTAGAGTGGCCTCTTGTGCTAATCCTGTTTTTTGACTGTGTGTGTCTTTCCTCTCCTACTCACAGCCAATATTTGTGGGGGGCTGCCTATCCTTTGGGGTTGTGCTCTGAGGCAAGGTAGTATTCCTATTTCCATCTTTAGGGGTATTTAGTCCTCCGGCTGTGACGAGGTGTCTAGGGCTTGTTAGGTACACCCCACGGCTACTTCTAGTTGCGGTGTTAAGATCAGGATTTGCGGTCAGTATAGTTACCACCTACTCCAGAGAACGTTTTCATGCTGCTCCAAGGTCACCGGATCACAACACATGACCCAGGAGGCAAACCCAGCTTTCTGACACTGGGCACTACATTGAGACCAAAATCCTTTTGGTATTCTTCAGTTTTCATGATGCATTGCTCACAGTCAAGGCACTCAGTGCCAGAGGCAGCAAAACAACCCCAAAACATCTTTGAACCTCCACCATATTTGACTGTAGGTAATGTGTTCCTTTCTTTGTAGGCCTCATTCCATTTTCCGTAAACAGTAGAATGATGTACTTTACCAAAACAGATCTATCTTGGTCTCTGTCCACATGACTACATGACTCTTTACCAGAAGGATTTTGGCAGACTGCATTCCTAGCTTTTTTATATCTGTAAGCTGTGGGGTTCTCCTTGGTCTCCTGCCATAGTGTTTTATTTTAGTCAAGTGTTGACGGATAGTTCGCGCTGACACTGAATGCACCCTGAGCCTTTTGGACAGCTTGATTTTATTTGGTACTTCAAGGGGGCTGCTTATCGACTATCCTGTGTTGTAACCTTTCATCAATTTTTCTCTGCCATCCAGGGAGATTAGCTTGTAAACTTCTTGATTATGTTGTGCACTGTGGACAAAGGAACATCAAGATCTCTGGAGATTGTTGATATTTTTCAACAATTTTGCTTCTCAAGTCCTCAGACAGTTCTCCTCTTTCTGATCTCCATGCTTTAGTGTGGCACACAGACACACAATGCAAAGTTTGAGTCAACTTCTCCCCTTTTTATCTGGTTTCAGGTGAGATTTCCATATTACCGTATATACTCGAGTATAAGCCGACCCGAGTATAAGCCAACCCCCCCTAATTTTGCCACAAAAAACTGGGAAAACTTATTGACTCGAGTATAAGCCTAGGGTGGAAAATGGAGCAGCTACCGGTTAATTTCAAAAATAAAAATAGATACCAATAAAAGTAAAATGAATTGAGACATCAGTAGGTTAAGTGTTTTTGAATATCCATATTGAATCAGGAGCACCATATAATGCTCCATACAGTTCAATATTGCCCCATAGATGCTCCATATAAAGCTGTGCCCCATATACAATGCTCTGCAACGTTCATTATTGCCCCATAGCTGTGCCATATAGTGCTCTGCACCGTTCATTATTGCCCCATAGCTGTGCCATATAGTGCTCTGCACCGTTCATTATTGCCCATAGCTGTGCCATATAGTGCTCTGCACCGTTCATTTTTGTCCCATAGCTGTGCCATATAGTTCTCTACACCGTTCATTATTGCCCCATTGATGTACCATATAGTGCTCTGCACCGTTCATTATTGCCCCATTGATGTACCATATAGTGCTCTGCACCGTTCATTATTGCCCCATAGCTGTGCCATATAGTGCTCTCCACCGTTCATTATTGCCCCATAGCTGTGCCATATAGTGCTCTGCACCGTTCATTTTTGTCCCATAGCTGCCATATAGTGCTCCGCACCGTTCATTATTGCCCCATAGCTCTGCCATATAGTGCTCTGCACCGTTCATTTTTGTCCCATAGCTGTGCCATATAGTTCTCTGCACCGTTCATTATTGCCCCATAGCTGTGCCATATAGTGCTCTGCACCGTTCATTATTGCCCCATTGATGTACCATATAGTGCTCTGCACCGTTCATTATTGCCCATAGCTGTGCCATATAGTGGTCTGCACCGTTCATTATTGTCCCATAGCTGTGCCATATAGTGCTCTGCACCGTTCATTATTGCCCCATAGCTGTGCCATATAGTGCTATGCACCGTTCATTTTTGTCCCATAGCTGCCATATAGTGCTCTGCACCGTTCATTATTGCCCCATAGCTGTGCCATATAGTGCTCTGCACCGTTCATTATTGTCCCATAGCTGTGCCATATAGTGCTCTGCACCGTTCATTATTGCCCCATTGATGTACCATAGAAAGCTCTGCCATTGCTGCTGCTGCAATAAAAAAAAATGCCATACTCACCTCTCTTGCTTGCAGCTCCCAGCGTCCGGTCCCGGCGTCTCTCCGCACTGACTGATCAGGCAGAGGGCGGCGTGCACACTATATGCGTCATCGCGCCCTCTGACCTGCACAGTCAGTGCAGATAGACGTCGGGAAGATGGAGCGGCATCGGGAAGATGGAGCAACGCCCAGCGTGTGGAACGGGGATAGGTAAATATGACATACTTACCTGCTCCCGGCGTCCCGCTCCTTCTCCCGGACAGCTGGTCTTCGGTGCCGCAGCTTCTTCCTCTATCAGCGGTCACCGTTACCGCTGATTAGAGAAATGAATATGCGGCTCCGCCCCTATGGGAGTGGAGTCCATATTCATTTTTCTAATGAGCGGTCCCACGTGAACGCTGAAGAGGGGAAGAGCTGCAGCACCGAAGACCGTGGGACGGCAGGGGGAGCGCCAGGATCGCCGGGACTAGGTGAGTATGCCTCAGCGCCCTCTCCCCCTCACCCGCCGACCCTGCCACCCACCGTGACTCGAGTATAAGCCGAGAGGGGCACTTTCAGCCCAAAAATTTGGGCTGAAAATCTCGGCTTATACTCGAGTATATACGGTAAATAGAACAATATTGTGGAGAAACATGAGGTCACCAACATTATTATCTAACCCAAATGGGGTATATTCTTACATAGAAAAAATGGGACCAGAAGAAGGACCATAGCGGACCAACTGCAGTATAATGGACCAAAACCCAACAGAGAACAAAAGCAGCAAATAGTCCAAGTATATAGACATAGAAAAAACTTTATTAATGATAATACCAGATAAAAATGACGGAAGGAAACAATCCCCGTGCTAACCTCAGCATGCACATAAACGGGCAGGGGATAGGTGCCTCCAATACAAAGTGATCCACACAGCAACCATAACAGATATATCAGGACAATCAAGAGATTGCGCCAGACTTAGCAAAGTATAGCTACATAAACTGGACATAAAGGTCGTAAAAGATATATGAAAAAGCCCATGCACAATAAGTATAAGTGATACTTATTGTGCATGGGCTTTTTCATGTTGGGTTTTGGTGATTTTCATATTGCCAACCCCTATTACTTGCCACAGGTGAATCTGAATGAGCATCACATGCTTGAAACAAATTTGTTTAGCCACAATTTTAGAAAGGCGACAAAAATTTGGTCTGCCGCGTTTTTGGGGTTTTGTGATATTTCCGTTTTGCCATTTTTTTGTTTCCATACACAGGAGGGAAGTAAATGTAATTGCAATAATTTTCTGGAATAAAATTACTTAAATTTTCTGGGTGCCAATGTTATCAGCCATGACTGTATTCCACAATTCAGAACAACAGTGTCAGTGCCAGCAAAAAAGACCAACATTAATGGCTGAGTAGAATAGCATGTCTTGTATCCTTTGGGCTCATACACACGGAGCCTGTACAGCACTCACAGAGAGCTGCGTTTCCTCAAGTCAAGTTTCAAGGTCAGTCTTTTTCCTGAAGGTTGTCAGAAGTGTTAAAATGAAAGATTTTTAGAAGAAAGAAAACTCCAATTCAATGCCGAAGATGGAAGCAGTTATCCAGATGTTTCCGCTGATGATCAGAGCTGTACCAGCGATGCAGTATTGCCATACCACCAGGCGGTGGCGCTGTTTTCCCTTAGTTTTATCGCTTTTTCTATTTACTGGTGCACATTAAAGGAACGGGGAGTTGCTGAGGAATAAGTATTCAGCAGGTGTCCTGAGAATGGCTTTCTTATCCAACATGCATTATTATTTTTTATTTTATTTTTTTTAATATTTGTTTTAACCTTACTATATAAAAAGCGACATAAAATTCTTTTACCCGTCACAGACGTCAGGCACAAATGTGTTCCGTGAATCTGTCTTCATTGTAATAAGTATTGAAGGAAAACTGATGACAAAACCTGTTCTTTATGTATAAGGTTTACACAGCCGGCTAAAGCTTTAACTTGCTGCAGTTGGGATATCTAGGTCAAGGAGATGGAGATGAAATGCTTGGCTCTGTAATATTCTGTACGCAGTCTCCTTTCGGCTCTGCGCTCGCGTTCCTGTTGGCTGCTTAGGTGTATGTCTGAGTCATCCGAGATGCAAAGTAACTGCTGGAACATCACCGGCTCACTGCATCAGGTCGGGGGCACGTCTGTTAGAATGTCTCCTGCAAGTCACACAATGCAGCTTTTATTCTTCTGGGAGAATGTGAAAAGGTTGTCCTGCCACCTCAATTATAGATCCTGTTATATGCACGCCTATTGGCAGCTGCAGAACTATGGCCGCCTTGCATCGGGCAGTACAGTAGGGTGGGTGCCTTATCTTGCTGAACAGTGCGACCTTCCAACTAAGTTTATGGGATGTTATGATTTTTTATTTAGATTTTTTTTAAATCTATCACCAGGTTTTTTTCCCACCTAATTTGAGAGCAGAATAATGTAGAGACAGACTCTGATTCCAGTGATGTGTCACTTACTGGGCTGCTTGCTGCAGTTTTGATTAAATCCTTTTTTATCAGCAGTAGTAAAGCTGCTGCCATGAAGTCCTCCATATTCATGAGCTCTATATAACGCTATCTGCACCACTTTTTGGCTTCTTTCTGTGTACAATGTGCATAGGCAGAAAGCTGCTAATCGGTGGTGTTGGCAGGGTTATGCGGAGCTGAGCAGTCAGAGAGCTGCTAGATCTGCAGCAGGTAAAATGGGGATTTTGACAAAACTGCATCAAGCAGTTACATAAGTTCCACATCTCTGGAATCAGGGTCTCTGCCTCTACATCATGCTGCTTGCAGATGCGGTAGCGAAAGCCTGGTGATAAATTTCCTTTATTGAATGCAGTAGAGTTTAGATAAGCATTAATGAAGAGCAAGCGTACACGGTTGCGGTGTACTACACATCTGTGTCCTATTGATTTGAATAGGACGTGGATGAGTCGTACACTGCAACGGCTACAATCGGAAGGCTGAGCAAGTGAGTACTTATGGCCGACACCAATAACAGGTTGGGGTCCGAACAGCTATCAGACATTGATATCCTATCCTAAGGATAAGTCATCAGTGAAAAACCTCTTTAAGAGCGTTTGTTTTAGCAGCATTTATTGTTTTGTTTTTTGGGTTGTGTGGTGTGTTTTTTATTTTTTTTCCATATACTGCACAAGATAAAAATAATCTTAAAAAAGAAAACAGGTTGAGAGCTAATGATAAAGGGAATCTGTCAGTAGAATCAACCCTCCTATCTACTCTACATGGGAATGTAGATTAAAGGAAGCTGAATAAAATGTTACTTTGATATCTATGATCCGTTGACTTATTCCAAAGAAATCCTCATTTTTCTTAATATGTAAATGAGCTATTAAGATCTATGGGTCAGACAGAGATCTCCCTCGCTCTGCCTCCAGAGCTTATTATAAATGAAAGGAGTGTTACCAGTGTGACCGTTCATGAAATGCCTTCCCATGACTTAGTGCCACCCTACTACAGGACCACGCTGAAATTCTATGTTCTCTTTAGAATGACTCATTCTTTCCCTAGTGGATGCTTTCCTGAAACGGAAAGCATCCACTATGTATTTCCTTTAAGTAGAGGGCTTTTCGGTCTCTTTCGTCCCGCTACATTTAGCCCAACTTGGGTCTCTCCCTAACGTGGCTAGCATATATGTATCATTCTTTCCCAAAAGTTTGGGACTGAATGAACTCCTGAATTCAGTGATTATGGCACTTTTCCCAATAATTTTGTCCTGTTTTTATAGTGTATATTAAATAGGGTTGTCTGTGATGAAAATTCACTTTAAATCATCCATCCTCATCTGTTCCTTCCTTTTTATTTTGCTATTTCCATTGTTAACAGAGCAGACATTTTTTTTGTTTTTGACTTCGATGCGCCTTCTCATTTAGTTGTGAGCTTTTATTTTTATGATCCAATTTGTTTTCCACTTGATATCATCATACAAATTCTGCTTTTCTTGTCTTCAGACGCTGCTGATAGAGAACATATTCACTTGTGTTTTCAATTATCACATCTTTTATTTGAAATTGTTATTTTTTTCTCTCCATTTGGTTTCAAGTGTTTGTTTTGACATGATTAAATATGGAATAATACATTGTCGAGAAACACTAGAATCTATTGGTATGAGTTTTCCTGCAACAAAGGGGCCAGAAGACCGCAGAGTCTGATTTCACTTACTCCTGCACTGATTAGCAGCATGTCTCCTTCATATTTAAACAGTGCAGGTTTCTGCTAGCAGTTCTGTGGTTAAACTGTCCAGTTTACAGTCTCTGAAGCTTTCCAGCTTGGATGATTCCAGCTGTTCAGTATTGGTCACTCCTATCTCTCAGGGAGAAATATATATCTCAATCTCCATCTCCTCTGGCAATCGTTAGTCATGTACGACCTGGTGTGGAGTGGAGATGTCGGTTGTTGGTAGAGGCTTTTGGAGTGTTCTGTGACTGTTGCTTGGTGTTTTGGCTGTGCGCAAATCCTCACCCTCTCCTATTTATGTTCCTCTTTGTTGTCTGAGAGTGCATATTTGTGTGTTTTGGAATTTCATTTATCCTGTACGTCCTCTTGTTCCCCCACTTCCCTGGGGGGGAACAAATGTAAGTTCGATTCAGGAGTTCAACAAGTTAAGCATTTTCACCATAAGAAATAATGCAGGGAGTAGGGATAGCTAGGGCGCCTCTAGCCCCGATAAAGTTTCTCGTTGTGGAAAGTGACAAGTCAAGCCTGGCATGTCGGAGTGAGGAGACTCTGTGAAATTCCCAGAGGAGCATGCATAGCTTATAAGTCTTCTCACTCTGACATGCCTGGCTTGGTTTGTCACTCTCCACTCTCTTAGATCCCAGTCCGGAACCTCTCATTTAACCAAATCAGATCTCATGCTTTGCACTGATGAGATGCAACACCCCCGAAACATTATCTGCAAATTGAGATTCTGGTTTGGTTTTTATCCGAAGCCATATTGCAAGTTTCGTTTAACCCCTTAGCGACCGCCGATACGCCTTTTAACGGCGGCCGCTAAGGGTACTTAAACCACAGCGCCGTTAATTAACGGCGCTGTGGAAAAAGTCCATAGCGCCCCCCAGAGGCCGATTTTCTCCGGGGTCTCGGCTGCCGAGGGTAGCCGAGACCCCAGAGAACATGATTCGGGGGGTTTTTAACCCACCCCGCATTTGCGATCGCCGGTAATTAACCGTTTACCGGCGATCGCAAAAAAAACAAAAAACGATCTATTTTTAATTTCTCTGTCCTCCGATGTGATCGCACATCGGAGGACAGAGAAAAGGGGTCCCAGGTGGCCCCCCAATACTCACCTAGCTCCCCCGATGCTCCTCGTGTCTCCCGGTGGGCGCCGCCATCTTCAAAATGGCGGGCGCATGCGCAGTGCGCCCGCCGGCCGGCACCGGGAGAATCTTTGGGGTCTCGGCTGCCGGGGGTAGCCGAGACCCCAAAGAGCACGATCGGGGTCGGTATTACCGACCCCTGTTTTGCGATCGCCGGTAATTAACTGTTTACCGGCGACCGCAAAAAAAAAAAAAAAAAGTAAAGTGTAATTCTCTGTCCTCTGATGTGATCGCACATCAGAGGACAGAGAAATAGGGGGATTCGGGGACCCTAGCATACTCACCTAGGTCCCTGGATCCTCTTGCTGCTCCTCCTGGCCGCCGGCAGCAGAACCTGGCGGACGCATGCCCAGTGCGCCCCCCATCTGTCTCCATCTGCCGGCCGGCAGGAGAACAGCAGTTGGGGCTAAAATTAGGGGTAGGGTTAGGGTTAGGGGTAGGGTTAGGTTAGGGTTAGGGGTAGGGTTAGGTTAGGGTTAGGGGTAGGGTTAGGGGTTAGGTTAGGGGTAGGGTTAGGGGTAGGGTTAGGTTAGGGGTAGGGTTAGGGGTAGGGTTAGGGTTAGGTTAGGGGTAGGGTTAGGTTAGGGGTAGGGCTAGGGTTGGGGCTAAACTTAGGGTTAGGGTTGGGGCTAAACTTAGGGTTAGGCTTCTTTCACACTTACGTCGGTACGGGGCCGTCGCAATGCGTCGGCTCGACATACCGATGCACGTTGTGAAAATTGTGCACAACGTGGGCAGCAGCTGTAGTTTTTCAACACATCCGCTGCCCAATCTATGTCCTGGGGAGGAGGGGGCGGAGTTACGGCCACGCATGCGCGGTCAGAAATGGCGGATGCGACGTACAAAAAAACGTTTCATTGAACGTTTTTTGTGCCGACGCTCCGCCAAAACACAACTGATCCAGTGCACGACGGACGCGACGTGTGGCCATCCGTCACGATCCGTCGGCAATACAAGTCTATGGGCAAAAAACGCATCCTGCGGGCACATTTGCAGGATCCGTTTCTTGTCCAAAACGACGGATTGCGACGGAATGCCAAACGACGCAAGTGTGAAAGTAGCCCTAGGGCTAGGGTTAGGGTTGGGGCTAAAGTTAGGGCTAGGGTTGGGGCTAAAGTTAGGGTTAGAGCTGGGATTAGGGTTAGGGTTTGGATTAGGGTTCGTATTAGGGTTAGGGTTGGCATTAGGGTTACGCTTGGGATTAGGGTTAGGTTTGGGATTAGGGTTAAGGTTAGGGTTGTGATTAGGGGTGTATTGGGATTAGGGTTAGGTTTGGGGTTAGGGTTGAGATTAGGATTAGGGGTGTGTTGGATTTAGGGTTTTGATTAGGGTTATGGTTAGGGTTGACTTGGGGTAAGGGTTGTGATTATGGTTAGGGTTAGTGATTAGGATTATGGATGAGGTTGGGATTAGGGTTAGGGGTGTGTTGGGGTTAGGGTTGGAGCTAGAATTGGGGGGTTTCCACTGTTTAGGTACATCAGGGGGTCTCCAAACACGACAGCCAATTTTGCGCTCAAGAAGTCAAATGGTGCTCCCTCCCTTCTGAGCTCTGCCGTGCGCCCAAACAGTGGGTTACCCCCACATATGGGGCATCAGCGTACTCGGGATAAATTGGACAACAACTTCTGGGGTCCAATTTCTCTTGTTACCCTTGTGAAAATAAAAACTTGGGGGCTACAAAATCTTTTTTGTGAAAAAAAAATATTTTTTATTTTCACGACTCTGCATTCTAAACTTCTGTGAAGCACTTGGGCATTCAAAGTTCTCACCACACATCTAGATAAGTTCCTTGGGGGGTCTAGTTTCCAAAATGGGGTCACTTGTGGAGGGTTTCTACTGGTTAGGTACATCAGGGGCTCTGCAAATGCAACATAATACCCGCAGACCATTCTATCAAAGTCTGCATTCCAAAACGGCGCTCCTTCCTTCCGAGCTCTGCCGTGCGCCCAAACAGTGGTTTACCCCCACATATGGGGTACCAGCATACTCAGGACAAATTGGACAACAACTTTTGGGGTCCAGTTTCTCTTGTTACCCTTGTGAAAATAAAAATTTGGTGGCTAAAAAATCTTTTTTGTGGAAAAAAAAAATATTTTTTATTTTCACGGCTCTGCATTATAAACTTCTGTGAAGCACTTGGGCATTCAAGGTTCTCACCACACATCTAGATAAGTTCCATGGGGGGTCTAGTTTCCAAAATGGTGTCACTTGTGGGGGGTTTCCACTGTTTAGGCACATCAGGAGCTCTCCAAACGCGACATGGCGTCCAATCTCCATTCCAGCCAATTCTACATTGAAAAAGTAAAACGGCACTCCTTCTCTTCCAAGCTCTGCAGTGCGCCCTAACAGTTGTTTACCCCCACATATTGGGTATCAGCGTACTCAGGAGAAATTGCACAACAACTTTTGTGGTCTAATTTCTCCTGTTACCCTTGTGAAAATAAGAATTTGTGGGCAAAAAGATCATTTTTGTGTAAACAAAAGCGATTTTTTTATTTTCACGGCTCTACGTTATAAACTTCTGTGAAGCACTTGGGGGTTCAAAGTGCTCACCACACATCTAGATAAGTTCCTTAAGGGGTCTAGTTTCCAAAATGGTGTCACTTGTGGGGAGTTTCCACTGTTTAGGCACATCAGGGGCTCTCTAAACGTGACATGGCGTCCGATCTCAATTCCAGCCAATTCTGCATTGAAAAAGTCAAACGGCGCTCCTTCACTTCTAAGTTCTGCGGTGCGCCCTAACAGTGGTTTACCCCCACATATGGGGTATTGGCGTATTCAGGAGAAATTGCATAACAAAATTTATGGTTACATTTCTGTTTTTACACTTGTGAAAATAAAAAAAATGGTTCTGAATTAAGATGTTTGCAAAAAAAAGTTAAATGTTCATTTTTTCCTTCCACATTGTTTCAGTTCCTGTGAAGCACGTAAAGGGTTAATAAACTTCTTGAATGTGGTTTTGAGCACCTTGATGGGTGTAGTTTTTAGAATGGTGTCACACTTCATTATTTTCTATCATATAGACCCCTCAAAATGACTTCAAATGTGATGTGGTCCCTAAAAAAAAATGGTGTTGTAAAAATGAGAAATTGCTGGTCAACTTTTAACCCTTATAACTCCCTAACAAAAAAAAATTTTGTTTCCAAAATTGTGCTGATGTAAAGTAGACATGTGGGAAATGTTATTTATTAACTATTTTTTATGACATATCTCTCTGATTTAAGGGCATAAAAATACAAAGTTTGAAAACTGCAAAATTTTAAAAATTTTCGCCATATTTCCGTTTTTTTCATAAATAATCGCAAGTAATATCGAAGAAATGTTACCACTAACATGAAGTACAATATGTCACGAAAAAACAATCTCAGAATCAGCGGGATCCGTTGAAGCGTTCCAGAGTTATAACCTCATAAAGTGACAGTGGTCAGAATTGCAAAAATTGGCCTGGTCATTAAGTACCAAATTGGCTCTGTCACTAAGGGGTTAAAGAGACATTGATAGCTTTTAGGATTGCTGCTTCCAATAGGTGGTGCTAGAGTTCTGGTCCTCTTCCTCTCTGAAGAGACAAATTTGGATATTCATTTAGAACTATGATATACTTGTCATTAAGACGCAAGATGGGTTATGAATTATGATCAAGTCTATGGTTCAAAAATTGGAATTTGGGGTACGCTTTCATTTTATGTTCTGTCGTAGGCCAATAGGGTAACATTTATTTGAGGCAGCATATATTATTATTATTATTATTATTATTATTATTTATTGTTATAGCGCCATTTATTCCATGGCGCTTTACATGTGAGGAGGGGTATACATAATGAAAACAAGTACAATAATCTTAAACAATACAAGTTATAACTGGTACAGGAGGAATGAGGACCCTGCCCGCGAGGGTTCACAATCTACATATGTGTCTACAGTGGAATAGGGGCCAGTTGAGGGCCCTCACCTCCCTGTCTGTTTGTGACTTGGCAGTAATAAGAGCTTTTGCAAAGGCTCTCATACACACTGGCCAAATTTGCGGATATTAGCTAACAATCTGTTGTGTATCAGGGGCCTCTTGATTACAAATCTGCAATGACTGAATGTCCACGTGGTCTTTCTTCAGTGGTCAAATTACACTCGATTAACTATTTAGACCAGTGCTCCCTAACCAGTGGCTTGGAAACACATGTGGCTCTTTCATTGTTATGGTGGCAGTCGGCATTGCAGAGTGTATAAAGGAGGAGGCTTTGGTGGTTGTCATCTAACAATACAACGCAAACTGTTGTAAGGTCCACCTTGGTGAGGTGCACTGGGCACAGAGGACATATGAAGAGGTGACTTCACATGAGCTTGATGCCCTTGGTTGCTGTGTAAGTACACCCTCACTTCTTGCAGATCGGTGCCATGGGTGCTTGGTCTGGCATGTGTACTGTTGAGCATATAGGCTTCCTGTGCATGCTGTGTTCAGACTAGGTTGGTAGTCATGCATTCCTGTACTTACTGTTGGACTAGGGATCTACCTGGGTGATGTTACTGTGAAATGTTAGGTGGGCTAACAAGGTAAGATGTGGCTACAAAACCACTTGGCTTTATTAGATCACCGTTTGGATGCACAGATAATTTATTTATTTTTTCTTTCCAAAATAAAAATGTCACCTGCATTTAACAGCCGCAGAGTCAAGTCGGATGAGGAGTCGTAAAACTCTTTGCTGTTTTTACTATGCTATCGATCTATAGACCTCAGCGGCCTGCAGCTCTGTCTTTCAGTGTAGCGTTGCAGTGGTCATAACCATCCTTCTGTAAAGCTCCCTCTGTCATTCATGTTCTCCAGCTAAAATGAGATACTTTGACAAAATGTCTTATTGCCATAATTTACCAAAACTGGCTAAAATCTACTGTAGCTTCACTGAAAACATCTGATGAAATTGTGCAGAATGTTCCTCTATAAAAAGAGACGCCGTTGTGAAGAAGTGACTGTGATACTGAAGGTATAGGAAAAGCATTCCCTGACTCCAGCAAAGTATAGAAATACTAATCGCAAGTGGAATATATGGAATATGCAAAGATTAAAGGCAAAATGTCATCGAAAACGTACAGTGAGGAAGTAATCCCAGATGAGGATTGCTGCCATATTCGTTGCAACTTTTTGTTTGGGGTTAAATTTGGCGATTGCTGAATGTCAGCTTTCATAGCTGTGGATATAGCTAGAGGAAAGTAATTGTATGATGGTTTTCATACCTTGACCATTGTTCATATGAGTGAGACAATGGATTCCTCATCGCTTCCAATGTAACGTTTGTAGACAGGTCAACCATTCAGAGGTAAATGGAGAACAGCCTGAAACTTTTCGGACTGCCCATCTGAACTGGAAAAATGATGGGACAAAGTTCTGGAATTCTGTGAAAAATATTTTACTTCCAGAACCACCAATCCCTGCCTAAGTAATGTGTTTTGGCAGCAGTATACACTATCCTTGTTTTTATTTTCAGACGCCTAAGATACAATTTGCAACCTTTTCATAGTTTCAGCCTTTTCCCAGTCTGGCGTGGATGCTTTCTTCTCTCTCCACACTCACATTTACATTGCATAACCACCTCCCTGTTGCTCTCTCTGATGCGAAGTTAACACTAGCGTAAAAAAATAAATAGAGAAATCTGCCCATTTTCATCCAGAACCTTTTTCCCCCTGGTCTTGACCTACTTTCCTATTCGAATGGCATCCGTATTTATAAATGAATAGTTATTAAAATTTGCAAGACCAAGTAGTGTTAAAGAATTGCATTGTATTTGTAAAAATGAATACTAAGTTTCGAAAGATATTTAGAATTGAGAGTCCTCAGTGGTTGATACCTTTTAATGGCTAACTGAAAAGATGGTAACAAATTGCAAGCTTTCGAGACTACACAGGTCTCTTCATCAGGCCAAAGAGAAGAGACCTGTGTAGTCTTGAAAGCTTGCAATTTGTTACCATCTTTTCAGTTAGCCATTAAAAGGTATCAACCACGGAGGACTCTCAAGTCTAAATATTTTTCTATCTACTGGCTAACACGGTACCAAGATATATATACCGGTACAATGTTTCGTGTTTTTTGTGTGGACCCTTTGACTTGAATAGGTAGGTTTCATCAGAAATACTGAGTAGAGAAGACATGCTGCAATTTTTTTTTTTCTTGTTTCATTTTATTTTTCCCTATTCGGTTATTTTGGTTTGAATGATATGTGGTTTTTCCTCAGACAGCACTCAGACCTAAAATGCGCTCATGTGAGCCTAGCCAAACACTGAGAGAAGTTGGATCAAGGTCAGAAGTAGCCGGACATTCCGCTATGTATAGGAGTTACACAGACTCTACATCAACAATAGAGTAGAACTTTTTTTATTTAAATTTTTTTTTTTTTACCTTTCCTTGCTGTTGTCAGTTTTCGTTTTTGCACTTTTGTTTTTATCTCCCCTGTTTCCAAGAGCCATTACTTTTTTCATTGTTCTGTCATTTTAGTTGTATGGGGTCTTGTATTTTGCATGAAGAATTGTGGTTTTAACCCCTTCCCGACCCATGACGCCACGTAGGCGTCATGAAAGTCGGTGCCAATCCGACCCATGATGCCTATGTGGCGTCATGGAAAGATCGCGTCCCTGCAGATCGGGTGAAAGGGTTAACTCCCATTTCACCCGATCTGCAGGGACGGGGAGTGGTAGTTTAGCCCAGGGGGGGTGGCTTCACCCCCCCGTGGCTACGATCGCTCTGATTGGCTGTTGAAAGTGAAACTGCCAATCAGAGCGATTTGTAATATTTCACCTAAAAAACTGGTGAAATATTACAATCCAGCCATGGCCGATGCTGCAATATCATCGGCCATGGCTGGAAACACTTATGTGCCCCCACCCCACCCCACCGATCGCCCCCCCAGCCCCCCGATCTGTGGTCCGCTCCCCTCCGTCCTGTGCTCCGCTCCCCCGTCCTCCTGTCCACTCCCCCCGTGCTCCGATCCACCCCCCCGCACAGCGATCCCCCACCCCGTGCTCCAATCCACCCCCCGTGTTCCGATCCACCCCCCCATGCTCCGATCCACCCCCCCGTGCTCAGACGCCCCCCCCCCCCGTGCCCTGATCTCCCCCCCTTATACTTACCCGGCCTCCCGGGGTCCGTCCGTCTTCTTTGCTGGGCGCCGCCATCTTCCAAAATGGCGGGCGCATGTGCAGTGCGCCCGCCGAATCTGCCGGCCGGCAGATTCGTTCCAGAGTGAATTTTGATCAGAGATATAACCTATATCTCAGTGATCAAAATAAAAAAAATAGTATCTGACCCTGCCCCCCCCTTTGTCAACCCCATAGGTAGCGACAATAAAAAAATAAAGAATTTTTTTTTTTCCACTAAGGTTGGGGTAAGGGTAGGGTTAGGGTTAGAGGTAGGGTTAGGGGTAGGGTTAGGGTTCGGGATGTGCACACGTATTCTGTAACTCTGCGGATTTTTCCGCAGAGGAGTTGATAAATCCACAGTGCTAAACCGCTGTGGATTTTTCGCGGATTTACGGCGGTTTTTCTGCGCATTTCACTGCGGTTTTACAAATGCGATTTTCTATTGGAGCAGTTGTAAAACCGCTGCGGAATCCGCAGAAAGAAGTGACATGCTGCGGAATGTAAACCGCTGCGTTTCCGTGCAGTTTTTCCGCAGCATGTGCACAGCGATTTTTGTTTCCCATAGGTTTACATTGAACTGTAAACTCATGGGAAACAGCGTTTTCCGCAGCGTTTTCCGCAGCGTGTGCACATACTTTAGAATTAGGCTATGTGCACATGGTGCGGATTTGGCTGCGGATCCGCAGCAGTGTTCCATCAGGTTTACAGTACCATGGAAAACCAAATCCGCTGTGCCCATGGTGCGGAAAATACCACGCGGAAACGCTGCGTTGTATTTTCCGCAGCATGTCAATTCTTTGTGCGGATTCCACATCGTTTTACACCTGTTCCTCAATAGGAATCCACAGGTGAAATCCGCACAAAAAACACTGGCAATCCGCGGTAAATCCGCAGGTAAAACGCAGTGCCTTTTACCCGCGGATTTTTCAAAAATGGTGCGGAAAAATCTCACACGGATCCGCAACGTGGGCACATAGCCTTAGGGTTAGGGTTGGGTTGGAATTAGGGTTGTGGTTAGGGTTAGGGGTGTGTTGGGGTTAGGGTTGTGGTTATGGGTGTGTTAGGGTTGTGATTAGGGTTACGGCTACAGTTGGGATAAGGGTTAGGGGTGTGTTGGAGTTAGAATTGAAGGGTTTCCACTGTTTAGGCACTGCAGGGGGTCTCCAAACGCAACATGGCGCCACCATTGATTCCAGCCAATCTTGTATTCAAAAAGTCAAATGGTGCTCCCTCACTTCCGAGCCCCGACGTGTACCCAAACAGTGGTTTACCCCCACATATGGAGTACCAGCGTACTCAGGACAAACTGCGCAACAATTACCGGGGTCCAATTTCTCCTGTTACCCTTGAGAAAATAAAAAATTGCTTGCTAAAACATCATTTTTGAGGAAAGAAAACGTATTTATTATTTTCACGGCTCTGCGTTATAAACTTCTGTAAAGCACTTGGGGGTTGAAAGTGCTCACCACATATGTAGATAAGTTCCTTTGGGGGTCTAGTTTCCAAAATGAGGTCACTTGTGGGGGGTTTCTACTGTTTAGGCACACCAGGGGCTCTGCAAACGCAACGTGACACCCGCCGACCATTCCATCAAAGTCTGCATTTCAAAAGTCACTACTTCCCTTCTGAGCCCCGACGTGTGCCCAAACAGTGGTTTACCCCCACACATGGGGTAGCAGCTTACTCAGGAGAAACTGGACAACAACTTTTGTGGTCCAATTTCTCCTGTAACCCTTGGGAAAATAAAAAATTCTGGGCTAAAAAATTATTTTTGAGGAAAGAAAACGTATTTATTATTTTCACGGCTCTGCGTTATAAATTTCTGTGAAGCACTTGGGGGTTGAAAGTGCTCACCACATATCTAGATAATTTCATTTCGGGGTCTAGTTTCCGAAATGGGGTCACTTGGGGGTTTCTACTGTTTAGCCACATCAGGGGCTCTGCAAACGCAACGTGACGCCCGCAGAGCATTCCATCAAAGTCTGCATTTCAAAACGTCACTACTTCACTTCCGAGCCCCAGCATGTGCCTAAACAGTGGTTTACCCCCACATATGGGGTATCAGCGTACTCAGGAGAAACTGGACAACAACTTTTGGGGTCAAATTTCTCCTGTTACCCTTGGGAAAATAAAAAATTGCGGGCTAAAAAAAATCATTTTTGAGAAAATTAATTTTTTTTTTTATTTTCATGGCTCTGTGTTATAAACTTCTGTGAAGCACTTGAGGGTTCAAAGTGCTCACCACACATCTAGATTAGTTCCTTTGGGGGTCTAGTTTCCAAAATGGGGTCATTTGTGGGGGATCTCCAATGTTTAGGCACTCCAAACGCGACATGGTGTACGCTAATGATTGGAGCTAATTTTCCATTTAAAAAGCCAAATGGTGTGCCTTCCCTTCTGAGCCCTGCCGTGCGCCCAAACAGTGGTTTACCCCCACATATGGGGTATCTGCGTACTCAGGACAAACTGGACAACAACATTTGTGGTCCAATTTCTCCTATTACCATTGGCAAAATAGGAAATTCCAGGCTAAAAAATCATTTTTGAGAAAAGAAAAATTATTTTTTATTTTCATGGCTCTGCATTATAAACTTCTGTGAAGCACCTGGGGGTTTAAAGTGCTCAGTATGCATCTAGATAAGTTCCTTGGGGGGTCTAGTTTCCAAAATGGGGTCACTTGTGGGGGAGCTCCAATGCATAGGCACACAGGGGCTCTCCAAACGCGACATGGTGTCCGCTAACAATTGGAGCTAATTTTCCATTCAAAAAGTCAAATGGCGCTCCTTCCCTTCCGAGCCTTACCATGTGCCCAAACAGTGGTTTACCCCCACATGTGAGGTATCGGTGTACTCAGGAGAAATTGCCCAACAAATTTTAGAATCCATTTTATCCTGTTGTCCATGTGAAAATGAAAAAATTGAGGCGAAAATAAATTTTTTGTGAAAAAAAAGTACATTTTCATTTTTACGGATCAATTTGTGAAGCACCTGAGGGTTTAAAGTGCTCACTAGGCATCTAGATAAGTTCCTTGGGGGGTCCAGTTTCCAAAATGGGGTCACTTGTGGGGGAGCTCCAATTTTTAGGCACACGGGGGCTCTCCAAACGTGACATGGTGTCCGCTAAAGAGTGCAGCCAATTTTTCATTCAAAAAGTCAAATGGCGCTCCTTCCCTTCCAAGCCCTGCCGTGCGCCCAAACAGTGGTTTACCCCCACATATGAGGTATCAGCGTACTCAGGACAAATTGGACAACAACTTTCGTTGTTCAGTTTCTCCTTTTACCATTGGGAAAATAAAAAAATTGTTGCTGAAAAATCATTTTTGTGACTAAAAAGTTAAATGTTCATTTTTTCCTTCCATGTTGCTTCTGCTGCTGTGAAGCACCTGAAGGGTTAACCCCTCTGTGACCTTAGACGTACTATCCCGTCGAGGTGCCCTGGGCTTATCTGACCCTGGACGGGATAGTACGTCATAGCCGATCGGCCGCGCTCACGGGGGGAGCGCGGCCGATCGCGGCCGGGTGTCAGCTGCTTATCGCAGCTGACATCCGGCACTATGTGCCAGGAGCGGTCACGGACCGCCCCCGGCACATTAACCCCTGGCACACCGCGATCAAAGATGATCGCGATGTGCCGGCAGTGCAGGGAAGCACCGCGCAGGGAGGGGGCTCCCTGCGGGCTTCCCTGAGATGTGATCGCGTTGCTGCGAGGGTCTCACCTCCCTCCCTGTTCCCTCCAGCCCCGGATCCAAGATGGCCGCGGATCCGGGTCCTGCAGGGAGGGAGGTGGCTTCACAGAGCCTGCTCAGAGCAGGCACTGTGAAGTCTGCAGCGCTGCATGTCAGATCAGTGATCTGACAGAGTGCTGTGCAAACTGTCAGATCACTGATCTGTGATGTCCCCCCCTGGGACAAAGTAAAAAAAAATTTTTCCAAATGTGTAAAAAAAATAAAAAAAAATATTCCAAAATAATGAAAAAAAAAAAAATATTATTCCCATAAATACATTTCTTCATCTAAATAAAAAAAAAAAAACAATAAAAGTACACATATTTAGTATCGCCGCGTCCGTAACGACCCGACCTATAAAACTGTCCCACTAGTTAACCCCTTCAGTAAACACCGTAAGAAAAAAAAAAAAACGAGGCAAAAAACAACGCTTTATTATCATACCGCCGAACAAAAAGTGGAATAACACGCGATCAAAAGGACAGATATAAATAACCATGGTACCGCTGAAAGCGTCATATTGTCCCGCAAAAAAAGAGCCGCCATACAGCATCATCAGCAAAAAAATAAAAAAGTTATAGTCCTGAGAATAAATCGATGCAAAAATAATTATTTTTTCTGTAAAATAGTTTTTATCGTATAAAAGCGCCAAACCATAAAAAAACGATATAAATGAGGTATCGCTGTAATCGTACTGACCCGAAGAATGAAACTGATTTATCAATTTTACCAAACGCGGAACGGTATAAACGCCTCCCCCAATAGAAATTCATGAATAGCTGGCTTTTGGTCATTCTTCCTCACTAAAATCGGAATAAAAAGCGATCAAAAAATGTCACGTGCCCAAAAATGTTTTCAATAAAAACGTCAACTCGTCCCGCAAAAAACAAGACCTCACATGACTCTGTGGACCAAAATATGGAAAAATTATAGCTCTCAAAATGTGGTATTGCAAAAAATATTTTTTGCAATAAAAAGGGTCTTTCAGTGTGTGACGGCTGCCAATCATAAAAATCCGCTAAAAAACTCGCTATAAAAGTAAATCAAACCCCCCTTCATCACCCCCTTAGTTAGGGAAAAATAAAAAAAAATGTATTTATTTCCATTTTCCCATTAGGGCTAGGGTTAGGGCTAGGGTTAGGGTTAGGGTTAGGGCTAGGGTTAGGGTTAGGGTTAGGGTTGGGGCTACAGTTAGGGTTGGGGCTAAAGTTAGGGTTAGGGTTTAGATTACATTTACAGTTGGGAATAGGGTTGGGATTAGGGTTAGGGGTGTGTCAAGGTTAGAGGTGTGGTTAGGGTTACCGTTGGAATTAGGGTTAGGGGTGTGTTTAGATTAGGGTTTCAGTTATAATTGGGGGGTTTCCACTGTTTCGGCACATCAGGGGCTCTCCAAACACGACATGGCGTCCGATCTCAATTCCAGCCAATTCTGCGTTGAAAAAGTAAAACAGTGCTCCTTCCCTTCCGAGCTCTCCTGTGTGCCCAAACAGGGGTTTACCCCAACATATGGGGTATCAGCGTACTCAGGACAAATTGGACAACAACTTTTGTGGACCAATTTCTCCTGTTACCCTTGGGAAAATACAAAACTGGGGGCTAAAAAATAATTTTTGTGGGAAAACAAAAAGATTTTTTATTTTCACGGCTCTGCGTTATAAACTGTAGTGAAACACTTGGGGGTTCAAAGCTCTCACAACACATCTAGATAAGTTCATTGAGGGGTCTAGTTTCCAATATGGGGTCACTTGTGGGGGGTTTCTACTGTTTAGGTACATTAGGGGCTCTGCAAACGCAATGTGACGCCTGCAGACCAATCCATCTAAGTCTGCATTCCAAATGATGCTCCTTCCCTTCCGAGCCCTCCCATGCGCCCAAACGGTGGTTCCCCCCCACATATCGGGTATCAGCGTACTCAGGACAAATTGGACAACAACATTTAGGGTCCAATTTCTCCTGCTAACCTTGGAAAAATACAAAACTGGGGGCTAAAATATAATTTTTGTGGAAAAAAAAATATTTTTTATTTGCATGGCTCTGCGTTATAAACTGTAGTGAAATACTTGGGGGTTCAAAGCTCTCACAACACATCAAGATGAGTTCCTTAGGGGGTCTACTTTCCAAAATGGTGTCACTTGTGGGGGGTTTCTACTGTTTAGGTACATTAGGGGCTCTGCAAACGCAATGTGACGCCTGCAGACCATTCTAAGTCTGCATTCCAAATGGCGCTCCTTCCCTTCCGAGCTCTCCCATGCGCCCAAACAGTGGTTTACTGCCACATATGGGGTATCAGCGTACTCAGGACAAATTGGACAACAACTTTTGAGGTCCAATTTCTTCTCTTACCCTTGGTAAAATAAAACAAATTGGAGCTGAAGTAAATTTTTTGTGTAAAAAAGTTAAATGTTCATTTTTATTTAAACATTCCAAAAATTCCTATTAAACACCTGAAGGGTTAATAAACTTCTTGAATGTGGTTTTGAGCACCTTGAGGGGTGCAGTTTTTAGAATGGTGTCACACTTGGGCATTTTCTATCATATAGACCCCTCAAAATGACTTCAAATGAGACGTGGTCCCTAAAAAAAAATGGTGTTGTAAAAATGAGAAATTGCTGGTCAACTTTTAACCCTTATAACTCCCTAACAAAAAAAAAAATTGGTTCCAAAATTATGCTGATGTAAAGGAGACATGTGGGAAATGTTACTTATTAAGTATTTTGTGTGACATATCTCTGTGATTTAATTGCATAAAAATTCAAAGTTTGAAAATTGCGAAATTTTCAAAATTTTCGCCAAATTTCCATTTTTTTCACAAATAAACGCAGGTACTATCAAAGAAATTTTACCACTATCATGAAGTACAATATGTCACGAGAAAACAATGTCAGAATCACCAGGATCCGTTGAAGCGTTTCGGAGTTATAACCTCATAAAGGGACAGTGGTCAGAATTGTATAAATTGGCCTGGTCATTGACGTGCAAACCACCCTTGGGGGTAAAGGGGTTAATAAACTTCTTGAATGTGGTTTTGTGCACCTTGAAGGGTGCAGTTTTTAGAATGGTGTCACTTTTGGGTATTTTCAGCCATATAGACCCCTCAAACTGACTTCAAATGTGAGGTGGTCCCTAAAAAAAATGGTTTTGTAAATTTCGTTGTAAAAATGAGAAATCGCTGGTCAAATTTTAACCCTTATAACTTCCTAGCAAAAAAAAATTTTGTTTCCAAAATTGTGCTGATGTAAAGTAGACGTGTGGGAAATGTTATTTATTAACTATTTTGTGTCACATAACTCTCTGGTTTAACAGAATAAAAATTCAAAATGTGAAAATTGCGAAATTTTCAAAATTTTCGCCAAATTTCCATTTTTATCACAAATAAACACAGAATTTATTGACCTAAATTTACCACTAACATGAAGCCCTATATGTCACGAAAAAACAATCTCAGAACCGCTAGGATCCATTGAAGCGTTCCTGAGTTATTACCTCATAAAGGGACACTGGTCAGAATTGCAAAAAACGGCAAGGTCTTTAAGGTCAAAATAGGCTGGGTCATGAAGGGGTTAAAGGGTTGAAAGAATTGATATAACGTGCATGTGTTGTTTTTTTTTTTGTTTTTTTTAATTTATATTTTAATTTTTAACATGATACACGTCAGACACAAGGAAAAGCACACCACCTGAATGATACTGTAAGATACTGCGTTTTTTT